>NC_136503.1:875914-1070914 GCF_053919585.1 Euprymna scolopes | reverse complement strand
AAAGTATGCTGTATCTCTACAAAACCACCATTCTCCCATGTATGGAGTATTGTTGTCACATTTGGGCTGGTGCATCTGCTACTAGTCTCTCGCTCCTAGACAAGGCCCAAAAGAGAGACGCCAGCCTAAGAAGTCCCGAACTGTCATCTAAACGTCAGCCCCTGTCCCACCGACGAAATGTTGCACCCCTCTGCCTGTTTTACAAGAATTTTAATGGTGGATGCTCTGATGAACTACAAGCCCTTGTACCCCCGCGACGAAAATACCCCCGACAAATCTGACAAGCAGCGAAGTCCAACCCCTACACAGTTTAGATCCCTAGATGTAAGAAAGCCTTTTACTCTAATAGCTTCTTCCCCAGAACTGCATGACTTTGGAATTCTCTTCCAGTTTCCTGCTTCTCCAACTGTACTGACATGCAGAAGTTCAAGTGTAAGGTGAACAGACATCTTGCTGCTAAACTCCCTACATCATACCGTTGCAACTTAGGTCCCTGATAGTAGCCCCCTACATCAAAGTGACAATGTGCCCTGTTTGGGGTGAAAATGTGATAAAAAACACATGAAACTCTAATCACCTTCGAAGTAATCTCCTCCAGCTGCAATGCACTTGTTGTTCCGTTTCGACAACTTGTGGAAGGCTCCATCGAAGTTCTCTTCTGTGAGCATGTCAATGACACTCAGACAATTGAGGGTATTAAAGAGGCTATGAAAGTGACTTTTGGTTATTCCTTAAAGTCCAGGAAAACCTTAGAGGCTGTCATTGATAGACAATTGAAGAGATGAAAGAGACTATGACATCAATGACAGCCTCTAAAGTTTTCCTAGACTTTAAGGAATAACCAAAAGTCGCACGGAACAGGGTCTGGACTATAGGCAGGGTGAGGAACTGTATTAATGCCCATCTTGGCCAAATAATCTCTGACAAGGATGAAGTTGTGGACTGGTGCATTCGTGCAAATTTTATGCATCTTCTGTTCCGTGCGAATAGAAAATGTTCATCTGCATCTTCTGTTCCTCGTGTACAGTTCTCCCATTGAAATTAAACTATGCACACAACCGACAAAAACTTGCACCACTCTGTCTGTGGCTAAAGCTAAACGAAAATTATAGGAGCAGAGTTTCTCTACTAGAACTGTGGAACACAATACCGCGAGGCTGTTTTCTAGCTGAATATAACATGATCATTTTCAAGTTTAATGTAAACAAATTCTTGTTGGGCCGCTTTCTTATATAATTAAACCCTACCTAAGTTCATCACGGTTTTGTCTCAATGTCTACCTAACGCTTATTAACCCTAGCCCCCGCGTCTTGATAAGCGGTGACCAAAAAGTTGTATACACACACACACACACACACACACACACACATATATATATATATATATATATATATATATATATATATATATATATATATATATATATATATATATATACTCTGAAAATGTAACTACTTTTATCGAGATTAATAAATTGTCTCAATTGGCAAACATATATATTATGTGTATATATTTATGTGGAAATATTTTTTCAGTTATATTTCACGTTTTATTTATACTAATCCTTTAATTTATGAAGCTTGGTTTAATTACAGAGCATATAACAAATAAATGACAAAAGATTTTATTCCAAATTTAAAGATGTTGATCATTTTACAATTTATTCCTTTAAGTACATTGATATGCATAATTTTTGACAGAAGCTGTTTTCAAGTGCAAAATAATTCATTTAATTATTATATCAATCAAAGAATATATATTTGCGCTACGAAATAGGTGCTGTCAAGAATTGTGCATTTCAATGTACTTAAAGGAATAAATTGTAGGATGGTCAACATCTTGAAATTTAGAATATAGACTTTGTCATTTATTTGTTATATATTATGTATATATATTTATATCGTCGACTATATATATATAAAAAATACTTTCCAATATGTGTCTATGTGTTAACGTTAAATAAATCTAAAAGGGTTGATTTGCTGTAAAACAAAACGAACCAAGCCTTAGTCTGTTAACGAGGAGTAAAGTGTAGTATCTGTATTACACTTTATCATTTCTGTCCGCGGTCAGTGAATGGAAAAATAAGAATATGTCTCAGTACAGAATGCGCGTTTTTAATAAGCTGGAATTCTCTACATTAAAAGCAGATCTTGTGTCAAACTTTCCCTTGTGGAAGACATATAAATAGGAACAAAGAAATGTAATTAAGGAATTCAACCCAAGAGGTTTTCAATTACTCCCCAAAACATACAAAAGAAGTTAATAAATCATTTATGATAACTAGTATTAAGTTAATAAATCATTTATGATAACTAGTATTAAGTTAATAAATCATTTATGATAACTAGTATTAAGTTAATAAATCATTTATGATAACTAGTATTAAGTTAATAAATCATTTATGATAACTAGTATTAAGTTAATAAATCATTTATGATAACTAGTAAGTTTCAACATTAAATAAGATATGATGTGGCTTCAGACATTTTTGTACAGACATTTAAGATTGTCATCGGTATGTTATTGCTATATTTTTTTTTACAAGGTGGTCACCACTTATCAAGGCCAGGAAGTCACTCAGGGATATGGTTATTGCGTATACAGTATGTTAATGTTGAGATTTGATAAAGTGTCTACTTAAGGGGGCGGTTCATCAGGAATTTGTTTATGTTGGACTTGAAGACATCCAAGTTGGAGTCAGGTGGGCAACAGGTAGAGGGAACAGAATTCCACAGGTGTGCACTTCTAAGAAAGAAGCTTTTTTCATGGTTATGGCACAGATAAAGAGTGGGGAAAAGTTTTGACAGTGGTTTCAGCTAGACGGGTTTTTTTTGTGAAAGATCGGCGAGGGGGGACCAAGGATTGAAGCTCAAACGAACACCTGCCATGGAAGTAACGATAAAACAAAGATAGGCTCGCAACGTCTCTCATGTGGGAGAGAGGTTGCAGGGAAGAGAAATGGGGATCCCCCACTAAGCCACGAAGCCTATTTAGTACTCTGTCAAGGCAGTATAGGCTGTTTTTAGCAGCTCCTGCCCAGATGTCCTTGGACGTACTTGGCTTTTATATAGATAGAGAATTGCATCAGCAGTAAGATATGTTCTGGAGCGGTAGAAGGATCCCACCATCTTTCTAGCGACCTTGGCAATAGACTTGATGTACGTGTTCCGTTTCAGGTCAGGAGTAAAGGTCAAGCCCAGAAGCTTATCAAAGCATGGACTTCCCCTAGTCGAGGGCCATCCATTTCAACTGATGCCAGATGGGGATCAGAGCGTTGATGATGTAAAGGTAGGAGTTTGGTTTTAGATGCATTAAAAGTAACCAGCCACCTCTTTCCCCACTGTACTACGCGCTCAAGGAGAGAGAATCAGAGAGAACTTTGTTATTTACGGCCTTGATATGTTGCCATAGATGGTTATGTCATCAGCATAGATATCTACGAATGATTTAAGTGTGTGTTTTAGGAGATCATTGATGTAGATCAGGAAGAGAGTTGGGCCCAGGATGGACCCCCGAGAGACTCCAGCATTAATACTGAGGGCCTCTGATTTCTGCCCATCAACCACTACTCTTATGAACCTATCAGAGAGAAATGATTTAATTATAGAGAAAACATTTCCAGTTATACCGTAGCTGAAAATCTTGTGAAGTAAGCCCTTATGCCATACTTTGTCTAAGGCCTTTGATATGTCAAGAGCAATTGCCCTAGAGAGGAAGCCTTTGTCAAGAGATTCGCTAATCCTATGAGATATAACCGTTAGCACATCTTCGTTAGATCTTGCGTGGCGGTAACCATATTACATGTCACTAAGAAGGTTGTTTCTGCTGAGGTGGTTGACTATTTCTCTATTTAATATAGATTCCAGCAACTTACTCATGAAACACAGGAGACTTATTGGTCTGTACTGAGAGGGGGAAGACTTATAAACTGAATTCTTTAATACAGGGCATACTGATGAGGTTTTCCAGGGTGTTGGGAAGCACTTCTCTTTAAGGCAACACTTATACAGTTTTGTAAGTATGGGGACAAGTTCTGGTTGAAGCTTTTTTCAGCACTATAATTGGAATGCCGTCAGGGCCAGTTGCTTTACTGGAATCAAGGTTCTTGATTAGTTTAGCGACCTCACACACAGCTATTTGTATGTTGCATAGCGTGTTGTCTGTTATAGGAGGAAATACAGGGAGTTGGTGGCCTTCGTTGTGTAGGGTAGAATTAGCTGCAAAGTTCTTGGCAAATAGTTTGGCCTTGTTTAATGCTGATTAGATGACTTCAGGTCCATTGATGATGGTTGGGATAGAACGCATGCTTCTGTTCAGGATCCTGTTTGCTATATGCCAAAACAGGTGGGAACCAAGCCGCTGCTCAGCAACTTTGGATTTAACAGAAATAAAATATTTAAGACGAAATTAAGTCAAAATAGAGAAATTATAACAATTTAGAATCCAAATAATTTTTTAAAATACCACTGAGGAGTTTTTACGTGTTGACATATTCATTAAACATTTCTTATCCAAATACCAATTGTTATGATTTTAGGTTCAAATGAACAGCTACAGCAGGAATTGGAATATGTCCCACTAAAGCCGATTGTCATAGCTGGTGAATTTCAAAAATGGAATCTGGACATGATGACACTTTATTATAACGATATGCAATAAAATGCTGTTTTAAAATTGGAAAATGCCACAGAAACGTATGAAATACTTCTGGCTGGTTTTGGACCATCTTGCATGAATCTAGCATCAGCTTTTGAATAGCATAAGAGATTAAAAGAAAGGCAGCGAGTCTATGAGGTATTATGAGAGGTTGGAAGGAGAAAGGAAGCCAGAACACAAGAATTGATTGGTCAAATGAAGAATTTCATAGATAATGACCGTTGCATATCTATAGCTCAGTCGATTCATAAAAGTAACAATAGAGAAGAGACAGATTCACAAGAAAGAGGAAGTAGTGAGACAAAAAGGTGCTTGCCCACTAGATTTCGAAGATGGTTTTGTACGTTGTCTAGACAGTACTTTTAGCAGCTCCTCCATAGATGTGGCAACAGTAGTCCGTCTTTGGACGTATTTGGCTGACCACAAGTGACTGTGTTATATACTTGGCTGTGTGTATGCAACGAATGTGTTGTGTATGCGTGTATATAATATGTATGTATATAATTAATATGTATATAATCTGCATGTATATAATAGTTGTACAAAATTATGCAGATGTTACGTTGTCGGTGGCAAGCCAATCTTAAAGATGTATACCTAGTGTTTTTATGCTGACACGAAACGATGACGTGGGCGTATTGACACTCTGTTTACAGAGGGAAGAGACAATTACTTGTACAACCGAATGCTTGTACATGACTACGAGAGGCAGACGAGTTTTTTGATGAATGACGAAATGAGTTTACATCATAGCGGTCTTTATAATAAACTGTCTGTACATTTAAGATGTCGGTGATGATGGTATGTTCAACAGTTGTGGACAGTGCATGTAAAACAATTCATTTTAAATGACAAATAAACACGTACCTAGTTGTTCAAAGACAATATGACGCAATAGTTATATTTATATTTAACACATTTATTCTTTGGTTTGGGCCGGACATCTTTAGAGATTACAACGTTCTGTTCACGTTTTGACTATCTTGGAATACGCTATATCCTAGCGCCATAAGAGAGACTAACTCTTCTCCCGACTTTTAATGGACTATCTGATGGTTCCTTGTCAACTCCATTTTTTTTCAACTCTTAACTTCCAACTCTAACTTGCCCGTATTTTTTATTGACGTTTTACCCCAAACAAGGTACATAGCCACTTATTCGTGAAGGGCTACTATTTGGGACCAGATTTGCAGGGATACTATTTAGGGAGTTGGGTAGCGAGGTGTCCGTTCACATTACACTTGAATCTCTGCGTGTCAGTACAGTCAGGTAAGCAAGGGCCCGGAGGGAATTCCAACGTGCAACAATCCGAGGAAAAAAAGCTATTCGAGTAGAAGGCTTTACGGCATATGAAGGTCTCTACGTTGTAGGTGTGGGATTTTACTGCTTGGCGGGTTTATGGAGGATATTGTTGTCGAGGGAGCACTAGTGCTAGTTCGTCAGAGCACTTGTCATTGAAATACTTGAAAAACAGGTACAAGGTATCCACGTTTAGGCGATGGGACAAAGGTTAAAGTTTAGTTGATAGTTCAGGAACTACCAGGTTGGCGAGTCGTTTTTAACCTTGTCCAGAAGCGAGATAGTAGTAGCATATGCGCAAGATCAGATGTGGCAACAATACTCCATGCATGGAAGAACCGTGGCCTTGTAGAGATATAGGATTCTCTCAGCTATGAGGAGCCTTTTAGTACGGTAGAGAGAACTGATCTTTCTCGCAACAGCTTTTGTAATTGCTTCAAAATATTTGTTCCAATTCATGTTGTCTGTGAACGTTAATCCTATTAACATGGGGGAAGTAATTTCAGGCAGTGTATCATCAGCCATGGCAATCAGTGGTTGAGAAGGTTTTTTTGTAATTATTAAAGGAAAGAAGCCTAGTCTTGGAAGCATTGAACGTTACCATCCAGTTACGACCCCATTCCGCTGTTAGAGAATGGATAGAGAAAGAGAGAGTGAGAGAGAGAGAGAGATAGATAGAGAGAGAGAGAGAGAGAGGTGTGAATTATAGTGTAGACACGGTGACTGGAAGTCAAGATCAGCTGATTGCATTGCGTGTGAGTCATGTGATCAGGTTGGCTGAATCGAGGAGATTTGTTTGGGACTTGGAAGAGAGCGGACGGCTTCGCCGTTGTCTCCTCCCCTTCACTGAGAGGTGGGGGCGAACGCTGACGTGGTAGAAATAAGACCTAGAAGAAAAACAACACAGGCCAAATTCACTTTCCAATCTTCTGCGAACAAACTGGAAGGTGAATAAAAAAAACTATAGAACCAATTTCTTGTCTTGGAGTGAAATAAATCTTCGTCCCCCAAAACAGGTATCAAGTCTTCCTCCCAGACGAGAATTTCCAGATGGACCAACGAAATGACAGAAGGTATGTTCAAATGACATGTCACACACATATTCACACTTAACAGCATATTAACATATGTAATAGAAAGACCACTAGACGATCACACACACAACGACATTAACTCTGGTAAGATAATTAAACACTCAATCCTTTATAAATAGACACATTATAATATATCATCTCCATTCTCATTTCAACCAATATATAACACCACGACAGACTGGAGGTCTTTCTCCATAGTTTTAGCAATTTCCTTAAATGTGTCCATTCATTTTACCATCGTGAACGTGATGTCATCAGCAAGTATCCCCATCTCAGAGAAAATTTTATCAGCAATATCATTTATGTCATTTATGTTATTTATGAATATCAGGGATAACAAAGATCCAAGGTTAGACCCTTGTGGCAATCCCGCATTTATATCGTGTTGTTTTGATGTATGACTATCTAGGATAACTGGGCTTTTTCTCTTATTTAAGAAGGATTAGATTATGTTGAGTATATGTCCAGCAATACCATACGACTTAATTTTCATGAGAAGACAATCTATTGAATGCCTTAGATATGTCTAGGTCTAGTGACCTAGCTTTCCCTGCCTTATCCAGTGCTTCATATATACGTTTGGAGATTACATTTAGGATATCTGTTGTAGAACGGGCTTATCTAAATCGGTATTGTCGGTCGGATAAAAGTTTATTGTCTGTAAGATGGCGGACTAGTGCTTGATTGATTAAGTACTCAAAGATTTTAGCAAAGAAAGGGAGGACGCTAATGAGGCGATAGTTTGATGGGTCAGTTCTTTCGCCAGAATTCTTGTAAAGTGGTACAACAGAAGCAATTTTCCAACAGTCAGGAAAGCAAGATTTGTTAAGGCATTTATTGTAGAGCTTGGAGAGAATTGGAGCAATCTCAGCAGAGGATTTTTTTAATAGTGTAGCAGAGATAAGATTGGGCTCACATGCATTTGAGATGTCTGGATTTTTATGGCATCATGATCAAGGGAAGATTTTCAGATCATCGTGTATGGCTGCTGTCCGCAACGGGAATTTTGGAGAGGGTGGTTTACTGGGTCTAAAGTGGAGTTGTTGGCAAAACGTTATGCAAGCAAATATGACGTTTCAGTTACTGCGCAAACAATCTCTAGGGTGTTGGATAGTGGTGAATTGTCGATTGTCCATTATTTACTATACTGTTATAAGTTTTCCAGAAATCACGAGTTCCTAGTTTCTGCGATTCTATGCGTTTTCTTCAGAATGCCTTCTCTTGGATGTGGCTATTTCTCTCTTACAATTATTTCTAGCTTCTACAAATTTTGCCTATTTGTATTTGACTTATATCGGATAAGTTTGCAGAATGTATGCTGCCTTTGAACAATAGCTGTTGCACACTCAGAAGTGAACCATTGTGGAGAGTGTGGTTTCATAAAGTACTTTCCTGTAGGAACATGTTCTAATTTCTGTTTTGAACCATTCAGTAGTCTCATTTGCACACTGTTCCGCAGGAAGAGAAACGATACTACTCGATAGAGCGTCTCTGATGAGATCCCTGATGGTCTCCCTATCAGCCTTCTTATAAAACCTTGTTGTTTTCAGCAATGGTTGTTCAGCTTTGGGTCGAGAGTTTAGGGTGATTTCTACCATTATCACAGTGTGATCAGCATTCCCGAGTGGGCTATGGGTATTCGTTACACAATTATCGGAAACTGTGATCAGAAACACATCTAGATGTGAGGCTTATTGATCTTGTCGATCTAGATCTAGATGGGTCGAGAATGAGGATTTTGGTCCTGTCGATCTGGGAGACGAGTCGCAAACGTAACTCTCTGTGATAAGGAATGAGATATAGAGAAGCTACGTATTATGTTACCAGCTGCGTCCGTGTAAGTAGAGAAATCAAGCCAATTACTATGGTTAACATAAAAGTAATCAAATACATGCAATTGCGCGCTAGTATAAAAGCAGAGTGCAGTATCTATGCTGTCAGAGACTTGGTTGATTAGGGTACAGTCCTGGGTCGAGGGAGAGAGATAGTTGCTAATGCTATGTTATAGATTAAGTCTAAAGCACATGAAGGCGTGGTTGTCTGATTCTAGTTTTAATTCTCTAGTCAAGGGGTGGGTGTTTCAGATATAGGCTCCAAGTCCGTGCATATGCCTCTCTGAATCCTTACGGCAAAGTAGGAAATAATGTGTTAAAGTGGTAAGGGGGTGGAGGAGTGTAGGTTTGTTTCATTTAGCGCCAAGATATCGGGGCGTTTGGTAGTAGAAATGATTCAACATCTAAATTAGTTTTAAACCTGCGGATATTCGTGATGGTAAGTCTCAATTGAGGAGGCGAACTGATTTTGTTTGTATATATTAAAACTATTTTTTTGTGCTTACGTTATTTGACTACAGAAAGCTCTACCAAATTTATTGTTTATATCAAAGTTTAAAAACCTATTATTTCTGTATTGACATTTGTTCATTGTTCCTAAGATTTCCATTATATTCCCAAACTTATAAATATTATTTGTTCTTGTAACACAATCCAATTTTCATACCGATAATCATAATAATGTTCTTTTATAATAATAATTCCTTTAAATAAGCATTTAACTTTTAATAATAATAGTCGAATTTACAATCGACTATTAGCAAGACCAACACAACGTCTTCTGAAAGGCCACTACATAACAGCTGTTTAACGTATAACTTGGACAAAACTCTGGACCCATTTATTACAGGGAATTATTAGTTTATAAATGGTCACACTAAATTTGAATATATCCTAACGGAATTATTAGATCAGCCACGCACCTCTTCGAATAAAAAAAGGTAAATATTAACTCGATTTGTTTCAATAAAATATGTTTGCCGTTACTAATTTTGTATATGATCTTACGCATGCGCATCCGATGCGGACATTTTTAATGCCATACGCATGCGCAGCCTTCAGTTTTGTTACCTTGTCTTTTCCGGGACGTAACACAATAGCAAGTGGAACCCACTTTTCAAGCCTGCTCACAAAGAATAGACTTTATAAGCTGCTTCGAAATTGGATTTTGCAAACGAGGTTAACAATCCGAAAACAACAAAAGAAAAGAAATACTATGGAATAAGTCAGAGAATCTGGGGACAGATGCGTTGGCGCGTGTTCGGCAGACGGGCATAGAGTTTAAATGGAACACTGCCGAAAAATATGATCGATTTAATCGTTTTTTGTTTGTATATTATTTTTTTTTCTAAACTTGTTCTGTTAGTCTTTCTTTATCTTCGCTCATTTATTCTCATATATTTTTTATTGCAATTAAAAACTAAAATAAAAGATCTCGCCCCTCTTTATCTTGCTTCATTGATAGATCTTCGATTATAGTAGTTGTACTTTGTTCGGGTCGTTGTAACAAATGGCGTTGGGTTCGGTGGGTTTGGTGACAATTAAATAGCAAGTGTGCTGCGACACGTGTACCGAGGTGAAACGACGGCGGGGGAGGGGGAGCGAGAGACGGGTAAGTCATTCGCTGATCAGCGAGGAGGCTCGCACTTGCTCGATTTTTTTTTTTTATTGAGGATGTCTCTGTGATCGGAGACAGAAGTTCGGGAAGAAATAAACAAAAGTTCTAATATCACACACACACACGCACACACACGCACGCACGCACGTGCACACGCACACACACACACGCACACACACACACACGCACACGCACGCATACACACGTACGCACGCACGCACGCACGCACGTGCACACGCACACACACACGCACACACACACACACACACATATGGTCGCCGTTTTCTGTTAACAAAATTTTAGTTAAGATTTATCACTTTTCATCCTTATGTATTTAAATTCTGTTTTAAAATTAATCGGCTTATGCAAGTGCTAAGTCCATTTCTATTTAACAATTTTAGTTAATGCCTTTTTTCTCCTTATATAAATGAATTCTCTTGTCATTATAAACTTTTTAGAAGTCGGATTATGTAGGTGCTTAGTCTGCGATAGGTTAAAGTTATTTTTTCCCCTTCCGGGAATTTGAACTGCATTCTTTATTTTTATGTTTGCAGTTTTTTATTCACAGCTTCTTTAGACTATATATATAATAGTGAATGAATGACAAAAGTCTATATTCCAAAGTCCATAATGTTGACCATCTTACAATTTATTTCTTTTAATTCAGTTGACATTTACAATTCTTGACACTGTCTGTTTCGTAGCACAAAATCAATCACTACGCTACGAAACAGATACTGTCAAGAATTGTAAATCTCAATTAAATTAAAGGAATAAATTGTAAGATGATCAACAACTTTGGAATACAAACTATTGGCATTCATTCACTATATTGTCCCGTAATTACATTGAGCTTCTTAAATAAGGATGTGTATATATTATAAGGAAATAAAGTATATTTCCATATATATATATATATATATATATATATATATATATATATATATATATATATAACTACTTCATTTACTCACATAAATTTAATATACAGAAGTATAGATTTATGCGTAAACTTTAAGTATTTACTTCAAAAGTGCTCAATACGTAGGTAGAGCTAGTTAGTAATTTATAAAATATATATGGCGATTAAGCTACACTGAATATTCTGCGTTTCATCCACTATAGTATTCGTCAGGCTTATGCGCGAATTCTGTGGTTGCTTCTTGTTTTTATATATGTTGAGGATTTCTAATTAGCCAATCAGCTTTCTAGTATTCACCGCGCCCCCTCCTATCAGCCAATGGGCATGCATTTTATCGAACAAAGGATCTGTTTTAGAACTAGGTTAGTAGTTTAAGGTAGATCTTTTCCTTCCTTTTTTATATATATAAATATACCTATGTGTACACACATACATGCACATATATATATATACATACATATATATATATATATATATATACATATATGTGTGATCGTTTATGTATATTCATTTTTATTTAATTTATTTATTTGTTTGTTTTCTATTGTTATTGTTAGTTTTAAAGCTATTTTGTATCGCTATCCTAGAGTAAGTTTTATTTTGTGAACACAGTTGTTTGCTATTTCTCGTCTACAGTTTAATAGATTTTGGGGTTCTTTAAAGTACAGGATAGCAAAGTTTTCATGGAGGCATAATTTACATGGGTCGTCTAAATGTCTGCACGTGGTAGCTTGTCTCGTTATTTTCCATTCGACTACCGGCGAATGTCCGCTTTCTTTGAGTTCCCAGTATTTATTCGCTAGTGTTGTTTTTATACGGTGTTTTTTATTTTTGAATGTACTTTTGTGGTCATAGTATCGGGTTTTGAAATCTAAGGAAGTCATGCCTATGCAATATTTTTTGTTATTCGGGTTTTCTTTCGCAAATATTGTTGCTTGATAAACTACACTTTTTGTTAGACATTTATTTTGGACTGGGCAAAGTGTGCGGTGTCTACAATTGCATTTATCTTGTTCGTTATTAGTATTTTTATTTATGGTATGGTTGTTCTTGTCCTGGGTTGGTTTGTTATTACTATTATTATTATTATTATTATTATTATTATTATTATTATTATTATTATTATTATTATTATTATTATTATTTCTGCTAGTGTTGGTTTTATTTCTGTCATGGTGTCTACTTTTTATTGTTTATTTTGTTGTTGTTTACATTGTTTTCATTTAGTATGTTGTTATTATGTGCTTTAATTATCATCTCTAAATTTTCGCAACAACTGTAACTTCAAGGTATTTTTATTGAAGATTTTGTGTAAGGGGTTGGTTGCGGGAAAGTGTTTTTCAATAAGATCTAGAAATTTCTTGCCAAGTTTTGTTTTTAACATTTGATTGTATGGGGCCGTATACCAAATTATAGTTCTTTTTCTTCTATTTTTAATTTTATTATAGTTGTTGGTGTTTTGTTGCTTATATTTGATATCAATATTTTTGTATCCACTATTTTTTAGGGCTGTTTCGTAGATATTGGTTGACCTGTTAAATGCATTTTCATCACTTGAGTTATTACTGAGTCTACTTACGATCGAGTTAGGAATGTGTTTTATAATTGATGGTGGGTGGTTGGACTTAGGGTTTACGTAAATTGGAGTAGCGTCATCTTTTAAGAATGTTTCATATGTGTTTTTTATCTAAGTTTAACGTGACGTCCAGGAAGTTTGTTATTTTTATGTTAGCTGATACGTCCGCTTTTAGGCCTAATTTTTTCATTTCTTTGTGTATGATTTTCTTAAAGTTTTCTCCCTTGACTTTGTTGGAGTTTTTTATTATAGCTAGTCCGTCATCTCTATATAGGCCGATATCCGTAGCATCGAATATGCTTGTGAGGGTATATAGAATGAATAATCCCAGAAGATCTGATGCCTCTGCAGAGTCTCTGGCACCCATCGCCAAATAGAACGAATTTTTCATTTTAGTTTTTATCCATTGGTTATTGTTATTTATTAGAACTGATTTTCTACATTTTTTAATAATGTTGATTTCTTCTGGGGATATATCAGTGTATACCTCGGCAAATTCTAGGGCAAAGTTAAAAAGTTCTTCGGATATCGAGGGATAAAAGTCTATGATGTCAAACTGTATGAACGTACATTTATCTTTGTTTTCTATATTTTTAAACCAGGTGATTGCTTCGGTAGTATTTGCCCACTGGTTTAGTTCTAGGTCCTGTTTGATTTGTTTGTTTACTCTAGAAAGTATAGTTTTGCTAATTCTACCTATTTCTGGTTTAGTTGGGTTTATCAGGCAGGTGCTGGGATTATTATTAAAGTCCCATTTATGGTCTTTAAGCAGAATGTATGACTCTCTAGGTTTCAATTTGCCAACTTTATCGCTAATTTTTAATTCATCGGTGATTTGTTTACTTTCAGTATTTATTATATTTTATATATTTGTTTTATGTTTTTATATATTTGTTTTGTTATTTTTATGAATTTGTTTTATTATTTTTATATATTTGTGTTGTTATATTTTTATATATTTGTTTTGTTATTTTTTATAAATTTGTTTTGTTATGTTTTTATACATTTGTTTTGTTATGTTAATATAATTTTTTTCTCATGTTTTTATAAATTTGTTTTGATATTTTTTATATATTTGTTTTGTTATGTTAATATAAATGTGTTTTGATATTTTTTATATATTTGCTTTGTTTATAAAAATGTGTTTTGATATTTTAATAAATTTGTTTTGTTATGTTTTTATATATTTGTTTTGTTATTTTTTATATATTTGTCTTGTTATTTTTTATATATTTATTTTGTTATTTTTATATATTTCTGTTGTTATTTTTTATAAATTTGTTTTGTTATTCTTTATATATTTGTTTTGTTATTTTTATGAATTTGTTCATTATTTTTTATAAATTTGTTTAGTTATGTTTTTATATATTTGTTTCGTTATGCGTTTATATATTTGTTTTGTTATTTTTTATCATTTTTTGTTATGTTTGAATAATTTTTTTTTGTGATGTGTTTATATATTTGTTTTGTTATGTTTTTATATATTTGTTTTTTTATTTTTTATATATTTGTTTTATTATGTTTATATGAATTGTTTTGATATTTTTTATATATTCGTTTTATTATTTTTTATATATTTGTTTTGTTATATTTATGAATTTTTTTTGTTATTTTTTATCTATTTGTTTTGTTATATTTCTATATATTTGTTTTGATATTTCTTATAAATTTGTTTTTATGCTTTTATATATTTGTTTTGTTATTTTTATATTAATTTGTTTTGATATTTTATATATTTCTTTTGTTTATATAAATGTGTTTTGATATTTTTATATATTTGTTTTGTTATATTTTATATATCTGTTTTGTTATTTTTTATATATTTGTTTTGTTATTTTTTATATATTTGTTTTGTTATTTTTTATATATTTGTAATATTTTATATATTTGTTTTGTTATGTTTTTATATATTTGTTTTGTTATATTTTTATGTATTTGTTTTGTTATGTTTTTATAAATTTGTTTTGTTATTTTTCAAATTTGTTTTGTAATGTTTTTATATATTTGTTTTGTTTATTCTTTATAAATTTGTTTTGTTACTTTTTATATATTTGTTTTGTTACCTATATAAATTTGTTTGTTATTTTTCATAAATTTGTTTTGTTATGTTTTTATCTTTTTCTTTTGCTGTTTTTATAAATTTGTTTTTTTATTTTTTATATTTTTTGTTATGTTTTTTAAATTTGTTTTGTTATTTTTTATATATTTATTTTGTTATGTTTATAGAAATGTGCTTTTATATTTTTAAATATTTGTTTTGTTATTTTTATATAAATTTGTTTTGATATTTTTTATATATTTTTTTTTATGTTTATATAAATTGGTTTTGATATTTTTTCTTATATTTGTTTTGATATTTTTTATAAATTGGTTTTGTAATGTTTTTATATATTTGTCTTGTTACTTTTTTAATTTGCTTTGCTATTTTTTATAAATTTGTTTTGATATTTTTTTATAAATTTGTTTTGGTTATTTTTTTAAATTTGTTTTGTCATTTTTAAAAATTTTTTGTTATGTTTTTATAAATTAGTTTTGATATTTTTATCTATTTGTTTTGTTATATTTACATAAATATGTTTTGATATTTTTTATATATTTGTTTTGTTATTTTTATATGAATTTTTTTTTATATTTATTCATATATTTGTTTTGTTATGCTTATATGAATATGTTTTGATATTTTTTCATATATTTTTGTAATGTTTATATAAATTTGTTTTTATATTTTTATATATCTGTTTTTTTATAAATATGTTTTGATATCTTTTCATATATTTGTTTTGTAATGTTTATATAATTTTGTTTTGATATTTTTAAATATTTGTTTTGTTAATTTTATATAAATTTGTTTTGATATTTTTTCATATATTTGTTTTGTAATGTTTTTATATATTTGTTTTCATATTTTTTATATATTTGTTTTGTTATGTTTATATAAAGTTGTTTTGATATTTTTTCATATATTTGTTTTGATATTTTTTATATATTTGTTTTGATATTTTTTTATATATTGGTTTTGTTATGTTTTATATATTTCTTTTGTAATGTTTATATAATTTGTTTTTGATATTTTTATATATTTGTTTTGTTATTATTTTAAATTTCATTGTTATGTTTTTATAAATTTGTTTTGATATTTTTTCATATATTTGTCTTGTTATGTTTTTATAACTTTGTTTTGTATATTTTTTATATATTTGTTTTGTTATGTTTATATAAAGTTGTTTTGATATTTTTCATATATTTGTTTTGTTATGTTTATATAAATTTGTTTTGATATTTTTATATATTTTTTGCTATGTTTTCATAAATTTGTTTTAATTTTTTTATATATTTTTTGTTATGTTTATATACATTTGTTTTGATATTTTTTATAAATTTGTTTTGTAATGTTTTTATAGATTTGTTTTGTAATTTTTTTATAGATTTGTTTTGTCATGTTTTTTTATATTTGTTTTGTTATTTTTTATAAATGTATTTTATTATTTTTTATATATTTGTTTTGTTATTTTTATCTATTTGTTTTGTTATTTTTATATATTTGTTTTGTTATTTTTATATATTTGTTTTATTATTTTTATATATTTGTTTTGTTATGTTTTTATATATTTGTTTTGTCATTTTTTATGAATTTGTTTTGTTATTTTTTATATATTTTTTGTTATTTTTTATAAATTTCTTTTGCTATGTTTTTATAAATTTGTTTTGTTATTTTTATATATTTGTCTTGCTATTTTTTATATATTTGTGTTGTTATGTTTTTATATATTTGTTTTGTTGCTTTTCATAAATTTTTTTTGTTATGTTTTTATAAATTTGTTTTGTTATTTTTCATAAATTTGTTTTATGTTTTTATATATTTGTTTTGTTATGTTTTTGTATATTTGTTTTGTTATTTTTATAAATGTGTTTTATTATGGTTTTATATATTAGTTTTGTAATTTTTATATATTTGTTTTGTATGTTTTTATAAATTTATTCAATTATGTTTTTATAAATGTGTTCAGTTATGTTTTTATATATTTGTTTTGTTATTTTCATTTTTCAAAATATTGAAATAATTTTAACGAGTTTCGGACGATTTTTAACGTTTTTTTTTTCGTCTTCTTCAAAAATTTAATGGGATTAGTTCATTTGGAAGAGCCATTTGGAAAATAAGTGTTCTTCTCAAGAAGTGGAAATGGACTGTGCCTTTATATTTTTCTAACTTTAGTCTAACCTTGATTTTGCTGGGTCAGCTCAAGGTCATTGAGTGGGAATTGAAGTCGTGAGTTTGTATTTTACATTTTTCATATTTTATTCATTTTTCATATTATTTGTGTGGAAATATAGTAGTTCATATGTGTATAGTTTTCTGTAATACTTTATTTCATAAACGAATATATGCGTGTGTTCGCGTGCAGATGCGAGTGTGTGAGTGTGAGTGTGTGTGTGTGTGTGTATGTTTTCGCTCTTTTATTGTTCTAATGTTCTTATTTTGTTTCACAACTTCTAACGTTAATAAACTAAATTCAATGCACGTGTTTTCTTTTCTCGGTTGGATTTGGTCCTCAGTTTCATTTGGATTTGTCTCATATATGAAAGTCCCGGAGCAACGGTACTGATAAATGAGATGATATCGAAGTCCTTCAATTTGTCTAGAGCTATTCGTCAGAGTTGTCCTCTATCACTTTTATGTACTTTTTTTTTTTTTTTTTTTTTTTTACAAAGGCATCACCACATTATCAAGGCCCAGAGGCCACTCAAGGATAAGGGTTAAAGAGTGTACAGTAGAAGTTGGTCAATATAGTAATCATTAGTAATGAAAATTTGGTAAATTTAATAACTTATATGGAACGGCTCATCAAGAACTTATTTACTTTAGACTTGAACAAAACCATATTGTAGTCAGCCGGAAAGCAGGAAAACGGAAGACAATTCACCAGGCGTGCAGTTCTAAGAAAGAAGCTCTGTTCATGGAATCTACGTTTAGGTTTAGGCACAGATAAAGAGTGGGGGAAACCACTGATAGTGTTTACAGCTAGACGAGTGTTTCTTGTGAAAGTTTGGCGAGGGGGGACCATAGATTGAAGCTCAGTTGAACACTTTCCATGAAAATAACGATACATCAGAGACAAACTCGCAACATCTCTTCTGTGAGATAGAGGTTGCAAGGAGGAGAAAAGGACATCTCCAACGAGGCTACGAAGTCTATTTTGAACTCTATCAAGGCAGGCCAAGTCCTTTCTAGCAGCTCCCGCCCAGATGTGGCAACAGTATTCCATCCTTGGACGCACCTGGCTCTTATATAGATAGAGAACAGCATCAGCAGTGAGATATCTACTGAAAGATCCCACCATTTTTCCAGCGGCCTTGGCAACAGATTTGACACACGTGTTCCATTTAAGATCAGGAGTAATGGTCAAGCCCAGAAGCCCGTCAAAACTTGAGGCCTCCTGAAGACGAGAGCCATTCATTTCAATTGATGACAAATGTGGATTAGAATGTTGATGATGTAAAGAGAGAAGCTTGGTTTTAGATGCATTAAAAGTAACCAGCCACTCCTTTCCCCATTGTACTACGTGCTCAAGATCAGAGGAGAGAGAATTGGAGAGAACTTGCTCGTTTACTGTCTTAGATGTGGTACCATAAATGGTAGTGTCGTCAGCATAAATGTCTACAAATGATGTAAGGATATGATTTGGAAGATCATTAATGTAGATCAGGAAAAGAGTTGGGCCCAGGATGGATCCCTGAGGGACACCGGCATTAATACTGTGAGCTTCTGATTTTTGCCCCTCAACTACTACTCTTATGAACCTATCAGAAAGAAATGATTTAATAATTGAGAAGACTTTTCCAGCTATACCATAGCTAGCGATCTTATGAAGTAAACCTTTATGCCATACCCCATCAAAGGCTTTAGATATGTCAAGAGCAATTGCCCTAGAAAGATTGCCACCGTCGAGAGATTTGCTAATCCTATGCGATATAACTGTAAGGACATCTGCTGTAGATCTAGCAGAACGGAAACCATATTGAGTGTCACTAAGAAGGTTATTTTTGTTGAGATGTTTGATTACTTCTGTATTTAATACAGATTCTAGCAACTTACTCATGACGCACAGGAGACTTATTGGCCTGTACTGAGAGGGGGATGAGCGATCACCTGAATTCTTAAATACAGGGCATACTGATGAGATTTTCCAGGGAGATGGGAAACTATTCTCCTTAAGACAACGTTTAAACAGTTTTGTAAGTATGGGCGCTAGTTCAGGTTGAAGTTTTTTGAGTACTATAATTGGAATACCATCAGGGCCAGTTGCTTTACTGGAATCAAGGTTTTTGATTAGCTTGGCAACATCACGTACAGATATACGTATATCACGTAGCGTGTTTTCTGATACAAGAGGAAATATTGGGGGTTGACGGTCTTGGTCGCAAAGGGTAGAATTAGCTGCAAAGTTCTTGACAAAGAGTTTGGCTTTGTCTGATGCTGACGAGATTACCTCAGGTCCATTGATAATAGTTGGGATGGAGCACACGCTTCTGTTCAGGATTCTGTTTGCTATTTGCCAAAACTGGTGGGAACCAAGCCGCTGCTCAGCTACTTTGGACTTAACAGATTGAGCATATAACTCTCTTGCGTTCCTTATTACTTTCTTACAATGGTTGCTGGCAGTCCTGAAAACGGCTTTAGTTTCCATACATCTATTACGTTTGAAGCAGTGGAAAAAGTGATTTCTGTGCGCAATGGCAGCAGCACATTCTGGAGAGAACCATGGCTGGCTGTTAGGTTTTTGCTGAAACTTTTTAGAGGGTATGAAACGGTCAATACCTACAATTAACCATTCAGTTAGGTCTAATACTATAGAGGACACATCCTTTTTAAACATGGAATGCAGAGGTAGATCAGATATAAATGTACGGAAGCTATCCCAGTCAGCCTTAGTGTATCGATATACTGTACGATGAAGAGGTACGTCTGGGGACTTATTACATTTCATTTTTATCTTAATTGATACAACAGAGTGGTCGGAAGATCCAAGAGGCGACAGAACAGAAACTGAACATAGTTCAGGGCAAGTTGTGAGAAAAAGGTCTAGTAGGCTCGCATACTGGCCGTCATTATCGGGCACACGGGTAGGTTCCTGAACAATCTGAGTGAGGTCATAGGCAATGGAGAAATCATGACAGAACCTCCCCTCATCATCGGTCTTGTTTGAGTGGGTCAACCATTCGACGTTGTGAACATTGAAGTCTCCACATACGTGAATGTTAGCTGAAGGATAAGTAGAAAGGACTTGGTCAATTTTCTCAGATATGCTTTGAAAGATAGTAACTCCGCTGTTGTGGGGGCGATAGAGAGTAAATATAAATGCAGTAGTGTGAGCTAAAGCAACCCGGAAGCACATATAGGGTAAGTTAGGATCTTCCCTGGAGATGTCCCTCCCACATGGAAAGCTATCTTTTATATAGGCACATATTCCATGCCCATGGCGATCTTGGGGGTCAGATTTAGAAGTTAAGTTAGAGTATCCTGTAATTGCAAACTCATCAAGGGAAATAGCCTGCTTTGGAACTTTTCCTCTGCAGGTTTAGGTGCATCCTCTACCGTTTGTCAGTTCTTCCACCCTCAGAAACTTCACTACTATTTCTAGTGCGCGATCTCTTAAAGTACTTGTGGCATAGAAAGACAGATATGGTTACTCGAGATATATGCTACCTGCGTCCATCTGATGGCGGTGCATTCATGCCAAGCATTGAGATGGGTCGGCATACGCTCACTCCAATCTATCTAGATTAAATATGTACACATTGTGAAGAAAACAGTGTATTCTGGAAGAAAAGACACAAAAAAGGTCTTCCCGGCATTGAAAAGTGTGCGCTCTGTTGATAGAGGAGGCACACAGATTGCGCCCAAATAAATGTTTCTTTTATCGTGAGTGCAGACAGTCCTTGAAGTTCTGCTCTGGGTAAGACATTATATAAGGTTATGGTGATGGGATATGTTCGGGACGTTAAGATTGAGGAGCTCGATTTAATGACCGAGAAGCGCCTTGGGCGCCCGGAATGGGTTGCTTCGATAATTACGAAGCATCGGTCACCTTGCTGATAATAAGAAATGCTTTTTGGGTCGGCAAAATACTTCACGCAGCTGGTTTTACAGAGACACCGAGTTATGTCCTATGCGGAGATTGGAAGGAAGATATTATTCATACTTTCTTCTCCTGCGCTGTCGTGCGTCCACTGTAAGTTAGTTGAAGGTTTCACGGTTCGCATGTTGAGCGGAGTGTTCTTTGTTCTGGAATCGGTTTCGACATGCTGCAACTGGGCATTGACCATGAAGAAGGGAGAACGCTATGTTTTCCTTTGCTTACTAGCTGTCACGAGCGGCGTGATTCGGCCGACGTGAGAGACCTTCACTGCTCTCTAGCTTGTACTCATTTTCAAAGACCGCCAGAAAATGCGTATTAAGCTGGAGAAGGTGAAACTCTCCAGGCAAACTTCAACGAGAGGCGAGTGGCATTAACACGTGACTTGGTTAAAGGATTTGGATTAGTTTAAACGAACACAGACAATATATCGACCAGGTTAGGTTAGAATTGGCTAGTTTAGTTTTTTTCTCCTTTTATTTATTTTCAAACCGCTTCACAAGTAAGTCGGATTCTACCTTTTTAGGCGACTACGTGTGAAAAGAAAGAAGAGGCTTGAAGTTTTGTTCCAAGTTCTGCAGAAGGGCAGGTCCTGTAGAATCAGCAGAAAAGAAAGTCCTGTAAAGTCAGCAGACGAGCAAGTCCCAAAAAATCACACACACACTAAGGTACTCTTAAAGCTGCAGCAGTTCACCGATACGATCACACTGACGTCGATCCTAGAAAAGACCCCCCCATGTTCCAAACACACTCCCTTTATCCTTCTGGCGTTCGTCCTCGGCCAATCAGCAGCCAAAGAACGGTCACGTGGGGCCCAGTGATGATCGCACAATCTACAAGATGAGGCCGGCGCCATTTTGGAATTTCTCCCGGGTTTCGGCCATGCACGTACGCACACCGTAGGAGCGTTCCAAGGTAAGGCATGACGCGCAGACACGTGGGCGCTTCCTCCCTTCCTTTTCTTCGACTCTACAATATACATGACATGATAGACCTTTTTTATTTTCGTCCTTTCCCACCCCGGTCTTTTCCACATTTTTTGTTTTATAATACCTGATATGTCGTGTATAACGCTAAGCAAGCATTCAACAACCGCCTGTTCTAGTTGGTGTCAGTTTATAAATATGAAGCAATCTGCTCATATGTAATTTATACTTAATCTGCATATCACTACATCTCCCTATAACGGACGGGCTTTATGTTGCGAGTACTTCTCGTACTTCTTCTCGTGCTCTCCTGAACATCTTCCGTTATCTCTCTCCTTTCCCTTGGAGATCTGGATCTATCACGTCTTTCCCAATAATCAAAGTATTCCTCCTGCATATTCTGATCTTTTTCTTCTGCCTTGTCCCATTCTACTTCTTTCTCTTCTATCTCGTCTCTCTCCACTTCTTCCTCCGCAGTCTTATTCTGCAGTAACTCTTCTGTTATGTCATTAATGAGCAGCTCTGAAGGCATTTCCTCATCCGATTGTTCTTCTGTTGGTCAGCATGAGCTGGAACACTGTTCTCATTTTTTTATTTAATATTGCAGTATTATGTCCTTTCTGCATAATAAATTCTGTTGTCTCGGCTTCCGTATTCCTATTTCTTTTGTACAACATCTTTTCATTTGTGGCATATGACATAGTCAGAGTGGACCTTAATTGTCTTCCCATTAAACGCAGATGGACTTTCTGGCTTGCCTGCATGCGGATTTGTTCTATAACTTAGTAATATTCTTGGTAGGAAAGCATCGATTTTCTCCTGTTTCACGCATGCTTTTATGCCCTTCTTTACCGTCTGGATCATTCTTTCCTCTATTCTGTTACTTTGAGGGTGGTAGCGAGGGGTCTTGTAAGGTCTGCATCTTATTTTTCTTAACCATTCATGCAAATCAGTATCCGCAAATTCTGGCGCATTATCCGTCACAAATGTTCTCTGTGTCCGATTTCTCAAAAATATTACTCTTAATATTTGTTTTACGGTGGTACTTTTTTTATCAGGTACTCTCACCACTTCAGGCCAAGTTTAATATGCGTCTACTAATATTAATAGTCCTATCTCATTGATATAGGCATGATTCATGTGTACTCTGCTCCACGGTTCTGCTTCTCGGGGCCACACATGTATTTTCTTTTGCTTGAAATTCCTGAGTTCTGTTCATTTTATACATCTTTTGACGTAGTCCTCTACGTCTCTTGAGTACCCCGGCCACCATGCTTCCAATTTTAATCTTCTTTGCGTAGCTGCTACTCCACAATGTACATCATCATGTACACTTTTTCTAACCTGTCTCCTCTGTGTTTCTGGGGGAACTACCAGTCTCCATTATATATTACCCCGTTTTCTATAGTCAGTTTATGTCTTTTTTCTTTGAATGGTCTTTCAGCCATCGAACAATTTCCCCAGCGATTCTCTTTTATCCTCAACATTATTCTGTTTAACACTGGGTCATTTGTAGTTTCAGTAGCCATTTTATCTACAGATATTACATCGGTTTCTACAAGGTTCAGGAATGTGTCTTCAAATTCCTCGACGTTTTTGTCCTTATCCTCTCTATAAAACCTCAATCTAGATAAGACATCAACGTGCGGTATCATATTCTCTTTAACATAATCAATGTCAAAGTCGAATGCCATGAGTCTGATCGCCCAACGTAATATTCTGGACGTTGTAACTTTTGGTAGTTCTTTTCTTGGGTTGAAAATAAATTCCAGTGGTCTGTGATCACTTTTCAACAAGAATTTTTTTTCAATCAAGTCTTGCTCTGTCCGTTGTCCAAACTATGGCTAGTGCCTCTCTTTCCATATTAGAATAATTGTGTTCAGTTGTTGTTAATCTCCTCGATATGTACATTACGGGATGACCATCTTGTGACAAAATACCGGATACGGAATGCCCTCTAGCGTCAATAGTTAGAGTTATGTACTTCTTAGGGTCAAAAATTTCTACTATTGACTTTTTCGCCAGAATCTGTTTTAAGTTTTCAAAGGCTTTCTGTTTGTGTTTTAACCAAATGAACTCCGCATTTTTTTTCTTAACTTTGCAAATGGTTCTGTCAACTCATTATATTTTGGTACATATTTTCTATGAAAATTTACTAAACCCAAGAAAGACTCCAACTCTGTAGGCACTTTTAGAATTTTCTCTATTAGCGCTTCATCTGGAGAGATCCCTTCCTTTGATATTGAGTAACCCAAAAATGATATTCATTACTGTTTGTTACAAACTTTTTTGTATTTACTGTCATACCAGCGTCTCTTAGCCGGTTCAGTATATTTTCAGTTTTTTTCTTTAAATCATCTTCATTTAAATCTCCAACACATATATCGTCTTGATAACAGATGGTATTTTCAACATTTCCTATTACTTTTTTAATAGCTTTTTGAAAAATTGCACTTGCCATTTTTATGCCATACGGCATCCGTTTCCACTTTAACAGGCCTATAGTTGTGTTTATCGTCGTCACTTCTTTAAAATTTTCATCTATGGGAATTTGGTGGTAAGCTGATTTTTGGTCTATCTTCGAAAATACTTTCATTCCGGCACAGTTTATGTAAAGCTACTTCCACATTCGGAATAGAGTACGAGTCGGCGCAAACTTTGTGGTTCACCCCTATTTTATAATCTCCACAAATTCCCAAGTCACCGTCTTTTTTTAAAACCACAATGGGTGATGCCCATTTACTTCCTCCTGAAGGGGCAGGTTCTAATAAATCTTCCTTTATTAACTTTCGCAACTTAGCTATTACTAACGGTAATAAATGCACTAGTGTTTTTCTCGCTTCGTAGTAGGCGGAGGGAACATTTTCTTTTAATTTCAGGCTAGTTTCATAATTTTTTAATTTTCCTGTTTTGTCCATTTCTATCTCATTAATCAACTTCGTTGAATTTATTTTTAATACATCATTCCCCAATAGCCCTTGTGTTTTTCGGCAATTTGTAACTATAGTAGGTACTACTTCATATTTTCTTTTAATTCTATTGAACCATCAAAGTAACTTATAATTGCTATAATCGAGCCATCAAACTGACGCAATTGTACGTTGCTTTTTTTAAAAAACGGTTTTCCCATTTTTCCCCACGAACTTCTGGGTATTATGGTTACTTCACTGCCAGTATCTATTTGCATTTCAACAACACAATTGTTTATTTTTATTTTTATTTTTGCATCTTCATTCCTTGATCCAGTATTTTGTATATTATCTTTCTTTACATAAAAATTTGTCTATTTTCATCCTCTATTCTTTCCACATTTTTGGTTTTACATACTTCTTTGAAGTGATTCTTTTTTAAACACGTTGAACATGTTTTTCAAAACGCTGCGCATTTTTCTTTTTTCCTCTCATTAATTTTTCCACAGTACGTACATTTTTTCTTTTACTTTCTACCGTATACATGTCAGTCATTATTTCTTCATATGTGTGTGTTTTCTTTTTTTGGGGGGGGGTTGTAGTTATGTATTCCTGCTGTTGTATAATTTCTAGACACATATTCAAGGGCATGTTTGTAAATTGTAACTGTTCCATTAGCTTATATCTATGTGCCGAATTATGCATGCTTTCAATCAATCTTAATTGAATTAACTCTTCTTCTGTTATCTGTTCTGTTCCTAGTTTTTCAAATTCACAGTATTTACTCGCACTTCTTAACCGGTGTAAATATTTTACTATCAGTTCATCCACTTCCTGCTTCATTGCCATAAACTTGGTCCTTCTGCAATCACCAGTCTTTTCTTTGACCTCATGTTTCCCTTGATAACCTGACTTATTTCTTCGTAAACCATCGTAACAATCTTCATAATTGCTTCACAACCAACGTTAACCATAAACAAGTCGGTGATTTCATTCTCTCCTCCTTGTTTTTTGTTATCTTTCAACTTTTTACTTCTCGCATTAGCAGCAAAGCAACGAATCCAAGTATCTACGTATTTTGGGTCTTCAAAAACCAGAGAATATCCTATCATCGACCCCATTGATATGTCGTGCACAACGCTAAGCAAACATTCAACAACCACCTGTTCTAGTTGGTGTCGGTTTATAAATATGCGCTATCTGCTCATATGTAAATTATACTTAATTTGCATATCACTACAATACCCATTCTCGACTCCAATTGAGTGACACATCTGCTGTTTTTTTATTTTTTAGTTTTGGTATTGGAATCCTTTAAGATGAGTAATTTATTTATTTATTTACGGACTGTTATCCTCATCTTTATAAATTGCAAATTACTCATCTAAGAGATTCCAATAAAAAAATAATATATAATATGATTTGAAAGATTAAAATCTTGATATAGGTTAAGGTCATATCTAAGTCTCTTATTTTTAAGGTAGATGGTTTTATGTGTGTTATTTTTCAATGAAGACTATTGAGAGACTTTAAGAAAATAAGATTTTTTATTATAATAGAACAACATATCTGATGATGGTGTCCCATACGACACATTTCTAAAAAGAGGATTTGATCATATTTGGTGTCGACTGCGTTCATTAGGATCACTTTTACAAGATGACAGGCACCTGCTGGCTACCCTTTAGTTGTTGTGAAATACTACACAAGAGAAGGGGGGAAATTATCCCCTATTCCAAATAAGTATTTTCGTTTTTTTAACACAAACTTATATAGGTGTCATTCGCTTCTGAAGTGTCAAACACGGTCGTATTTCTTTCGTTCGCAAAAACAGGAAAAAAATGTCAGAAAAATTACCAGAAATAAAAAGAACGGACCAAAATATAAATAGTGTTTTCATAATTAGTATATATTTTTTTTATTATTATTTCTTGTAATTGAATATGGATAATGACTAACAGGTAATTCTATATCGATGAATCTATACAAAACAAAATGGCGTTTTTTTTTTAATCAATCGAAGCAATAAGAAATATTATGTATAAATTAATGCGCGTAACTGCAACCATCTGTAGGTTAATATCAACGTCTTCGATTTGCGTACGTCAGTAGAAGAATGTCACGTAAAGGGCGGCCAGTAGCAGAGAACATTTAAACAACGAAGGAACGAGAGAATGACTGAGACATACGTGGAAGAGAAAAGAGAGAAAATTCGCACGTGTTGGTCTATAGGGAAGAAGTTTGTTATAAACGATAAAAGCGAAGCAAAGAGAAGCAAAGGAGAGAAAGGGGGAAAGAGAGGCGCTACAAGAGTTGACCATGAAAAAATAGAAGAAATGAGGGGAAAAGGGAGAATAATATTAATTTACAACCGACTTAGTAGCAGATTAGATTTAAATATGAGGAAGAGATGCAGCGCCTTGAAGCAGTTAATAAAAGATGAAATAGTAGTCCATACATGTTAATATGCGGTAATTTCAGGAACGAGCGTGTTGTTTCAGTTGAAAGAGAGAAATAACTTAACTAGCGCGTATGAATTACTAGAGAGACAATAAGATAGAAGGTTTGGGATGAGAGAGTAGTTCATACATGTTGACATACGGAAATTGGGGAGAACAAGTGTGTTATTTCAGTTGAGAGAAAGAGAGAGAGGGGGGGAGAAAGAACGAGATAGGAACGAAACAAGTACTTATGTATTCGCAAAGAGACACTGAGAGATAATCATCAAATATTGGTATCGTCTAAAACGTCTATTTTTTTTCGTTATTTATCGATTGAATTACACAAAAGTAATTAGTCCAAATCGACATAGATACTAGCAAAGTAACACTCCTATAGGACAATGAGATAAAAGGGTTTTGGATGAGAGAGTTTTTCATACATGTTGACATACGGGAATTGGGGAGAACAAGTGTTTTTCAGTTAAGAGAGAAAGGGAGAGGGGGAAAGAGAGCGAAAGAAAGATCAAAACCAGCACATATAAATTGGCAGATACACAATGATACCATCAAATAATGGCGTCTTTAGAAAGTCTATTTTTCTTTATTTATTGATTAAACTGCATAAACGTAATTAGCCTTAACCCACACAAATAGCAGAAAAATCATACCCCCTCTTTTGTAAAAATTCCAAGATTCTGAAAATATTTTAATCTTATATCTTCTTTCCTCAGACAGCCTATTGTTGGAATTCACTACCAGCTCCCTGTTTCTCCAATCAGGTCAATATATAGAAATTTAAATGTAATGTGAACAAACAACTTGTTGCACTACTCCCCACTACCGTTGCACCCTATAAATTTGCTACTTATCCTAGTAGCTACTTACGCATCATTGGCAATGTACATGGTTCTCCATGAATAAAGTAAAAAAATCGTATGGAAATTTTGATATTCTTTTATAGAAGTAACGAAACATTATTTTTCCCTCTAATTTACATACGTATTTTGGTTTTTCTTTTTTTTTAACTTTCTAAAAAATAGAAGCAAATAATAACTCTCCATAAAAACGAAATAAAACTTACTATCTAGACTTATATATATATATATATATATATATATATATATATATATAAATATATATATATAAATATATATATATATATATATATACATACATGACAGAAAGAATAGACATAAAATAAATATTTTTCCTAAGATTAATATATGCTTATTTACAGATAAGAATAGTGCTGAATTACATCCAACAACATTGAAACATGTCACGAATCAAAGGAGAATCAAACCTATCAGAATTTCTGCGAAGACGAATCGTGGATCAACATGAAGGTGGTATTAGTCGACGCAAAATAGCAGGAAATGTTTCAATACCATTTTCTACTGTTAACGGAGTGATCGTACAATTCACAAGAGAGGACAAAGAGTGCACAAAACCTCATCCACGTCGCCCCGGGCCATCTAAAAGAACCTTGCGTAGTGTGAAAAGAAATGTTGAAGAGGATCCTCGGTGCAAAGCCTCTGACATTGCAACACAAGCTGGCGTCAGTTCCAGAATAGCGATCTGATATCTTCACAAGCTGGCCAACTATGTTAGAGCTGGGATACTGAAACCTCTTCGTTCTGTTAATATCAAGCGCAAAACATATTTGATCGTCAAAATATGAATGTCGTCATTGATTGTCTAGTGTTTAAATATAGCATATAACAATAAAAACATTAAGGAACGAATTGTCTATTTTTGGCTTTGGTTTGACGAATGACGAATTAGAAAAGCTGCCAATGAAAATTCATACAACTCTTAGTCGTATTTACAGCAGCTTTATTCCGGATGTTTCTCCATTGGAAAGCTGCAAAGCTGGTCCTAGATTTTTACTACCGACATTTTCCCCTAATCAGGCCAATTGCTGTCCATGACAGTCTTTCTCCTGACTCCGGCCGAGTCTGTTATCTTTTACTCCCAACTCTCGATTAAACTATGCGTGTCTTTCAAGCTCTCTCGTTACGACATTAACTCCACGTGACCAAAAACTTAAATTAAATGATTTAGCTTCGTCACGTAATTTATTTCAATTCTAACATTCTTATCCACCAATTTAACATATTTGTTTGTGCTAGTTATGAAAACTAACATTCTCTTCTTTTAAAGCATTTTAACATAAATAATTTTGTGTAAATATTTATTGTGCTATGATAACATTCTTTCTACCATTTTATTCTTACAAATATTAATAACGATCATAATAATCATCGATTAGCACATCTTTCTGCGTTGCCCGGTCAATATCTAACACCATTCCTATGGCAAAATATAAACGAATGATTTAATGATGTAACAAACAAAAAAAAACAATATTTTAAATGTATTTTCTACAATAACATGAAGTGCGGAATCTATATTTAATATTTCAGTTGCCCCAAATTTAACATAAAATTTTGTTTCGGGTTTGATTAAGATTAGACTAGTGTAAACAGAAATAGTTTAGTTCATCTTGTGTATATTGTTTGAAGTTCCTTATCGTTACTTTTGCTTAGCCAACCACAGGTATATTTCCCGTTATGGGGAAATTAGTTTTAATGTGTAGTGATCGATATTTTAATAATTTCTCCTACACCAAAAATCTAGAAAAGCGTAAACTTAACCAAATAAAATCGCCTTTGTTTTTATTCAAAACGAAATAAAATGATTTTGGTTGAGGAACAATGAAATAACTTTGGTCGAGTAAAAATAAATGATTTCGGTTGAGTAAAAATAAATGATTTTGGTTTAGTAAAAATAAAATGGTTTTGTGTTGAGTAAAAAAAATGATTTTGGTTTAGTAAAAATAAAATGATTTTGGTTTAGTAAAAATAAAATGATTTTGGTTTAGTAAAAATTAAATAATTTTTGTTTAGCAAAAATAAAATGATTTTGGTTTAGTAAAAATAAAATGATTTTTGTTTTGAAAAAATACAGTGATTTTGGTTTAGTAAAAATAAATTGATTTTTGTTTAGTAAAAATAAAATAATTTTGGTCGAGTAAAAATAAAACAATTTTGGTTAATAAAAATAAAATGATTTTGGTTTAGTAAAAAAAAAATTGCTTTGGTTGAGTAAAAATAAAATGATTTTTGTTTAGTAAAAATAAAATGATTTTGGTTAAGAAAAATTAAATTATTTTGGTTTAGTAAAAATAAAATGATTTTGGTTTAGTAAAAATAAAATGATTTTTGTTTAGTAAAAAAAAAAATTTTGGTCGAGTAAAAATAAAACAATTTTGATTTAGTAAAAATAAAATGATTTTTGTTTAGTAAAAATAAAATGATTTTTGTTTAGTAAAAATAAAAAAAATTTGGTTGAGTAAAAATAAAACAATTTTGGCTAAGTAAAAATAAAACAATTTTGGTTTAATACAAATAAAAAAAATTTGGTTTTGTAAAAAAAATGATTTTGGTTTAGTAAAAATAAAATGATTTTAATTTAGCAAAAATAAAATGATTTTGGTTGAGTAAAAATAAATGATTTTGGTTTAGTAAAAATAAATGATTTTGGTTTAATAAAAATAAATGATTTTGGTTGAGTAAAATTTAATGATTTTGGTTGAGTAAAAAAATGATTTTGGTTTAATAAAAATAAATGATTTCGGTTTAGTAAAAGTAAATGATTTTGGTTGAGTAAAAAAATGATTTTGGTTTAGTAAAAATAAAATAATTTGGTTGAATAAAAATAAAATGATTTTGGTTTAGTAAAAATAAAATGATTTTAATTTAGCAAAAATAAAATGATTTTGGTTTAGTAAAAATAAATGATTTTGGTTGAGTAAAAATAAAATGATTTTGGTTGAGTAAAAATAAAATGATTTTGGTTGAATAAAAATAAATGATTTTGGTTTAGTAAAAAAATCTGATTCTGGTTGAGTACAAATAAATGATTTTGGTTGAGTAAAAATAAATGATTTTGGTTGAGTAAAAATAAATGATTTCTGATGAGTAAAAATTAAATAATTTTGGTTTAGTAAAAATAAAATGATTTTGGTTGAATAAAAATAAATGATTTTGGTTAAATAAAAAAAAAATATTTTGGTTTAGTAAAAATAAATGATTTTGTTGAGTAAAAATAAATGAGTTTGGTTGAGTAAAAATAAATGATTTGGGTTGAGTAAAAATAAAATGATTTTGGTTGAGTAAAAATAACATGATTTTTGTTTAGTAAAAATAAAATGATTTTTGTTTAGTAAAAATAAATGATTTTGGTTGAGTAAAAATAAATGATTTTGGTTTAGTAAAAATAAATGATTTCTGATGAGTAAAAAATAAATGATTTTGGTTTAGTAAAAATAAAATGATTTTGGTTGAATAAAAATAAATGATTTTGGTTAAATAAAAAAAAAATATTTTGGTTTAGTAAAAATAAATGATTTTGTTGAGTAAAAATAAATGAGTTTGGTTGAGTAAAAATAAATGATTTTGGTTGAGTAAAAATAAAATGATTTTGGTTGAGTAAAAATAACATGATTTTTGTTTAGTAAAAATAAAATGATTTTTGTTTAGTAAAAATAAATGATTTTGGTTGAGTAAAAATAAATGATTTTGGTTTAGTAAAAATAAATGATTTCTGATGAGTAAAAAATAAATGATTTTGGTTTAGTAAAAATAAAATGATTTTGGTTGAGTAAAAATAAATGATTTTGGTTAAATAAAAATAAAATATTTTGGTTTAGTAAAAATAAATGATTTTGTTGAGTAAAAATAAATGATTTTGGTTGAGTAAAAATAAATGATTTGGGTTGAGTAAAAATAAAATGATTTTGGTTGAGTAAAAATAACATGATTTTTGTTTAGTAAAAATAAAATGATTTTTGTTTAGTAAAAATAAATGATTTTGGTTGAGTAAAAATAAATGATTTTGGTTGAGTAAAAATAAATGATTTCTGATGAGTAAAAATTAAATAATTTTGGTTTAGTAAAAATAAAATGATTTTGGTTGAATAAAAATAAATGATTTTGGTTAAATAAAAATAAAATATTTTGGTTTAGTAAAAATAAATGATTTTGTTGAGTAAAAATAAATGAGTTTGGTTGAGTAAAAATAAATGATTTGGGTTGAGTAAAAATAAATGATTTGGGTTGAGTAAAAATAAAATGATTTTGGTTGAGTAAAAATAACATGATTTTTGTTTAGTAAAAATAAAATGATTTTTGTTTAGTAAAAATAAATGATTTTGGTTGAGTAAAAATAAATGATTTTGGTTGAGTAAAAATAAATGATTTCTGATGAGTAAAAATAAATAATTTTGGTTTAGTAAAAATAAAATGATTTTGGTTGAATAAAAATAAATGATTTTGGTTAAATAAAAATAAAATATTTTGGTTTAGTAAAAATAAATGAGTTTGGTTGAGTAAAAATAAATGATTTGGGTTGAGTAAAAATAAAATGATTTTGATTGAGTAAAAATAACATGATTTTTGTTTAGTAAAAATAAAATGATTTTTGTTTAGTAAAAATAAAATGATTTTGGTTGAGTAAAAATAAATGATTTTGGTTTAGTAAAAATAAATGATTTCTGATGAGTAAAAAATAAATGATTTTGGTTTAGTAAAAATAAAATGATTTTTGTTTAGTAAAAATAAATGATTTTGGTTGAGTAAAAATAAATGATTTTGGTTGAGTAAAAATAAATGATTTGGGTTGAGTAAAAATAAAATGATTTTGGTTTTGTAAAAAAAAATCGCTTTGGTTAAGTAAAAATAAATGATTTTGGTTTAGTAAAAATAAAATGATTTTGGTTGAGTAAAAATAAATGATTTTGGTTTAGTAAAAATAAAATGATTTTGGTTGAGTAAAAATAAAATGATTTTGGTTGAGTAAAAATAAAATGATTTTGATTGAGTAAAAATAAATGATTTTGGTTTAGTAAAAATAAAATGATTTTGGTTGAGTAAAAATAAAATGATTTTGGTTGAGTAAAAATAAAATGATTTTGATTGAGTAAAAATAAATGATTTTGGTTTAGTAAAAATAAAATGATTTTGGTTGAGTAAAAATAAAATGATTTTGGTTGAATAAAAATAAAATGATTTTGGTTGAATAAAAATAAAATGATTTTGGTTGAGTAAAAATAAAATGATTTTGGTTTAGTAAAAATAAATGATTTTGGTTGAATAAAAATAAAATGATTTTGGTTGAGTAAAATTAAATGATTTTGGTTGAGTAAAAAATGATTTTGGTTTAGTAAAAATAAATGATTTTGGTTTAGTAAAAATAAATGATTTTAATTTAGTAAAAATAAATGATTTTGGTTTAGTAAAAATAAATGATTTTGGTTTAGTAAAAATAAAATGATTTTGGTTGAATAAAAATAAATGATTTTGGTTTAGTAAAAATAAATGATTTTTGTTTAGTAAAAATAAAATGATTTTGGTTGAGTAAAAATAAAATGATTTTGGTTGAGTAAAAAGAAATGATTTTGGTTGAGTAAAACAAAATGATTTTGGTTGAATAAAAATAAAATGATTTTGGTTTAGTAAAAAAAATGATTTTGGTAGAATAAAAAAATAATGATTTTGGTTGAATAATAAAAAATGATTTTGGTTTAGTAAAAATAAATGATTTTGGTTTAGTAAAAGTAAATGATTTTGGTTTAGTAAAAAAAATGATTTTGGTTGAGTAAAAATAAAATGATTTTGGCTGAGTAAAAATAAATGATTTTGGGTGAATAAAAATAAATGATTTTGGTTGGATAAAAATAAAATGATTTTGGTTTAGTAAAAAAATGATTTTGGTTGAGTAAAAATAAAATGATTTTGGTTGAGTAAAAAAATGATTTTGGTTTAGTAAAAATAAAATGATTTTGGTTGAGTAAAAATAAAATGATTTTTGTTGAATAAAAATAAAATGATTTATGTTTATTAAAAATAAAATGATTTTGGTTTAGTAAAAACAAAATGATTTTGGTTGAGTAAAAATAAAATGATTAATAATTAATAAATAAATGTTGTAACCCAAATTGATCGCTAATCGTTGTTGATCCATCTTATACGAAATGAAAAATGTGATGTAAAGTTTTGTGTGACAAAAAGGTTTTCATGAAATGTTATCACAGCAGAAAGCAAGAACTACGCTACAGTTTTATTTACAGTTTGAATAAATTGTTTTTAAAAAATGTTTCACAGATAACTATTAATTTTCTTAAATTATTTCAAAAATAATTAGTAATGTTCATATATATTAACTTAAAAAAATAATTGTATTAGTTATTAGCAAGAAATTTATATAATACGTTTTTAGGAGAATAGGTAAAAACAATTTATCGGTATGCCTCATTGTATTATTTGAGAGAGGCATTTTTGATCGGAATAAATGTAATGATTCTAAAATGATAATATATTATGTACATATAGTTTTAACAGCACACTATAGAAAGTGATGTAAGTGGCAGAAGTGAAAGATGTTTTTAGGAAATGTATGGTTATTTTTATATTGTAATTGGAAATGCAAGATCGTTTTGTTAATATTGTAGATGTGTTTCTATATCTGAAATTATATATGAGCTAAATGATATTATATATGTACATTATAATTCAGTAGAATACAAAATTTCTGTGCATATTTAATCTTTTGACAACCTGCTGCAAAAATCCAACAAATATTGTTGTGAACAAACGAATCAAATAAGTGATGCCCAGAGGGCATAAACAAATAAATAAAAAATAAACAAACAAATAAATGAAATAAATAAACAAATAAACAAATAAATAAAAATAAAAAACTAACAAATAAACAAAAAATAAACTTGAAATAAACAAACAAAATAAACGAATAAATAAAGAAAAAATAAAATAAAATAAATTACATCAATAAAGAAGTAAACAAATAAGTAAATAAATAAACTAATCATACATAAACAAATAAAAAATAAACAAGCAAATAAACGGATAAAAAAAATAAATACACAAACAAAAAACAAGTAAAAAAAAACTATAAAAATTTACTCAGGGGTTCATATTTACGAGATAACCAAGTGTGTCAAATTAACTTACTCGTTTATTCTATAAATCTTTTCGGGTGAACTTTTTTAGAAAGAAAAAAAAAAGTTACAAATTCATCAGTAAAAAAATAAAAAAATAAAAGTGGGTGAGGGCTTGATGATAATCGGACTACGTCGGCTTGTTATTTGCACCCTGGTGGTCAGGGTGTGAAAACAGGTGTAACACCACCCTGGGAAGAACAGTGGGGAAGAGAGCCGAGCCTTAAGGCACGATAACAGATTCTCGTCATCCTTCAATGAATATGCCGACAAGTATATGGGACTATCTACCTATGTCTCGATACCCTAGCGAGCGCCATCAAATACTTCGGTCGTCTTTTGTTAAGCATAAAATCTCGCATACGCGTACACGTACACGCACGATGTATACTTAAAAAGTGAAATGGGGACAGGGTTTGTGAAACGAAATGTCGAGAGTAGCGAAATTGACGTCTACAAGTAGCTATTAGAGATAAAAGTGAACCAGGTTTTTATGAAGCAATGGAACAAGGGCGGAGAGTTTATATTTACTTGTCTGTCCATAAAGTACAGAGTTCGAGAAGCTCGGTTTTTGATGTGGTGACAAAGGGCATTTTGTATTGAGACAAAAATTAAAATTGCTTCAGACTATAATGATTTCTCCTTAGCTGGCTGAGGACAGAGAAGACGAAGTGGTACTTATGCAATTATCGTCGGCATTTTGCAGGCAGGTTAGGAATACCGCCAGAAAATGCCAAACCAAAACTTTGTGGTTTTGTTTTCGCGAAACCACCCACTAATTTTTTAAATGTTTCTTTTTTTTTTCTTTATTTATTTATTTTTTTTTTCGCCGAAAATGATGACGAATGTTTAAAACGCTAGCAAACAATTAAAAGTTAAGGAAAAAACATAATTATAGACAGTCATGTTATGGTAATTTCCATGAAGAAGGGTACTTGTGCAGTATAAAAACTGCGTTGAAACGTTATTATTTAGAAATTTATCATGGTGTGAGGGCTTTTTAATCATTTTGTATTTTCGCATAATTTAATAAACAAAATATATCGTTTGCCAATTATCGACTGCTGCGATTTCATTGGCAAAGCAAGGATTTACGTAACGTAACGAAATATACCGGCAATAACGTGATTCCTATCCGTCAATAAGTACCCACGAAGCATAGTATCAACACAAATAATACACTTTGCTCCTAGAAAATGGTTGGGTCACTCTACAGCTCCAGTAAATATTTCACTGCCGATACAATCCTCCATCTCTATAAGAGCCAGGTACGCCCTAAAATGGAGTACTGTTGCCACATCTGGACAGGAGCTGCCTTGACAAAGTTCAAAACGGACTTTGAAATCTAGTAGGCGATGCACTTTTCTCTTCCCTGCAACCTCTTTTCCACAGAAGAAACGTTGCGGGTCTGTCTCTTCTCTATCATTATTTTCATAGCATATGCTCGACTGCACTCCAATCTATCCAAACTTTGCCAAACTTTAACTAAAAACACTCGACAGATTACAACCACTATGTACGATTTCCCCCATTCTCTATCTGTGCCTAAATCTAAACGCAGATTCCATGAACAAAGTTTCTTTTCCAGATTTGTCCGCTTGTGAAACACTGCTCCGATGGACTGCTTCCCGGTTGAATACAACATGGTAGCTTTCAAATCCAATGTAAACAGGTTCTTGTTGAACAGTCCCTTTAAATAATCAAAGTCTACCCAACTTACACCATTAACGATTACTACACTGCCACCTTTCATTCATTAACCCTTATCCTCGAGTGGCTTTCAGGCCTTGATAGTGATGACTCTCAAGTAGAAAACCAAGACAAAGGGACAGGTAGGATGCAGGGTCTTTGTCGGACAATCATTTCGAAAAACGACAGTAAAATATGGAAACTTCGGATGAGTAAAGAAAGAATGTACGTTGTCCGGGAACCAACACGTTGTAGGTTTAAGTCGCAAAATATACAAAGAATTGAAAAGAAATTCTACTCGCTTTTTGTTTCATTCTCTCGATGCTGTTATGACTTCTCTAGTGTGATCGTTTTCTCTTACGTGCTCTTGAACGTCACCCACGTCTCTACATGATCTCGAACGATCTTTCCGTCTGTAACGTGATCTCCTTTTTAAAGTCTTTATTTTTTCCTATTGATGACGTTATTTCGCATGCATTTGCATAGGCGTGTCCGCATTATGCTACAGGAAAACCATGAAAAATATTCAGGCACAGCTGAATGAGGTGTACATGGCTACAGAAGAACATCGAGTTGGTTGAATCACGATCGAACCATCATGATTAAAATATATGGACAACGTGTAGAATTCTTTTCTGATTGGTTGATGCAAACACACGTCAACATTGTCATTAAAAGTACATTTATTGACGAGGATCATTCCAATAAAAAGGCCTCCTAATTTATTTTACTTCAAAAACTAAAACATTGAAGAGCTACGCAAATGGGAGTGGTACCATTAAAATGAGCGACCTTCCCTGTCCCAGAATATATATATATATATATATATATATATATATATATATATATATATATATATATATATATATATATCTTTACATAGTCACCACCATTCAGCAATGATCGATGCCTTATCGTAAAAGCCCGTAGCGCGCTTTGTCACTTACATCTCTGTCGCCACTCTGGAATCGACGAATCCATCACCTAACTCTACTGACATCAACTGCATTAACTTGTAAACATTCTGGAGGCACCGGTAAATGTTGATCGGACGTTCAACAGGCATCGGTAAATGTTGATCGCTTCAATTTATTTTTTTGAATATAAGAATTAAATGACGCACATCCATGACTAGGTTTGTTTTTTAGAGTCTCACACCGTCAATATCTGCAACAGAGTGATGAAACTTTCAGGTCATGAATGCATAAGATTAGTCATCATAACAACAATTTGTGATTTCCTCTGGACAATTTAGGCAAGATAAATAGGAGGCATTGCTTTTGAAACGTCTCTCGTAAGTCGTAAGTATTTAACCTCCAATCATTTCCCATTTTTTTTCTTTTTTTTTTACACTTTATTTCCTAGTTGTTTAGGTTATTTATTAATCTACGTCATTCTCTTATTCAACTGCTTTAACGCAGTTGTGACAACAACGCCCTTCTCTTTAATCTTGTCTCCCAAAACGTTCTCGTCCATTTGTTACACTCCTCCAACCGCTTCACAGCTTATATGACCTTTGCTAACGTTAAAACAAGTATGCAAGCAAACAAGATACTTAGGATGTTAGTCTGGCTGCGAAGAATCAATTTGTATTTTATGTAGTAATAATTGTACTTTGAGATCAAGATCAGATGGGGCGACATGATTTCCAGGCGAATCTCTCTCGCTCTCCCTCTCTCACTCTCTCTCTCTCTCTCTCTCTCTCTCTCTCTCTCTCTCTCTCTCTTATCTATATATCTATCTTAGCTGACTAGATTTCAATGAGAATAGGCATGTTTGTACGCTGTACCCGAAATGCACGCGTCAGGTGGATGATGTAGTGGGACGCCTTTTTGTTTATCTCCCCCCCTCTCTATCTCTCTCTCTCTATCTCTCTCTCTTTCTCTATCTATCTATCTATCTATTTCCCTTAGCTGGCTAGATTTCAACCAGAACAGGTGTGTTCATACGCTGTACTCGAAATGGGGACTGCACGCATCGGGCAGCTGATGCAGTGAACGGGCTTTTTGCCGATTTATCTGTCTCTCTCTTTTGCATACACGTATGAGATATCAACTTGTTTTGCTATTTCTGTTATTTTAAATAAGACTTAACAATAAGCTAAACAAAAAGTGTCGGCGTGATTTTGCATCAACACAGCAAAAAGCCACCTGGGATCACAACAACGACGACGATGAGAAAATCAATCGTCGCGCGTAAACGGATTTTATGCAGCCATAATTAGATTAATAGATTAACGCACGGCCAAGTCATTATGATAAACAAAACATGTGAAATGTAAGAGTTGCATCTAATCGAGCGGTTGCAAGTCAACCTGCCGTTTCACATTAGTTTACTGTCGAATGATTATTGGTGTACAACGAAACGGTAGAAGGTTGAAGTTACAAGTTGTTACCGAAAAGTTTTCATTTCGTGATGACATTAATAAGTGATATTAATGCTTAAAGGATAAAAAGAGGAAATAAAATCTCTATCTCTACCATTATATAAAGTCACTATGTGTTTGTCTGTATGTGAGTTCCTTCCTTATAGGTTCCGAAACGGCTGAGGCTATCTTTTGCAAATTCCACACAAAGCTAATTTATATATCTAGCAGTGTTCTAAGTTATGTTTTGTACAGAAATTCATCCAATAAATATCGAAAATCGAAAATATCCTATCTTAAAAATAGTCTTTTTTCTCTTATAGATAAAAAAATAATTTTTATATGGGAATATTTTACATTACATCGGTGTAAGCTTGGTTAGTGTAACGTAAAATATTCCCCTGTAAAAATTCTTCTTTATTTATAAGAGAAGAAAGACTATTTTTTAAGATCGTCAAGCCTAAACTGCAAACAAACCCAGATGGAACTTGATGAGCGACATTATCATTATTATTTTATTTATTTATTCATTTGCGAATGAGTCCACCTGGCTAATAATTCCTCGTAATATATAATATTCAATAGAGGATTGATTCTATAATAATCCATACACAATCTGTATAAATTAAAATACCATGTTTAAGCGTATTATTCAATCAAGAAACGCCGGGCGTCTAGCTAGTGTTATATAACTCGTGTGTTCAAATTATTATTTTTGATTTTCCGATAATAACAAATATTCATAAACGTTGATATATCATTATTCTCGTTTACAATATGAACAGATTCTTTGCAGGCATTTCTTATATGATATTTAGATGTTCTAAATTAAGGTTTTAATTAGGCACATACTTGGTAAGTACCCGACTAAGCTTCAACCTTCAACCCCTTTTGTCCTGTAAAACATTCAAAGCTAAGATTCGTCTTTCGAAAACTATTGTAAATAATTTTTATTTTGTTCCTTTGTTTACCTAAAACTAGTTTAAACTTCTATAAACAAATTTTCTAACTAAGAATTTTTCATTCGTATAATGTAGCGGTTTTCTACTTTTTTAAGACTTTTTTTACATGGGGATCACCAATTATCAAGGCCTGAAGGCCACTCAGGGATAAGGGTTATTTCGTGTACAGTAATCAATGAGATAGTATTGTAGTAATCATTAGTATTGGGGGTTTTGATAGAGTGTCTTACTTAAGGGGTGGTTTGTCAGGAATTTGTTTATGTTGGACTTGAAGACGTCCAAGTTGTAGTCAGGTGGGAAACAAGCAAGCGGCAGAGAGTTCCACTTCTTTTGTTTATATAATTTTTGTTTATATAACTTTTTTGCTTATATAATTTTTTGTTTATATAATTTACTGTTTATATAGTTTTTTGTTTATATAATTTTTTGTTTATATAATTTTTATTTATATAATTTATTTGTTTATATAATTTTTATTTATATATTTAAATATTTGTTTATATAATTTTTGCTTATATAATTTAATGTTTAAATAATTTTTTGTTTATATATATTTTTTATTTATATAATTTATTTAATTATATATAATTTTTTATGTATATATTTTTGTCTATATAATTTACTGTTTATATAATTTTTTGATTTATATAATTTCTTTGTTTATATAATTTACTGTTTATATAATTATTTTGTTTATATAATTTTTTTGCTTATATAATGTTTTTGTTTATATAATTTACTGTTTATATAATTTTTTTGTTTATATAATTTTTTGTTTATATAATTTTTTAACAAAAAATATATATAGAATAAAATATATAATTTTTGCTTATATAATTTTTTTGTTTATATAATTTTTTGCTCATATGATTTTTGTTTATATAATTTTATGTTTAAATAATTTTTTGTTTATCTATTTTTTATTTATATAATTTATTTGTTTATATAATTATTATATTTATATATTTTTGCTTATATAATTTACTGTTTATATAATTTTTTGTTTATATAATTTTTTTGTTCATATAATTTGCTGTTTATATAATTTTTTCTTTATACAATTTTTTTGTTTATATAATTTACTGTTTATATAATTTTTTTCTTTATAAAATTTTTTTGTTTATATAATTTTTTGTCTTATATAATTTTTTGTTTAATTAATTTACTGTTTATATAATTTTTTCTTTATATAACTTACTGTTTATATAATGTTTTTATTTATATAATTTTTTGCTTATATAATTTTTTTGCTTATATAATGTTTTTGTTTATATAATTTACTGTTTATATATTTTTTGTTTATATAATTTTTTGTTTATATAATTTTTTAACAAAAAAATATATATAATAAAATATATAATTTTTTGTTTATATAATTTTTTTACTTATATACTTTTTTGTTTATATAATTTTTTGCTTATATAATTTTTTGTTTATATAATTTAATGTTTAAATAATTTTTTGTTTATATAATTTTTTTGTTTATATAATTTACTGTTTATATCATCTTTTTCTTTTAATAATTTTTTTGTTTATATAATTTTTTGTCTTATATAATTTTTTGCTTATATAATTGACTGTTTATATAATTTTTTCTTTATATAATTTTTTGTTTATATAATCTTTTATTTATATCATTTTTTTCTTTATATAATTTTTGTTTATGCAATGTTTTTGTTTATATAATTTTTGTTTATATAATATTTCTGTTTATATAATTTACTGTTTATATAATTTTTTGTTTATATAATTTTTTTGTTTATATAATTTTGTTGTTTATATAATTTTTTGCTTATATATTTTTTTGTTTATATAATTTACTGTTGATATAATTTTTTGTTAATATAATTTTTTGTTTATATAATGTTTGTGTTTATATAATTTTTTAGTTTATATAATTTTTTATTTAGATAATTTTTTTTTATATAGTTTTTGTTTATATTTTTTGTTTATATAATTTTTGTTTATATCATTTTTTATTTATATAATTTACTGTTTATAAGATTTTTTGTTTATAAAATTTTTTTGCTTATATATTTTTAAGTTATATAATTTTTTGTTTATATCATTTTTTCGTTTATATAATTTTTTGTTTATATGATTTTTGTTTATATAATTGTTTTTATATAATTTTTTGTTTATATAATTTTTTTGTTTATATAATTTTTGTTTATATACTTTTTGTTTATATAATTTTTGTTTATATTAGTTTTTGTTTATATAATTTTTATTGATATAATGTTTTTGCTTATATAATTTACTGTTTATTTAATTTTTTTGTTTATATAATTTTTTTGTTTATATAATTTGCTGTTTATATAATATTTTTGTTTATATAATTTTTTGTTTATATAATAATTTTTTTGTTCATAAAATTGTTTTGTTTATATAATTTTCTTGTATATATAATTACAGTCGTGAAAGATTTATGTCGTGAGTATTTTTTTTTTGCGCGTTAGAACAAATTGAAAAATACAAACGTTTATTATAAAACTAAGGCTTAAGTATGAAATGAAAATGTGAATTCATTCTAAAATGTCGAAGAGAGTTGGATTGATTTTCATTGTAATCCCAATAGCTAATATTTATCAGGGTTTCATCTATCAGTAAAATACGAGGGCGTGCAATAAGTAATGCTCCTGACCCACTTCCAGTTTTCTGATCCTGCTGAAATTTTGCATGTGCAATGATTTATATCTCTACATGTTATGTGGCAAATTACAGCTCTGAACTAATTGTGGTTTCTGATTTACAGGTGTTTGAACTGAGTCAGGTGTGAAATGGAGCCTTTTGAATATCGAGCAGTGATCCGGTTTTTGTATTTCAAAGGACGCACACCACAGGAGACTGTTGATGAAATGAAAGAAACTTATGGTTATAATGCCCCATCATATGACCTTGTAAAACGCTGGCATCGTGAATTCAAACATGGCCGGAAGTCTGTGGAAACAGCTCCCAGACCTGGTCGCCCTCCCTGCTGCAATAAAACAACTCGCAAGAACAGACTTATGGGGTGTACGTGTAAATTTTACTGAGGGAGAGGAGTGAAACACTGGTGGGAATACGAATAAAATATATACAATAATATCAAATATATACAATAATATAAAATACATATATAAGTGTGGCAAGGGGAGAGTTAAAATATATCCCCAAATAAATCTAATGATCTGATGAACTCCTTCTGTCGACAGAGAGACGGTCTGCGTTTTTCCCCTCTTCCTCGGTAAAATTTACACGTATACCCCATAAGTCTGTTTTTGCAAGTTATTTCATTTATTTGTTTATTTTATGATCAACGATTAACTCCTGATGAGTCTGTTGATGAAAGGGGCCCCTCGGGTTTTGCCGGCCATTTTGTTTAAAGCAATATATATATATATATATATATATATATATATATATATATATATATATATATATATATATATATATATATATGTGTGTGTGTATATATATATATTACTAATTCATTTAATCACATCAATTAATATAAGAAGATATAACTTATGCGTAATTTTTCAGTATTTACTTCAACAGTGCTCAATACGTCAATAATAGGTAGTAAATTATGATACTATACATGTCAATTAAACTAAGTTGTCACAACTGACGATGCTAAGGGGTCAAAGATAAATTAGATAATTCTTTCAATGTAGACTTATCAAGCTAATAAAAACTCAACATATGACATGGATCTGAGATACAGAAATAAAAATTAATATGCCAAGTATATACTAATGCATATAAATTTAGCAATATAGTAAATAAGGAAAGTAGGGTAGGTATACACGCTCTTTATACCTTGGTATTTAGAAGCCTAATACTCCTCATCAATTGTTCCTATTTACAATGCCTCCCCATGGGACAGAGTTTGACACCAGGGTCGTTTTTTAACGTGGAGAAAAGGAACATTTCTTATTTTTTACCCTCTCCCCTTCTGACGAGGAGCATTAGGCTTCGAAATACCTTGATATAAAAAAAGCATTTATACTCACCTCTATTCATGTTTATCCTTATGGAATTGATGATTATTAAATCTATGTGCACAACTATATACGTTTGTATTGTCTATATTTCTTTCTGAATATATATATATATATATATATATATATATATATATATACATATATATATATATATATATATATATATATATATGCACATGTAGAAGATAAAGAATAAACGAACCACAATATAAAAAGATATACTAATGTATAAAGATTTAATCGTTTAATTTATATGGAGATTACATCAATTAGGATTACAGAATAAGTAAATTCTTTTTACCTAGGTATTTCGAAGCCTAATGCTTCTCATCAAAAGAGAGGAAAATATGCAATATATATTGAGCACATACGCATAACCCACCATGGCAAACTCCATAACTACTATACATAGCACCTATATCCACCATGAGATATCGACAATATATTTCCTCTATCACATTAATTACTGTAGTTCTCCTATCTCCCTCACAACATTTTCAATGTATTTCCCTTTTTACGTTTCTGAATTTTTTAGATGAGGATTGGTTATTTGCACTATTTGGATTTATCGGACTACTGTTCTCATCTTCAGTGTGATTTTCACAACGTTTCGGTCGATGTAACCTCTGAACTTCTTCAGGTGTACCTTATCGAACTCGACAATGTTTCTGTCGAATTCGGGAATTTAGACGGAATTTCGAGTGGAATCCTTTATTTACTGACCGACTCTTTCTGAGTCTGACTGTCTGTGACTGGTTATCTCCTAACTTCGAACTCTGTCTCCATATATTGGAAATCTCCTTTCTTGATGACGTCAGAAGCATAGTGAACAATGTGACTACTTCACATTTCAAATTACATGTACACTTTGCACATGCATCTACACGCCTCTGGTAAACAAAGAAATTCCTAAATTGAATTGTATCGTTTTTAACCTATTTTGTTAATCATTATTTCTAAACTCGTATTGGCCATCTTTTAACTGATATATAAATCCATTTATTTCTAATCCAGTTATTTCTAATCCAGTTATTTCTAAAAGAATGAACAATCGACTGCATTCCTAGGATTAAATATATATTATCTTTTAACACTTGCCTACTGGGTTCGATTCTAACCTTTTCCAAACATCCTTTTCAACTTATTTAGTTTGCCTTCTTACTTACTGGGGTCTGTCCCTTTTCATAACAAGAAGCATTAGGTTTCGAAATACACTGGTAAAAAAAGTTTACTTATCCTACACCCCTAATTGATGTAACGTTCATATCGAATAAACGATTAAATCTGTATGTATTAGTAAATGTTTTTATATTGAAGCTCCTTTATTTTCTATAAAAGTTCCATCTCAATTTGTTGAGCTTTGCATAACCCGATAAGTCTCCTCTTAGAGAATTTATCTCATTTTTTGAAAACTTTCCCCGAGTATATACGTGTATGTATATAAACTTAAGTATACACACATACATGCGCGCATATATATATATATATATATATATATATATATATAGATATATATGTGTGTGTGTGTGTGTGGAAGCAAACTCAAGACTTCAAAAAGGGTGTTGATGACAACAAAAAGTGTATTTCATTTTACGTTAAAATTGTTTCCATGTCCAGACATGTCCATGTTTCAAACATTATATCGTTTGAAAATTTTCCAAAACCAGCATTTATTCAGACTTTATGAATAAATACACTTTTGACAATAGAGCATTTTTGAAGACAAAGAAAAAAGAAAAATTCCCTTAACGGAAAAAGCATGTGAGGAAATGCTGGTTTTGAAAAATTTTCAAACGATATAATGTTTGAAATTGTTCGACTGGGCATGGAAACACTTGTAACGTAAAATGAAATACACTTTTTGTTGCCATCAACCCCCTCCCCTTTTTGAAGTCTTGATTTTGCTTCCACAGTATATTAATGTTCAATTATGAAATATGATAATTTTGTAGCTTACTTCTTAAGTCAACTCTTTTTTAATTAACCCAGTATATTACATATATATATATATATATATATATATATATATAAAGAGAGAGAGAGAGAAACTGTCTCTGTGTGTGAGAGAGAGAAAGTGTTTATGTGTGTGTGAGAGAGAGTGCGCGCACGTGTGTGTGTGTGTGTGTGTGTGTGTGTGTGTGTGTGTGTGTGTGTGTGTGTGTGTGTGTGATTTCTATCGCTCCAATAGATTTTATGTTTATAACTGGTCGTTAAACGTTCCGGGCCAAATGTCGCGTAAGGAAGAAAAATTGGATTTTCAATTGTCACGCCTTAAGTGATATTTATACAATGGACCCATTATACCTATAATGTCAACCTATCCAATAAAGGGGACATTTATAATGTATGTACGTACATATGTATATAAGAATGTATACAATAGTGAAACACAGTATCTATTGTAATGGGTTTATCTACTGTATAACGGCATATCAACCCTATTTCGAGCTTCTTAACGCAGAAGCACAATACCTATTGTAAGCCATTCATTTACTGTTTTGGTTCGTTGATTTTAAGGCATATTAAGGCCTTTTCGGTTGATTTAATGGCCAATGCAAATGTTATTAATCGGCTAAGTCCGCCCGGCGTATAAACACTTATAGGAATCATTTAATGCCAATCACATAATACTTAATGTATCGATTCATTATTAACGATGTATTAAAAAAAATTGTCAATAGATAGGTGGAAGGTATTACTTGCTTCGCACAGTACAGCGCACGTGGTTGCAACAGTGCTGATCCCATCGTCCGCACTGGTATCCATTACACCATCCGTGCAACACTACCCATGATATTACGTTTCTGAATTTTTGAGATGAGGATTTATTATTCGTATTATTTGCATTCTTCGGACTACTGTTCTCATCTTGAGTGGGATATTTACAACGTTTCGATCGATGTAACCTCCGACCTTCTTCAAGTGTATCTTGTCGAACTCAAGAATGTTTCTGTCAAACTCGGGAATTTGGAATAAATTTCCAACGGAAACCTTTATTTACTTCACGGGGGTGACATGCTCTTGTGCCGTCAGCCATGACTGGATAGAGGTCCTAAGTAATTTGCAATTCTATTTTTCGGTCACCCATACTGAGAATTGAACATTCAACTTTCCGGAGAGTATCACTTTTACAAGTGACTTTTTTTAAAGTACTCTAACCACTCTGCCATGGCCTCTTGCGGACTGAAACGTTGTGAAAATGACGCTCAAGATGAGAACAGTAGTCCATAGCATACAAATAATACGGCTACCAGTGATATCTGGAAAAATCGTCTATCAACGCCGATAATATAGAATGTCCTGTTAATATATTTCTAACAGATCAGCGTCTCTAAAAAAAAAGTGGATAACCAGATAAAGATTATTACGTCATATAATTATGAAACCAAAGTTGCGCAATCTCAACCGCACCTCATTGAAGTAGCGCAGTTTGAGTCCAGTAGCAAGTAGAATTCTAGTACGATTGGAAATAGTATCAAGTGGAGAGCACATAAAAACCGGCATTCGCAAATGGTCACTCATTTTACTACTGATCAGGTTCAGCAGCGCTTAACTTTGGTGATCTGAAAGGAACCGGTGTATCAACGTGATTATGCCGTATATCTTACATAATGACATCTCTCTCTCTCTCTCTCTCTCTCTATATATATATATATATATATATATATATATATATATATATATATATATATATATATATATATATATATATATAATTATTTACTATAATAATTATTATGTTTCATCCTTTCAGGAATCTTCAGTGCAGGGTGTTACGATTAACACCAGTCGCTAGATTCGAACCCGGAAACAGAAGCCATCTCTGGCTGTATTAGCAAGGACCTAATCCATTCAGTTGACGTTAATGGAGAGAAATACTGTTAAAATTTTAGTGTTTATTTTTTAAATGCTTTTTAACGTCTGTCAGAGTGATCTAATCATTATATGATGATCTGCGCACAAAAGCTAAATTGACTGACATTTTATTTCAACTGAAAGTGCTCAACCATAAGAAACGAGTTTCTTAAAGGGGCTGACATAATTATTTACTCTAATAATTATTAAATACCTACAGACACTAGTGCTTCATCCTTTCGGGAATCATCAGGGTGGGGTGTCATGATTAACAGCAGTCGGTAGATTCGAACCTGCCAACAGAAGCCATCTCTGGCTTCATTAGCAAGGACCTAACCTTTATATATATATATATATATATATATATATATATATATATATATATATATATATAGAGAGAGAGAGAGAGAGAGAGAGAGAGAGAGAGAGGGAGAGGGGGCGAGAGAGGGATGGAAAGATAAATAAAAGTCAACATCTGTTAGAGATATATGAACAAAACATTCAAATAATGTTAATATTTCACAGAAACTAAAGAAACCATTGAAATCTTCCTTCATTCTATCTGGGGTCATTAAGGGAAATTATCGGTTAAGTTCATAAAGTAACTGAAATACACTGTTTTTTTAACGATTTGTTTTTTTCATAAAATAAAAAAATAAATTTTGACAGAATATCATTTTTTATATGCTTTAAAAAGTCAAATAATTATTTCTATTTGTATCTTTAAAATTAAAAATTAAATTTTTTAAAACAATAAATTAAAGCCTTTGCTGTTTCATAGCAAATTTATGTTCTTGAAGAAACCAAACATATGCTTTTCTTTTTAATTTTCAAAGTTTAACGTATACTTATTAGTGGTCTAACAAAGCCACAATGGAGAAAACCGAAGCCGCAAAACTGAAGTTGCCTTCCAGGACACTATACATATAAATATAGGTAACTTTTGGCATATTTTATTGGTTTGAAAATATAGATTTTTTGTCAATTGTCGTAGTTTCGTTTCGATCCATAGAACAAAGCTTGCCAGGACACTGTATATACAAGTATAGGCAAATTAGGCATATTTTACTGGTTTGAAGATGTAGGGTTTTTTACCAATTGTCATAAAATTTCAACCATAGAAAAGTCATATAATCTTCAAAGAGCCTGCAAATTTTCATGTAGTTTCGTCTCATAGAACCAAAGATACCAGCATTTCAATACTCAATTTGGCTATGAGTATAGATATATCTATATATAAAGAGTAATAGATAGATAGACACATACATACTTTTTGTAAAATTATAAGTTTCAAAACTCAGCAAACTATTGATCAGAATTTAACAAATGAATGCTCGTTGGAAAGCTAATGACCTGAATTGTGTAGTGAGCTATGTGACATTTGCCCTGACGGTCGCATGGGATCATCTAAAGCCTATTTTTGACACTTTTTTACAGTCATAAAATTTTTAAATCATAATCATTTGTTTTCTTAGTTTTGCATATGAATTACAAAATATCTGATATTTCTCCTACATCTCTGGCCTTGATGAAGGGGAGACTAAAACTTGCTGCTATAGTTTCAAATGATCTGTAATAACAGCAAAGGGGAGACTTGATTTCAAATATTTCTTATATATTACATCTCCATATTTTTGGAAATAGGGTACGATTATGAATATCTCCCGTATCAAATAAGCCTTATACACTGTGAAATTTACTTTATGTATAAAAACAAAAGAGGGGAAGTATAACATATGAGAAATATTTGGAATCAAGTCTCCCTATCCTGTTATTTCAGATCATTTGAAACCATAGCAACAAGTTTTAGTCTCCCTTCCATCAGATGCACTGAGACTAAAGCTGCTTTCAGGAACGCCAGCAACTAATGTAAAAGAGTAATAAAAAATGCAAGAGAGCTATATGCCCAGTCTGTTAAATCCAAAGTAGCTGATCAGCGGCTCGGTTCCCACCAGTTTTGGCAAATAACAAACAGGATCTAGAACAGAAGCATACGTTCTATCCCAACCATTATCAATGGACCAGAGGTCATCTCGTCAGCATCAGACAAGACCAAACTATTTGCCAAGAACTTTGCAACTAATTCTACCCTATGCGACGAAGGCCATCAACTCCCCATATTTCCTCCTATAACACAGAACACGCTAGGTAACATACAAATATCTGTGCATGAGGTCGCCAAGCTAATCAAGAACCTTGATTCCAGTAAAGTACATCTATTACGTTGGTAGCTATGGAAAAAGTGATTTCTGTGTGCAATGGCAGCAGCACATTCTGGGGACAACCATGGCTGGCTGTTAGGTTTTTGTTGGAACTTTTTGGATGGTATGAATCAGTCTATGCCTACAATTAACCATTCAGTCAGGTCTGATACTATAGAGGACACATTCTTTTTAAACATAGAATGCAGAGGTAGATCAGATATGAATGTACGGAAGCTATCCCAGTCAGCCATAGAGTATCGATATACAGTATGGTGGAGAGGTACGTCTGAAGACTTATTACATTTCGTTTTTATCTTAACTGCTACAACGGAGTGGTCGGATGATCCCAGAGGAGATAGAACGGAACATGAACATAGCTCAGGGGAAGTTGTGAGGAAAAGGTCTAGAAGGCTTGCATACTGACCGGTAGTATTGGGCACACTGGTGGGTTCGTGAACAATGTGAGTGAGGTCATAGGCAATAGCAAAATCATGACAGAACCTCCCCTCGTCATCGGTTTTATTTCAGTGGGTCAGCCATTCCACATTATGGACATTGAAGTTACCGCAAATGTGAATGTTAGCCGAAGGATGAGCAGACAGGATGTGGTCAATTTTCTCAGATATGCTCTTAAAGATAGTAACCCCACTGTTGTAGGGGCGATAGAGGGCAAATATAAATGCAGTGATGTAAGCTAGTGCAACCCGGAAGCACATATAAGGTAAATTAGGGTCTTCTCTGGAGTTATCTCTACCACATGGAAAGCCATCTTTAATGTAGGCACATATTCCATGCCCATGGCGATCTTGGGGTCAGATTTAGATGTTAAGTTGGAGTATCCTTTAATTATGAATTCATCTAGGTAAGTGGTTACCCCTATGCCAGTTTCATTTAGAAAGAATATGTCCGGTTTCGTCTCCTGTAATTGTGTTTAAACTTCTTAAAGGTTGGAACGTAGACCCCTGATGTTGGAAAAGGAGACCTAGTAGTAGAGGTCTACGTTGGGGAATGGGGTTCTAGGTTTATTCGTGTTTTTGTTTGTTTTTTTTGTTTGTTTGTTTTTTTAGATTTGTCATGTTGAGGTTTTGGGATTTGTGGAACAGGTCGATAGACTTGGTTGGAGCAGGACAGAGAGGGACAGTAAGAGAGAAAAAGACAAGAATTTTTTTTGTAGCACATGATAAGGTAAAGCCGTAACAATTACCCACTAGTGTTACATGATAAGGGCTGTCCCCTTTTCATATAAGTATAAAAATAGAGAGATTTAGTTAAAATAAAAATGAAATAGAATAGACGAGATTCGAACCTCGTAATTTAGGTTTAGAAATAGATTACGAGAGAGAATTAGCAAATGGAATATAAAAACAAACCATTGTTTAGCTTAGAGATAAAATAGTTTTAAGAAAAGAATGTGCATTTGTCAATTCTGTTATGAAATTCAATTGAAGAATGCAACTATAGGATAATTTAATAAACATGTTTTTAACATACTGGAAATATAGGTTACTGGGAATATAGGTTAAAATTCCTTTTGTAAACAAAGGAAAAAGTTTTAGACACACATTTCCAGAACACGTGAAAGAAGACACATGTTTTAACATGTGTATGACGTCATGGAAAATGGGAAGTTCTCGATATAGTTAGAAACTTTAGAGTAAAGCAGAGGGAGTCTGAGAGAGAGTCCGAGGACGACAGACGACAGTCTGGAGTCGAGAGATGGGAGTCGAACGTCTAGAAGCGAGACGGTCACCTTTGAAACATAGAATGTAAAACTATGAATTCCTGACTAAGAACACCACCACCGGTCGGAGAAGAAATAAACCAATCATGTGTTTTTATAAACGTCATCTTTGTGTTGTAATTCTACCAAAAGGTAAAGTGAACTTGTCATTATATGTCTTATGTATCCTGTGTTTTAAAATGTCTTCACATACAATGTCTCTACATCTATATATCTACAATGTGAACACTAAGACTGTCTCAACACTGTCTCCTCACTACACTTCTAAGTATGAACATTTTATATATATGAATCTCTTCATAACAAGAACACAGAACGCAACATCTCTCTTAATAAGACTCTTAATAAGACTCTCTAAGACTCACTTTTAATAAGTCCTAACAACGAACAATAACATAACAATAATAATAATAATAATAAATATATAACACTAGTATGGCATCGAGAGGCTCAACCAGAAACTACTGTATGGTCCAGAATCCATTCACCAAATGGCAATACAGCATATTTTGCACCTGCTGATAGGACAGCTTCCTTAGTGGTTAATCCAAGGTTCGGGCCCCTTACTATCAGGCGGATAACGTCAGCCCAGATGAAACGTTTACCTCCAGCACCCTTACTAGTGACATGACCACAAGGATAGACATAGAAACAAATTTTCCGACATCTCAGGCTACTGTTCACAAAGTACTACCGACCTGGAAAGCAGTTTTTTCTTCACCCTTTGTCAGAAAAATTACTCATTGGAAATGGGGACTGAAGGACAAAAAAAGGAGAACCGAGAGTTACTGGAGCTGCTGATAACACATCCACATGCATTATCTACTCTCCATTAAAAAGAAAAGGGTGAGAAGGACTTATTAATATCTACTTTTTATAAGTCCGTTGCCCCATTCCCAGCTTAGGATAGTACTTGAAGATAGTCTCCCCTCCCATGTTAATGCATGGATACTTTTTCCTTTATCTACCTTGAGCTAGAATGTTCGAGCATTCCAGCTCCACCCCATAATAAATAAGCTATAATGGAACTTTTATCAAATTGGAAAATCTGGTTATTTCAACTGGTTTAAAAAACTGGTTAAGAAGTAATACCTTTAGGGTAACGTATTAAGTTTAGACTAGCTAGAAGCAATGCATACTTTAGACAGAAAAAAGCCGCATGTTTTGGAGTTCAGATAATATGCAGGTATAATTTGGGAAATGCTCAATTTCATAGGAGACTTTTTTCTCTCTCTCGTTTTAAATATAAGAAAAAAGTATTGTTTAATAATAGTATATTTGACAAAAAAGATTTGGGGAAAAAAGAAAAAGAAAACGAGACAAATATTCAGGATTAAAGTCAAAGCTGGAATAAGAAAAAATAAAACAAAAGTTTGCAATATACAGATGTTAGTGTCTCCATTTACTCTCTGTAACCAGTGGTATTCATAGGACTGCTTGATTCCACTTAGTTCTTAAATAGGGGTGATTTGTACCTCACAACATTTCTATGTCTAATCTTGATTAATAATATATTTTTCATATTTAGAGGAAGTGGATTAAGTTTTTACTCTTTTAACCATATTTACTCTCACTCTCCCAATTATAAGGAAAAAAATGTTTCAGGGCGCAATTTTTGTTCAGAATCGTTAAAGACGAATGCAAATAATGCATTCAGTGAATTAATAAGCATTTGACCGGTGATCACGTGATAAGGAAGAACATAATAAAAATATCTTCCTTATTGACATTTATTGATAAAAATAAAAAAGTGATTCAGTTAAATACGCAATCACATATATTTTGTTATTTTTTGTTTATTCTTTAATGCTAAAACATAAAAGAAAAAATGTGTTCGTTTTTTTGTGTTTTTTTTGTTTTTTTTGTGTTTTTTGTGAAGTGAAGTGAAGATTTAATCAAATATGTACTGTGTTTCAAGAATATTTTTTAATATTTAAATAATAATTTTTTGTGGAAATCGCTCCAAACGAGGCGTGAAGCCAGTTAATGTAAAGAGCTAACAAGAACAAAAGATGATTATCGCAAGGACAGTAAATGCCGATTGACCTTAATCTTGAAAAAAAAACAAGGTTAAAAATAGGGGGAAACAGTCAGCTGGAAGAGAGTTCCACAAAGCTGCGATTCTTGGAAAGAAGCTGCTGGAATAGGAAGCTGTATTACAATGAGGTGGAAAACAACGAATTAATGGTGACCACTAGACCAACGAGCCAGAAAAAAAGGAAACAGGGAATATATGAGACAATTCTGAAGAACATATGTTATAATAGCATTTGTAGAAAAGACTGAGACTAACAACATCACGTCTGTGGGGGAGATGTTACAGAGAAGAAGATAGAGTTGATTCAATTAAATTAAATATATGTTTCTGTATTTTACGAAGAACTCTCAAACGGGAGAGAAATTCACCACCCCAAATATGACAAGAATACTCCACACATAGTTTGATAGTAGATTTGTAGAGATAGTGTATAACCTCAGGTGTGAGGAATTGTTTAGAACGACAGAGAAAAATTAGAAACAAGAACAGAAATAGCAATGTTAATAAACTAATCTATCTCATATATGTACGCAAAGTAAGAAGTTTCCTCAGTAGCAAAGCCATTCATGAGAATCTCAGGAAGAAAAGGGACACACCTATGATTGTATGGTGGAAGATTTCGCTTGTTGTCATAAATGGACTTTTTCAAACATTATGAATAATAACCAAGGTAAGTGTGTGAACTGCATACATTCACAGTGATAGTTTATCCATTGAACTTCAGAATTCTTCCAGTTTGGAGACAATCATAGTATCATTCCCCTTTAAACTAATAAAAATTAACAATAAATAAATATTTTTAATAATTTACATCATAATTTACATCATAATTTACATCATGATTTATATCATAATTTACATCATAATTTACATCATAATTTATATCATAATTTCCATCATAATTTACATCATAATTTACATCATAATTTACATCATAATTTAATCATAATTTACATCATAATTTACATCATAATTTACGTCATAATTTACATCATAATTTATATCATAATTTCCATCATAATTTCCATCATAATTTAAATCATAATTTGCATAATAATTTAATCATAATTTACATCATAATTTAATCATAATTTACATCATAATTTAATCATAATTTACGTCATAATTTAATCATAATTTACATCAAAATTTACATCATAATTTAATCATAATTTACATCATAATTTACATCATAATTTACATCATGATTTACATCATAATTTACATCATAATTTACATCATAATTTACATCATAATTTACATCATAATTTACATCATAATTTAATCATAATTTACATCATAATTTAATCATAATTTACGTCATAATTTACATCATAATTTAATCATAATTTACATCATAATTTACATCATAATTTACATCATAATTTAATCATAATTTACGTCATAATTTAATCATAATTTACATCAAAATTTACATCATAATTTAATCATAATTTACATCATAATTTACATCATAATTTAATCATAATTTACATCATAATTTACATCATAATTTACATCATAATTTAATCATAATTTACATCATAATTTAATCATAATTTACGTCATAATTTAATCATAATTTACATCAAAATTTACATCATAATTTAATCATAATTTACATCATAATTTACATCATAATTTAATCATAATTTAATCATAATTTACGTCATAATTTAATCATAATTTACATCAAAATTTACATCATAATTTAATCATAATTTACATCATAATTTAATCATAATTTACATCATGATTTACATCATAATTTACATCATAATTTAATCATAATTTACATCATAATTTAATCATAATTTACATCATAATTTACATCATAATTTAATCATAATTTACATCATAATTTACATCATAATTTACATCATAATTTATATCATAATTTACATCATAATATATATCATAATTTACATCATAATTTAGGACATAAAGGGTTAATCGATGGATTAGTGCATCAGTACACATCAACATTTTGAAGTAACTTTAAAATTTTCAAATGACTCATTTAATCCATACTCTCTCATGTGTTAAAAGATGCAAAAGTATTGAAGCAATGATTTCATTCAATGATTTCATAGACGCTGTGCTGTTTTCTTTTTTGGCTTTTTAGTAAAAACTGATAAAAACAAACATTAAGAATCCATTATATCATTACGTGATTTCCAGGACTTTATTTCATTATTTCTTTATACAGATAAAATAACTGGACTTTTGTTTGTATTTCCGTTGATGTCAGTTAGTATTAACAGAGAGAGGAAGGGGGTGAAGGAGAGCAGTATATATCAATTTGCCACTTTGAAGTAGGGGCTACTATTGGGGTTATAAGTTACAGGGATATTATGAAGGGAGATGAGCAGCAAGATGTCTATTCACATTACACTTGAACTTCTGCATGTCAGTACAGTTGGGAAAGCAGAATCCCTGAAGGGAGTTCCAAAGTCTAGCAGTTCTGGGGAAGAAACTATTAGAAACTATTGGAGTAGAAGGCTTTATTACACCTAGGGAACTCTACTGTATAGGGTAGGATTTAGCTGCTTGTTGGGTTTGTCGGAGTTATTTACGTCGATGGGGTACAAGAGCTTGTAGTTCGTCAGAGCATTTACCATTAAAATACTTGTAGAAGAGACAAAGGGGTGCAACATTTCCTCGGTGGGACAGAGGCTGAAGCTTAGATGTCAGTTCAGGATCCATTAAGCTGGCGACTCTCTTTTGAACCCTGTCCAGGAGTGAGAGACTAGTAGCAGATGCACTAGCCCAAATGTGACAACAATACTCCATACATGGGCGAATGGTGGCCTTATAGGATACTTTCAGGCGTACGTAGCTTTCTAGCACGGTATAGAGAGCCCACATTTTTCGCAGCGGCTTTGGCAATGTGCCTGTTCCAACTCATGTTCCCTGTGAACGTTAGGCCGAGGAGTTTAATAGAAGTACTTTCATGTAATGTGTCTTTGGTCATTGCTATTGGTGGCGGAGAAGGTTTCTTGCAATTATTGAAAGAAACAAGTTTAGTCTTGGCAGCATTGAATGTGACCATAAATTTTTGTCCTCATTTCACTACAGATTGAATGTCTTCAACTAGTGTTTCTGACAACTCATTATATATGTGTTAATTTGTTTTCCTCGCTTGCCTGATATAGAGCGTGGTGACAATTTTATCAGGGAGGTATATTAGTGACCTGGTAAGGACACAGGAGAGACAACCAAGCAAGAGAAAACCCTAAACAACACTCATCCCAAAGCATCAAAATTAAAGCTGGCTTACAATTACTCTACATAGAGAAATGTAGGCAAATTTTGGTTCTTTTTATCAATTGCCATACAATTTTAACCATAGAACAGTATTATAATCTTCAAAAAGCCTGCAAATTTTCATGTGGTTTCGTCTCAGAGACCCCAAAATATTTTATTTGTTTGATAAAGCTGATATCTTTCTGGATGGCGCAAGTCATTTGTCTTGTGAGCAGAAAACCAATGGCATGCAGCAAATAATACTATATTAACATTGTATTTTGAATACAGATTTGACCTAAATGACATTAATTAATAATTACTAATAAATACCCAGGTTAGTCGTATTATGCAACATAGTTTAATACAAATTTTAAAATCACATTGTAAGAGGAAATCTACAATTTACTCCTGGAAAAATGAAAAAAATACAAAAAAAAGATAATTAAGCAAAAACACTCCATGCTAATTAATATCTGTCTGTCTGTCTGTCTGTCTGTCTGTCTCTCTCTCTCTCTCTCTATATATATATATATATATATATATGTGTGTGTGTGTGTGTGTGTAACGAGGGTAGATATATATTTTTATATCTACCCTCGTTATATATAGAGGAGGCTTATCGGGATAATATAAAGCTCAACAAATTTCAATGAAGCTTATACAGGAGACAACAGGAGTGGAAAATGAATTCATAAACACTATGTAGTGAAAATTGAGTGTGACTGCAGTCACGGAGGTGGGCTGCATGTGCGAACTCGAAACCCGAGCGATGGGACACGAGAAGGCGACGAATTAGCAGGTTTGATTGCGCATTAATTTACATAAATGAGATAATATAAGGCCGGGAGTTAAGATGTTTGAGAGAGTTAAACTGTTGAGTTCTCGAGAACCGGATGGAACCTGTTTAGAGCGGAGAGTGTCGCTGAGAATCGGGTCCAGCTTTTTTTTTTTTTTTTTTTGATTAGACACTATATATTGTAAAATACAGAATGAGTCATTTATTTAATAATGATATGCATATATTTAGTTGGGGGATAAAGTGTAAAAAGGAGTATAGGGGTTATATCATAGTTTTAAATAATCTATATATATATATATACATATATTTCTAGGCTTGTGTATATATTAGGTTGATGCAAAATAATGCCGTTTTTTGACGTTCAACTTATACATCAAAAAACATTATTTTTGCAGTAACCTATATATATATATATATATATATATATATATATATATATATATATATATATATACATGTGTGTATGTATGCATGTATGTATATACAAGTATATATATATATGTATATACACGTGTGTGTGTGTGTGTGTGTGTGTGTGTGTGTACACACACTTTCCATGTTATACGGTGCATAAGGGGTGTAGATTTCAGGCACGTGACTACTCTTTTGAGTAATCTGTATAGGTAATTATTTCTAACAAATTTCACGTTCTTAGTCCTAACAGCTTGAAATCTATTAGTGGACACGCTTACACACACGGATATACGGGCACATGTCTCCCACATTCGATATACACGAAGGTGTCCTTATTTTTAAGGTTCAAATTATAACCCCTGACCCTGTGTAAAGAAGGCGTTGGGTTAACAGATAAATAGAATGAATCTATTGGAAATCGAGAAAGTGTTTTCACGACGAATAAGTGACGACTTGTTAAATTTACAAGGGTAGTTATACGCTGAAGGGTGTCATTGATCCTTCGGGCGTTTAGAAGAAAAAGGGCCTTCGTTTTTAAATGTCGGTAATGCCTGCGGTTTCCAGTTGACTGGCTCGAGTTAATCGTTCGCCCGTAGAAGAGGACACAACATTGAGTGTTAAGGTCAGACCACATCTTAAAACTAACAGCCTGTATATCGCCGATGGCTAATACGATAATTATTGGGCAGAAAACCTCGGCGATATGAAAAGCCATTAGAATGAGTATCTCCAAGAGAGACTTTTCAACGAAGAACAACAATGTAGTTCCAGCACTCCCTCAAAACATTGCGACTTTGAGATACAATAGGTTACAAGTTCAACCTAAACGAATGTATCACTCTTTGTGCATTAAAATAAAACTATTTCTGAAAAATCTATAATAGCGTGGTAAATAATGAGCAATCAACAAGTCCATCGCTCTCCAATCACGATGAAAAATTGTCAAAGTAAGTTGAACTCAAAATAACCGATAGTTATCAACTGCAATATTAAGTTCGCCGCCAGTAAAAAAAAAAACACTCGAAAATATATTAAAGTCTATATGCACAGAAAGTTTTTGCGGCTTTTACTTTTCAGATGAACGTATCTCGGTTAAAAGAAACCTTTGTTGATCAAAATAAGCACCCTTGATCAGCACACTTAAGTTAACGCAAAATTAGAAAACTTATGCCAGTAAGGTAAAAATTTGGTTTTTGGTGGCGATGAAGTCGTTGAAGACGCGTTTTTTTTTTGTTTGTTTTTTTTTTTAGGGTTTTGAAGCATTTTTTATGCAGAAAGTTGTTGAGATGCTTTAAAAAAATGACAGTCGGTAGATGAGAGTTCTAGAAATAATTTACTGAAATTTAATTATCTGCCTTTGCTGTTGTAACATAAAATATTCCTCTTTAAAAATTATTTTATCTATAAAATAGAAAAGTTATTTTTAAAATCGGATTTTTTCGATTTTCGATACTAATCCGATGGATTTCTGAATAAAACATATCTAAGAACACTGCCAGACATATAAGTTAGCTTGGAGTGAAATTTGCAACCAATGATGAAGGAACTTACACACACACACACACACAGTGACGTTTACATAATAGTATATGTATATATATATATATATATATATATATATATATATATATATATATATATATATATATATATATATATATAATTTAAAGGGGGTTAGAACAGTGGTCTAAAGAGCAGATTGTATTTTAATGTGATAGTAAAATCACTAATTTAATTAAAATACAAGACGAAAAACATTGCTCGTTGTAATGCAGATATATAATAAGCTCGATAGGAAAATATCCTAGAGCTACTTTAATATTTAGTAATGTGATTGATAATTTAAAATTCAAATCTGTTTCATAAGAAGGAACACAACCAACCTCAGAGAGGACGAAGAACAGAGAAAAGCGGCCAAATACTTCAGACTAAAAACATATAAAACCGTTAAAAAGAACAAAGACACTGATAAATTTGAAAATGGTTTGATTAACCTGATTAAAAATATTAAATTAAAAAAAAACAATAAATATTTCACTCCAACAAAAAATAGATTTTCGAAATCTATTTCAAAAAGTCACCAAAATAAACTGATAGTACCGGCAGATAAAACTAGAAATTTTTACACAATGGACTATATACAGTATAAAAAATCTAATATATAAGAACGTAATAAAAACTACAAAACAATAAATAAGTCAGCATTAAATGGGATAAATAACGAGACAAAAAATATTTTAACTAAACTTAAAATAAATAAATACACAGAAATAACAGTACCGGGTACCCCGAGATTTGCTTTAAAAGACCACAAACAAAGCTTTAATATAAACCCTACTATTAGACTCATCTGCCCCTCAAAATCATATATAGGATTAGTTAGTAAAAACATATCAGATAGAATTATTCCCAAAATTAAATCATTAACAAAATAACCACTATGGCAATCTTCCACCCAGGTAATCGATTGGTTTTCTAACATTCAAAATAAAAATAATCTTAAATTTCTTTCTTTTGACATTGAATCATACTACCAATGAATATCGCCGATTCTACTAAATAAATCTCTATTAATGGCACGAAAACTAACTAATATAACGCAGGACGAAATTAAAGTAATACTCGTAGCTAGAAAATCTTTAATAACCTTTGATAAAAAGTATTGGACCAGAAAAAAAATACCCCTAACCACTTCAACGTTTTAATGGGCTCGACGGACTCAGCTCAGATCACCGATCTGGTCGGCTTTTTCCTTTTAGATGAAATTCATTCTATACTTCATGAAAAATTCAAACTTGAAGGGGGCCTATACAGAGATGATGCACTTTTCGTAACAAACTCCACAAATAAAAATTACGAAAAAGCAATTAAATCATTACATAAATTATTTAAAAAATATGGACTTGCTATAAAAATCGACCCTAATAAAAAAAATGGTTAATTTCTTAGACATAACCTTAAATCTTGAAAACTCTACCTTTGAACCCTATCATAAACCTAACCAATCTGTACTATATGTCCATAACGAATCAAACCACCCTAAATCAATATTGAAATCAATAGTTCCCAATGTTTCTTTAAGAATTTCTAGACTATCTTCTAACAAATCTATATTCAAAAAAAATAAAAAATATTACAATGGAGCCCTTAAAAACTCAGGATACAAATCACAAATCAAATTCCGAAATAAAAATGATAGAAACAAAAACTGCGTTGAAAATAAACCTACTAAACGCATTATAACATATAATATGGCACTGTCATCCTGCATACGAAGTACAAAAAATGACGAAAAACAAGAAAAAGCAAAATGGAACCGCAAGTATTAAATACTAACACAAATGAACAGCAAACCAAAGTCCGCAAGCGTAAAAATAGACATAGGGAAATCCTATGGTTCAACCCTCCATATTTCAAAAGTCTTGAGACAAACATAGCCAGAGAATTCTTTAAAATATTAGAAAAAACTTTAAAGCCCCTCAACTATGCTAAACCTTCATCAAAAAAATAATTAGTTCTAACAATAAAAAAATTAATAAGATACAAAATACAAATACAGAAAATATAGCAGGTTGTAACTGTAGAAGAAAAAACAGATGCCCCCTACAAGGTGCATGCATAATAAAAATGTAGTTTGCAGCTGCACAGTATAACAAACTCAAAATTTAAATGAGGTTAATGACAACCATAGCTCGACCACACGATTAAATAACTACACCCATTTTAACTAATCTAGTAATTAAATACAGACCAACCCTTCATATACCAATGCTACCCCTAATCTACCTGACAATAAATGCATTAAACAAAACGTAATCTACTTCGGTTCCACATCTGGACTTATTAAGCATAGGATTTCAACCCACAAGCACTACTTTAAAAATCCCTCCCTGTTGAACCAAAACACTCTACTTTGGCATATTTGGCGACTCAAAGATAAGAATATTTCCTTCAATTTGAAATGGGAAATAATAGGATTATATAAAGGATATACACCGGGGGACGGATTCTGTGCACTTTGTATGTCTGAGACCCTTAAGATTTTAAAATATGACGATATCAAAAATAAAAACATCCTCCTAAATTCAAGAGATGAGCTTACATCCGCATGCAATCATAAACGTTGGTTTAAATTTAACAAATATAAACCACCATAAATCATTAAAAATGATGCTTATTAATAATCTATCTGGGAATTTTAATTTATAACTTGATATCCACATTAATAAAATTTGGATCATCAATATTATTATTAATATTAGTTTATCCGATATATTTACCATTATTGTATATCTTATTTAAATATCTATTTAACTTTAACCTATATTATATTTATTAATTTCAATAAATAAGTAAATAAATTATCAAAATATTTTAAGTTCAATAAGATCCTCTTGTATCATATAATATAAAAAGAATAAACGCTAATTATCTCCCTTTGATCATTTTATTAGACAAATTAGATCATCTTTTTTTTTTTTAAATCTTTACTAACATATTCTAACCACTAAAAATGTTCCAACATTTTATGCATTTATAAGCTACAATCAGCATCCAAATGAATGCTTTGACGATAATTACGGTTTTCAAAAGGCGAAGAATTAAAAGGTAAATATGTATATATATATATATATATATATATATATATATATATATATATATAATTATTTATCTTTTATTAAAAACATATCATTATAACCTTATATTCAAACCAAATTCAAATTTATAATTTTATTCTATTTTTATTCTCAGCCCATAATACTTTGCTTATCAACATCAATAAGTAACTATTTTCATTTGTATTTTAATATTTTCCAGATACATCTGCCTTACTTAAAAAATGGTAGATTTATTTGGTGTTTTTTATATATTAAAAACCCCACCAAATACTTTCGCTGATGAGGAGACTTTGTTTAAAAAAAAAACTATATGTCAAAATTATTGTCCATAACTTAATGTCTATCGCAATAAAAACATCGTTTCCGAAACGATCGTACAAATTATTGACTTTGTTGTGTTCCTTCTTATGAGACAGATTTTTAATTTTTAATTTGAATTTGAATTTTAAATTATAACTCACATTACTATATATATATATATATATATATATATATATATATATATATAATGTTTATTTATTAAACATTATTGACAACATATGTGCATACATGTTACTGCTGTGCCTCTAATCAGGTGATACCACTTCGTCAAGTCGGAGAAAAGTCAATCCAAGAACAATATCAAGATACATTATTATTAATATGAATGGTTTTAAATGTATTTTACGCCTCTATTATATAATAATAATAATTATTATTATTATTATTATTATTATTATTATTTCACGTGATGTATCGATTTTTAGTATTTGCTTCAACAGTGCTCAATACGTTAGTAGAGCAAGGTATCAAGCTAAAAAATATATTATAATTAAGCTACACAGAATCTTCAGCGTTTGGTCCACAGAGAGCATTTTAACTTTACGATTTCCTGCGAGGATGAAACGCGGAAGATTCTGACTGGCCTACATGCCATGTATTTTCTTAAGTTTTATATATATATATATATATATATATATATATATATATATATATATATATATATGTGTGTGTGTGTGTGTGTGTGTGTGTGTGTGTGTGTGTGTACAGATATTTATGCACACACACATATATATATATTTGTATGTGTGTATGCACGTGTGTGTGTGTACGCGTGTCTGATAGTGTGTGTGTGTACGCGTGTCTGATAGTGTGTGTGTGTGTGTGTGTACGCGTGTCTGATAGTGTGTTCCGTACTGTAAAGAAGCGTGGATGCAGCCAAGCGTAACGATAAGAGAGACAATTCATGCCTATCCTTTAATTGTGTCCATCTGGTATATTTTCTTATATACTGTCACGTCCGCTTCTGAACAAAGATGCCCATTGTACCCGGGTGAAATTTACCAAAAAATCCGAGCTAATAAACGATAAAAGATAAAATAAAATAGGCACTTAAACAAGTCTCGCGACACTTTACAAAAACTAAAAAGAAAACGAAGCTCATGCCAGGTACATCAGCCGCGTGTCATTCGGTTGACCACTCGCCCTGCCTTCTTATGGCTCGCTTTTCGTCCACCAATATTTCATTAGCCATTAGTGACCACTTGTCACCTTGTGAAAGATAACAAAATCCCCCGATTAGTCGAGCTGTCAAGATCTCCAAGATCTCATCTTCTCCCCCACAGACTTTAGGGGTTTAGATGGACACTACCTGTGGAGTGGTCGGTTCGGAGTCTAGTCAGGGTTTATGGAAATATAGTTCAACTAGTACATATTGAACTACCATCTCGAAACTTCTGTTGTACTCAGATTTGTAGAGATTATTCTTTTAATATATTTCTTTTTCATGCGATCAAAGATACTCACGGCCGAGAATATTTGTTCCTATTGTTTATTTTTGTTTAGTTGTTTTTATTGCTAGTTGTGGTGCTAGTTGTTGTGGCTGCTGTTGTTGTGGTGGTCATTGTTGTTGCGGTTGTTGTTGTATTAGCTGTTGTTGTTTTGGTTGTTGTGGTTGTTGTTGTTGCGATGATGATTGTTGTTGTTGCTGCGGTTGTTGTTGCTGTGGTTGTTGTTGTGGTTGTTGTTGCTGTGGTTGTTGTTGTTGATGTTGTTGTTATTGTTGTCGTGGTGGTTGTTGTTATTTTGGTATTGGCTGTTATTGTTGTGGTGTTAGTTGCTGCTGTTGTTATTGTGGTGGTTGTTACCGTTGTTGTTGTTGTTGTGATAGTGGTATTTGTGATGGTGATGGCTGTGATTGTTGTGGTGGTTGTTGTTACTGTTGTGATTATGGTGATTATTGTTGTTGCTGTTCTTGTGGTGGTTGCAGTTGTTGTTGTTGCGCATTATTCATGTTGATTGTCGTTGGCGTTCGTTTCCCCAATTTTCTATTAATCATTTTTTCTATTAAGAATTTTTCTATTAAGAATTTTTCTATTAAGAATTTTTTCTAAAACGATATCGAATACTTACGAGGGGAGACTACGTGAAGGTTGACAACGCCCCTAAATGAAAGTGTTTCTGTGGAACGACTTGAATTCGAACTAGGCAAACTCAGTGTTGTTAACCATTAAGCCACCGTCACCGCCAACTTTCAAGCTGAAATATTGTTCTGGTCAGTTTTAAGGGGTCTACCCTCCCAGATATTATATTTTTCTAAAAATGAGCTAGATTATTACTAACCGCTTGGAAATACCAGCTGAGCTGCTCAGGCAGTTTTGTAGTGTGCTTTTCTTCTTGCGCTGGCTTGTCAAAACACACTTAACGTTTTGTCTGACCTTTTAGAGATAAAGTGAATAAAATGGTGTTTCGGAAGTCTTGTTTCCAAAAATTAACAGCGATATAAAAAGAATCAACAAACCGCAGCTTCATAAAATATCCCACGGATTACGGCGCCTCATTATTTTGGGACACAAAAAAGAAATGATTTCTTGATGTGTGGACGCTCTTTGAGAATTTGTCATTGTTTTCAGGAAGATAACTCCACTTTACTAAGATATTCATTCATTTTAATATGAGAATTTGGGACGCTAAAACGAACGCGACTTAAAAGAATTGTAAAAAATGAAAGATGCAACAACTTTTTTTTTTAACGGAAATGAAAACATTGCAAAATAAAAGTAATTTTTTTTAAAGAAAACTGCAACGCGACCACTTTTTCGACTACTTTTTTTTAGTTTTTTTTTACTACTTTCTTTTATTTTCGACTAGTTTTTTTTCGACTATTTTTCTTTCTTTTTTCGATTAGTTTCTTTTTTTTTCGATTAGTTTCTTTTTTTTTCGATTAGTTTCTTTTTTTTCGATTAGTTTCTTTTTTTCGGCTAGTTTTTTTTTCCGACTAATTTTATTTTTGTCGACTAGTTTTATTTTTTTCCCACTAGGTTTCTTTTTTTCACCTAGTTTTATTTCATTCAATATTCAACGGTTTTAGTATTGTTTTTATTCTTTTTATAATCGAAATATGTTTTATTAATTTCGGATAGTACAATATCCTCTATCAGAGAAGTAAGGGTTTTTTTTTTGCTGTGTTTTTTTTCGTTAGTAAAAATTTGTGTGCTGTGTTGCCGTATTAAGGATGTGTGCTGATGGCGTTTGCACGTAGGGTTGTTAGAAAGGTTCTTCACTGTGAGGTTTTGGCGGTGCTCGCTGAATGTGAAAAGATTAGGAAACAGCTATTAGAAAAACCATTAATCAAATTAAAACCTTAAATAAATAAAACTTTCCTGATCTACAATAATGATCTTCCAAATCATATCCTTACATCATTTGTAGACATGTATGCTGACGACACTACCATTTATGGTACCACATCTAAGACAGTAAACGACCAAGTTCTCTCCAATTCTCTCTCCTCTGATCTTGAGCACGTAGTACAATGGGGAAAGGAGTGGCTGGTTACTTTTAATGCATCTAAAACCAAGCTTCTCTCTTTACATCATCAACATTCTAATCCACATTTGTCATCAATTGAAATGAATGGCTCTCGTCTTCAGGAGGCCTCAAGTTTTGACAAGCTTCTGGGCTTGACCATTACTCCTGATCTTAAATGGAACACGTATATCAAATCTGTTGCCAAGGCCGCTGGAAAAATGGTGGGACTTTCTATCGATCCAGTAGATATCTCACTGCTGATGCTATTCTCTACCTATATAAGAGCCAGGTACGTCCAAGGATGGAATACTGTTGCCACATCTGGGCAGGAGCTGCTAGAAAGGACTTGTCCTGCCTTGATAGAGTTCAAAATAGACTTCGTAGCCTCGTAGGAGATGTCCTTTTCTCCTCCTTGCAACCTCTATCTCACAGAAGAGATGTTGCGAGTTTGTCTCTGATGTATCGTTATTTTCATGGAAAGTGTTCAACTGAGCTTCAATCTATGGTCCCCCCTCGCCAAACTTTCACAAGAAACACTCGTCTAGCTGTAAACACTATCAATAATTTCCCCCACTCTTTATCTGTGCCTAAACCTAAACGTAGATTCCATGAACAAAGCTTCTTTCTTAGAACTGCACGCCTGTGGAATTGTCTTCCGCTTTCCTGCTTTCCGGCTGACTACAATATGGTTGTGTTCAAGTCTAAAGTAAATAAGTTCTTGATGAGCCGTTCCATATAAGTTATTAAATTTACCAAATTTTCATTACTAATGATTACTATATTGACCAATTTCTACTGTACACTCTTTAACCCTTATCCTTGAGTGGCCTCTGGGCCTTGATAATGTGGTGATGCCTTTGTAAAAAAAAAAAAAAAAAAAAAAACACATAAAAACAACAAAAACCTCCGTTCTCCGATGTTGAATATTTTATATTCCAACTTTATAAAGTATTTGCACGTTTACATAGTTTGTAAACAGCGTCCGTTTATTTTTTTTATTTGTAATATATATATATATATATATATATATATATATATATATATATATATATATTACATTAGGCACCGCCAAAACTAAGGGGGGGGGCTGATAAGTACTTTTTGACGGACTGTCTTTTTAAAAATCTACCAAAAATCAGGTAATTATCCGATCAATACGAAATTTTCAGCGATTATTAAGAGAAGAATGAACTTTATAACAGTGTACTTATTTTTCATAAACGATATTTATATATATATATTTTTTTTTGCTTACAACCCCCCCTTATTTTGAGGGGGTACAAATATGCTTAAAATAATCATCTGAAACTGAACACAACCTATTGTGTTGTTGTATGGGACAGAATTATAGATTAAAAAAAACAAACCATTGTTTGCATACCTTATTTTGACGTCTGAATATCAGAACTTCGATTGTGTTTAATTATCCCGCTTTTGAGTTTTGAAGTGTGAAATTCAGTGAATATGTTAAGTAAAATAATTAATTTAAGTTAAGCAAAACAAGAAAAAAATTTTTTAATATTTATACGAAAAAAGACATTTTAAAATCTTTGATGAATAAATTAATTTTTTTAGCTAGCCGAATAATGCATGACCATTATTAAACAGGGCATGCGTTGAAGAATCGATACAAAAAAATTCGATAAATATTGTGCCCTTTGTGTTAAAAATAGCATCATTTTTTCGATCCCGTTTGAAAACGTTTGCCGCCTTTCGATTACGGTGGACCAAACGCGCTAAAATATTTTTTTTTATTCTGCTTTAAATTGCCCCCCCATTTTGGGGAGCCTGGCTCCCACACACATACACATTAAAAACCAAACTCATACAAATGGTCACCCATCTGGTACTGACCAGCCTCAGCGTTAATAATACATTGAAATTTTCATCACTGAAAAATAAGTTTTTTTTTTGGCATGTTTGGTCTTCCATAGTTTGCTTTTTATCAAATGCAAACGTAAACATTGTCGATCTAGACTCTAGATCGACGCTAAGTAACTGGTTGCCTATATGAATAAGTGTAATTATTTGAAATCCAGGTACTTATATTATAATATATTTGCATATTCTCTTAGAAAATCATCCTAAATCTTAGTTAGACAACAAATAAATAAATTAATTATTTCAAAAATTTTTTTTTTTAATATTTATGTACGTTTTTTGTGCAAGACAAAAATGTCAATTGTTAACTTTTTGGGAAAATTTAACTTTTAAAATTTAATTAAAAATAGTAGAAAAAGTTTTACATTATTCTGTTTTCCATATGATAAAATTCAGGGTTTTATCTTTCTGGAAAAAAAAAGTTACTCAGAAATAATGGATTTTAATAAATGTAATTTCGTTTTAAAAAACAACAACTTGATTTTTCGGCCATTTTTGGCGGTGCCTATATTACATTATATATATATATATATATCCCAACCATTATCAATGGACCAGAGGTCATCTCGTCAGCATCAGACAAGGCCAAACTATTTGCAAAGAACTTTGCAGCTAATTCTACCCTATGCGACGAAGGCCATCAACTCACCATATTTCCTACTATAACACAGAACAAGCTAGGTAACATACAAATATCCGTGCATGAGGTCGCCAAGCTAATCAAGAACCTTGATTCCAGTAAAGCAACTGGCCCTGATGGCATCCCAATTATAGTGTTAAAAAAGCTTCAACCAGAACTTGCTCCCATACTTACGAAACTATTTAAGCGCTGCCTTAAGGAGAAGTGCTTTCCGACTACCTGGAAAACCTAATCAGTATGCCCTGTATTTAAGAATTCAGGTGATAAGTCATCTCCCTCTCAGTACAGACCAATACGCCTCCTGTGTGTTATGAGTAAGTTGCTGGAATCCATATTAAATAGAGAAATAGTAAACCACCTCAGCAGAAACAATCTTCTTAGTGACATGCAATATGGTTTCCGTTCTGCAAGATCTACCGCAGATGTGCTAACGGTTATATATCACAGGATTAGTGAATCTCTTGACAAAGGCTTCCTTTCTAGGGCAATTGCTCTTGACATATCAAAGGCCTTCGACAAGGTATGGCATAAGAGCCTACTTCACAAGATTTCCCGCTACGGTATAACTGGAAATGCTTTCTCAATCATTACATCATTTCTCTCTGATAGGCTCATAAGAGTAGTCGTCGATGGACAAAAATCAGAGGCCTGCAGTATTAAGGCTGGAGTCCCTCAAGGGTCAATCCTGGACCCAACTCTCTTCCTGATCTACATCAATGACCTCCATAAACACATACTTAAATCATTCGTTGACATATATGCTGATGACACGACCATCTACGGAGCGCGTGGTTCAGTGGGGGAAGTCGTGGCTGGTTACCTTTAATGCATCCAAAACCAAACTCCTATCTTTACATCATCAACGCTCTGATCCCCATCTGGCATCAATTTAAATGGATGGCTCTCGTCTGGGAGAAGCCCCGTGTTTTGACAAGCTTCTGGGTTTGTCCTTTATTCCTGATCTGAAATGGAACACGTACATCAAGTCTATTGCCAAGATCGCAGGAAAGATGGTGGGATCCTTCTACTTCCCCAGAAGATATCTCATTACTGATGCAATTCTCTATGGTCTCTTTGGCCATTGCTTTTGGTGGTAGAGAAGGTTTCTTGTAGTTATTGAAGGAAACCAGTTTAGTCTTAGCAGCATTGAATGTGACCATCCATTTTTGTCCCCATTCCACAACAGATCGGAGGTCATCCTCTAGTGTTTTTGCCATTTCTCTAGATATGTGTTCATTTGTGTTCCTGTCGTGTCGATTGGTGGTGTCATCAGCATATATACTCATCTCACAGACAATTTTGTATGTTGGTTTGGTTGTTTTTGTTTTACGGCATATTAACCACTTTTTGGGTTATTTTTTGCCGAATTCAAAGATTTTGAAGAAAATATTTTGAATAGAATATATTTGTTATTTTCAAGTCGGTTTCTATTTAACCCATAGTTGGGACCCTAGCAGGTACTACCACTCCGGGTCAGAGTTGACCTAGGAGCAAGGAAATTAAAGGGTGGCTCCACACTCCCCAAAACCCGCAAGCTGGGGCCTCACCACTGGATATAGTTTAAGGTCATATCCAGGACCAGGACAATTTTGTCAGGGAGGTCATTTATTAATATTAGAAATATTAGAGGTCTAAGGATAGACCCCTGAGGCACTCCCGCATTTATATCATATCAACTGTGAAGGAGTGGGATTTAGCTGCCTGTCGGGTTTGTCGAGGGTGTCTATGTCGTGGGGGCACAAGTGTCCGCAATTTGCCAGAGCATTCACTGGAAATGTTTTCTCAATCATTAAATCATTTCTCTCCGATAGGCTCATAAGAGTAGTGGTAGATGGACAAAAATCAGAGGCCTGCAATATAAATGCTGGAGTCCCTCAGGGATCAATCGTGGGCCCAACTCTCTTCCTGATCTACATCAATGACCTCCATAAACACATACTTAAATCATTCGTTGACATCTACGCTGATGACACGACCATCTACGGCAACACATCAAAGGCTGTAAATGACAAACTTCTCTTTGATTCTCTCTCCTCTGATCTCGAGCGCGTGGTTCAGTGGGGGAAGATGTGGCTGGTTACCTTTAATGCATATAAAACCAAACTCCTATCCTGACATCATCAACGCTCTGATCCCCATCTGGCATCTGCCTTGACAGAGTACAAAATAGACTTCGTGGCTTAGTGGGGGATTCCCTTTTCTCTACCCTGCAACCTCTCTCCCACAGAAGAGACGTTGCGAGCCTATCGTTGTTTTATCGTTATTTCCATGGCAGGTGCTCGTCTGAACTCCAATCTCTGGTCCCCCCCTCGCCAATCTTTTACGAAAAACACCCGTCTAGCTGAATCCACTGTGAAAAATTTCCCCCACTCTATATATGTGCCTAAATCAAAACGTGGATTCCATGAACAAAGCTTCTTTCTTAGAACTGCACGTCTGTGGAACTCTGTTCCGTCTGCATGCTTCCCACCTGACTACAACTTGGATGTCTTCAAGTCCAACGTAAACAAATTCCTAATAAACCACCCCCTTAAGTAAACACTTCATCAAATCTCCACAGTAACGTATTGTACTTGCAATAACCCTTATCCCAGAGTGATTTCCGGGCCTTGATAAGTGGTGACCACTGTGTAAATATATATATATATATATATATATATATATATATATATATATATATATATAAACTACTCAAGACTAGGGCTTTGCAACTGTATAAAATATATACTTATCGCAAGTGTTTTATTCCATCAAAGAAATCCGTCTAACATTTTTTTAATTTAATTTTCACCCCAAACAAGGCAAGTGCCACTTTGAAGCAAGGAGGCTACTATCAAGAACATAATTTGCAGGGACATTATGAAGGGGGGTGAGTAGAAAGATGTTTGTTCACATTACACTTGAACTTCTGCATATCAGTACAGTTGGGAAAGCAGAATCCCAGAAGGGAGTTCCAAAGTCTAGCAGTTCTGGGGAAGAAACTATTGGAGTAAAAGGTTTTCTTGCACCTAGGGATCTCTACTGTAAAGGGGTGAGACTTAGTGGCTTGTCGGGTTTGTCGGGGGTAGTTACGTCGAGGAGGTACAAGTGTTTGCAGTTCGTCAGAGCATTCACCATTAAAGTATTTGTAGAACAGACAGAGGGATGCAATATCTCGTCGATGGGACAGAGGTTGAAGCCTAGATGACAGTTCAGGACCTATCAGGTTGGCAACTCTCTTTTGGGCCCTGTCCAGGAGTGAGAGACAAGCAGCAGATGCACCAGCCCAGATGTGACAACATCGGCGAATGATGGCCTTATAGAGGTACAGGATACTTTCAGGCGTAAGTAGTTTTCTAGCAGGGTAGAGGGAGCCAAACTTATTTGCAGCAGCCTTAGCAATGCTCTCAATGTATCTATTCCAGTTCATATTCCCTGTAAACGTTAGGCCGAGGAGTTTAAAAGAAGTACTTTCAGGCAATGTGTTCTTGGCCATTGGTATTGGTGGGAGAGAAGGTTTCTTGTAGTTATTGAAGGAAACAACTTAGTCATGCAGAAGTTCTAGTGAACAGACATCTTGCTGCTCAACTCCCTACATAGTATCCCTGCAACTTATGTCCATAAGTAGTCTCCTACATAAAAGTGGAATTGTACCTTGTTTGGGGTGAAAATTTAATTTAAAAAATGTGCTTTATTAGTTTGTTTTTTTTACACAGTGATCACCACTTATCAAGGCCCGGAAGCCACTCAGGGATAAGGGTTATTGCAAGTACATTACGTTAGTGTGGAGATTTGATGAAGTGTTTACTTAAGGGGGTGGTTTATTAGGAGTTTGTTTACGTTGGACTTGAACACATCCAAGTTGTAGTCAGGTGGGAAGCAGGCAGACGGATCAGAGTTCCACAGGCGTCCAGTTCTAAGAAAGAAGCTTTGTTCATGGAATCCGCGTTTTGATTTAGGCACAGATAAAGAGTGGGGGAAACTTTTGACAGTGGATTCAGCTAGACGGGTGTTTTTCGTGAAAGATTGGCGAGGGGGGACCAGAGATTGGAGTTCAGACGAGCACCTGCCATGGAAATAACGATAAAACAACGATAGGCTCGCAACGTCTCTTCTGTGGGAGAGAGATTGCAGGGTAGAGAAAAGGGAATCCCCCACTAAGCCACGAAGTCTATTTTGTACTCTGTCAAGGCAGGATAGGCTGTTTTTAGCAGCTCCTGCCCAGATATGGCAATAGTATTCCATCCTTGGACGTACTTGGCTTTTATATAGATAGAGAATTGCATCAGTAATGAGATATCTTCTGGAGCGGTAGAAGGATCCCACCATCTTTCCAGCGACCTTGACAACAGACTTGATGTACGTGTTCCATTTCAGATCAGGAGTAAAGGTCAAACCCAGAAGCTTGTCAAAACACGGGGCCTCACCCAGACGAGAGCCATCCATCACAATTGATGCCAGATGAGGATCAGAGCGTTGATGATGTAAGGATAGGAGTTTGGTTTTGGATGTATTAAAGGTAACCAGCCACATCTTCCCCCACTGAATCACGCGCTCCAGATCAGAGGAGAGAGAATCAGAGAGAACTTTGTCATTTACAGCCTTTGATGTGTTGCCGTAGATGGTCGTGTCATCAGCATAGATGTCAACGAATGATTTAAGTATGTGTTTATGGAGGTCATTCATGTAGATCAGGAAGAAAGTTGTGCCCAGGATTGACCCCTGAGGGACTCCAGCATTTATATTGCAGGCCTCCGATTTTTGTTTTTAGTTTGTTTTAATCATAAAAATTTTAAATCATAAAAAAATTTTATTATAAAAATTTTTAAATCATAAAAAAGTTAAATCATAAAAAACTTTAAATCATAAAAATTTTAAACCATAAAAAATTTTAATCATGAAAAATTTAATCATAAAAAATTTAAATCATAAAAAATTTTAAATCATAAATAATTTTAAATCATAAAAAAATGAAATCATAAAAAATTGAAATGCATTTTTTATATTCAAAAATATAGTTGATAAAATTTGAAAGACACCTTTAAATGTAATCATGTTAGTAGTAACTAAAAATCTGTAAATATTTGTAAAAGTCTTTTGTTATCGACAGTTTGGCTCTTCGACATATCTTGCTTGTTAGAACTTCAGACATGACGTCATTTCCCAAGGCCTGAATCTATATTTTAGGTTGTGATCGTACCCCGACTAACGGACCAAACCCCTAAAATGTTCTAAGAATTCCCACCCGGCTACTGTGAATGACGCACTTAGAGAATACAGGGCGACAAAGATCTTTCTTCCGGCGTTAAACATCCCAGCCCACACCTTCAGACTTATCGCTACAAACCTCCGGCAAATATACTTCACCATCTCGTCTCTGCCTTCTTACTGGAGAGGACTGACTGACCGGCTGTGAGAAACCACCACAGCACTCGTTAGAGACTGCCACCCGCTTCGAGGAGTTGGATGGGCGTTACTGGCTCTGTTTGAACCTCAATTAATAATACCTCCAAGGTTTAATAAATGAAGATACATCTATTATAGATGGTGACACATTGGTTTTCATTAGGCCATCGAAGTTAAGCGACGTTGATGAGTCTGGTTTGTGCTAAGTGGGTAACAGTATGAAAGGACGGCGACATTTATGAACCATATCCCCTCGATAAACAAAACTGAACGATTATAGATTAACAACTAAAAATAGAGATGATGCGTGTCTTTCTGAATGACTTCGCTTGTAAAAAAAACTAAATGTTACTGTAGATATGCCACAATTACTGAAGCAGTATGCGATTGAAACACTGGCTTGATGACTTTGCATTTCTAAAAAAAGTTCGCTAATAATGTTTTTTTTTATAAATAAATAATCATACTATGATAACGCTCTGTTTGTCATTGAGCTTCTTTTTTTTATAAAAAGCGGGGCTTCATTGGATTTACATCTAGGAACTCTTTTGAGACAATCAGTATATGCATAAATGTCGCTTCTTAAAGAAATAAAATTCTTAAAGCTATGCACTGTCTGAGAAAAAATTGGTCAGCTGGCCTTGTGTGCGAGATCGTAACTTCCTTTTACTTAATCACTTTAATATAACAAAGCGGTGCACTCTTACTGTAACAGAGTGTCCACGAACGTGAAAAGCACAGCAGCCGCATTTGGAGCACGTATGCAAATTGGTAAGTGTGCACGCGCTGACGCCACGAGATAGTGAGAAAAGAGAAAATAAAAAATATACCGCATCAAGATGGAAAACAAAGTGCGTTCCGGGGAGATGGTCGTGTGAAAACGAGGACGAGAAAGCTCTGGCTATGGCCGGCGTGAGGTGGCGGGGAGAGAGATATTTAAAAAACATGTGTTATATGGCAGAGCATTGTAAAACAAACGTGTGTGTGTGTGTGTGTGTGTGTGTGTGTGTGTGTGTGTGTGTGTGTGTGTGTGTGCGTGCGTGAAAAACGTTTCGAAAGATAATAAACTGTATTATTGTTGAAAGAACCACAAATAAATGCATTTCATTTGCACTTTTAAAAAAAATGCCAAGTTGGATTTTTATTGGTTTTACTTTTTTGTTTGTTCCTTTGCGATGAAGTCGCGGACAACGTGCGTGTCCCAAATTTGATATGTAGCGACTTGGTTAAAGTGTAAAGGCCACATTACACTAATCTGTATTAAATGTTAACTTGATGTTAAAATCTCCTTTAATTTTATGGCGGTGAACAGTGGCCATGGCGTATGTTTATTGTTAATGAAGTCAACTGCTGCTTCGTGGCGGGGTTCGAATCCTTCGACCAGCGTTGATCGTCGTCTCATGCACTGATGATTGCGTAAGCGTGGAACACTAGTATAGGTATAAAATGATTATTTATAATTATATATATATATATATATATATAAAACTACTTAATTTTATCACATAAATTAATATATGAAAATATAATTTTATGCGTAAATTTTCAGTATTTACTTCAACCATAGGTAGAGCTAGGTAATAAGTTATAAAATATATATATATGGTAATTAGGCTTAATTGCCATATATATTTTTATAACTTACTATATATATATATATATATATATATACATATACATATATATATATATAGGTAATATCTAGGTAATATAAGCAAAAAAAATACTAGATAAAATAATACCAATTATAAAACCTAAAGTGAAGAACGAATTATGGATTTCATCAGTTGAAGTGATTGATTGGTTTGAAAAGTTGCCAAAATCAAGAAATGGTAAATTTATTGCTTTTGACATCGACTCATACTATCCTTCGATAACACCGGTCCTCTACGACAAGGCTATTAAATTTATTAAAAAATCAACTCCAATAACGAGACTTGAAGTTGATATAATCAAACTAGCCAGAAGAACTATAGTAAAATATGATAGCAAATTATGGACTAGAAAAAATAAGGCAGCAAACTTTGACCTGACAATGGGGTCACCGGATTCTGCGTAAGCAACCGATATAGTAGGGCTATATATTCTAAATGAGATTGGGAGCAAGATCCCTGAATTGAAAGGAGGTCTATATCGGGATGACGCACTTTTCTACATAAATGCCAGTGATAGGATCCTTGAAAAAACAAAACAAAAAATTAAACAATTCTTCAAGGAACTTAACCTTAAAATTACCATCGACATTAATCATAAAATAGTTAATTTTTTGGACATTAAATTAAACATGAATGATAAATCTTATGGTCCATACCATAAACCGAACCAATTCTTATACTACATTGATGCTAATTCAAACCACCCAAAACCCATGAAGAAAGCAATACTCCATAATATATCCCAAAGAATATCTAGATTATCGAATAATATAGATAAATTCAATAGTTGTAAAGAATACTACAATAATACCCTATGTAGATCGGGATATAAAGAAAAAATATATTATGCTAAAGATATAGAGTATAAGTATCAAAAGAATAGAAGGAATAATAATATAGCATCATATAATGCGGCTATGAAGAAAACAACTAAAAGAGGAAACCAAATAAAAGATATGTATAAAAATACAAATACCAATACTAAAAGACAAAATAATAATATTAAGAATAATTTTAGAAAAGATAAAAAGAAAAATAGACGTCGATCACAAATCTGGTTCAACATTCCGTTTAGCGTACATATCAAAAACAATATACCAAAAGAATTCTATCAGATATTAGACAAAAACTTTCCACCTGGAAGTAAATTGGGCAGAATAATTAACAAAAACACTGTTAAGATATCGTTCTCTACAGCATCAAACTTAACAAGAAGCATAATAGGATCAAATAAAGTCAAAATAGAAAAAATGGAGAAGACAACTAATAATGGTAACACTGTAAATAATAACGCAAGCAGTTGTAACTGTAGAATTCCAACATCATGCCCGTTAAATGGAGAATGTCTAATATCGGACATAGTGTACAGATGCAATGTGGTTACGGACGCTGGTACTGAAACATACCTTGAATCAACTGGCTGCAAGTTTAAGCAGCGTTATAGTAACCATGTTGCATCATTTAAAATAATTAGAAATAATGTGAATAATATCGATGGAGCCAATCAAACTAATAACCAAATAAAGAACAACCTGAATAAAAATATGAAAATTAAAAACGATACTGCCCTTGGGGAAAGGGTCAGAGATCTCATAAGTAAAAACATAAAGTATGAACTAAAATAGTCCATTATAGGGAAAGCAAGAAAATACTATCCATCAAAATCAGGTAGGTGCGGCTTATGCATACTAGAATCTTATCATATTTTAATGACAAATGACAAATTACTGAACTCACGCAAAGAAATCATCCAAGGATGTCTGCATAAAAATAAATTCCTGTTATCTAAACTTAATCCAGACTAAATAAAAATAGACTTGATGCAAAGTATTCTATAAGTTAAAAAAAACTAAGACAAGAGATAATGTAAAATTAAATTATAATTATAATAGATAAAGAGGAATACCCACAATAAATGAATAATTATAATACAAGATAGAATTACAGAAACACCTAACTTGGTTTAATGTAGCATTTTAAATTCCTAGTTAACCTAGAGCTTATATAATTTTTAAATCCTTCTTTTGTCACATTGTTTTTAGAAGTGATTTAGATCTAAAGTTTTTTTTAGACATAAAAAAGAAGGTTTTTATTGTTTTACTAAGTTTAATATAATCTCCCGTTTTTTTAAAACCGCAAATCCATGTTATTTTTGTCAGTTCCTTAACTCATTATTATAATCGTTAGCTTCATACTTCTCCAAATTACTCATTTATCACATTTTATTTTTTACATGTAAATATTATCAAGTTTTAACTAGAAATAAATAATGAACTTTTTATTGTTTTACTAACTTTCACATAATCCCCCATTTTTTTAAAACCTCAAATCCATGTTTAATTGTACATATTCTATCATTGATCCTGAATTCAGGATTTGATCGATTTCTCATTCGTTTCTTGAACCCGCGAAATCTAAATAAAAGCTAAAATTAAATTAGAATATCCTTAAAAAGTGAGACTCATTTAAAATAGTGCCCCCAAAATAGGCTAAAAACTAAGTTATAGGAAGATGTTCTTGACTGTAAGGGTTGTACGAAACTAAAAACTAAGTATAAATACGAGCTCCATTTGATATGGAGGAAAAAATAAACGTGTTCACAACGGATTGAAAAACTTGTTGGGAATAGTTGTAAGCGTCTCTGAGGAGTGACTAGATGGAAGATTTACAGTTCTATGGACGAGAGGTAATTGTCCATCCTTTCACGAAACAGCTGTAAGAGCTTAACGGCAAAATAAGTGAATTTCTATTCATGTAGGTTGTGATTTTATTCAATTTACGTATACATGCTCTGAAAACTCTTTTGAAAATTCATTGAGCTGAGATTATAATAGAGTTGGTATTATAGACAATTATATTCTAAACTTACAACAGAAAGGAATTGTCGATAAAATAAAATAATATATATATATATATATATATATATATATATATATATATGGTTAAGTGGCAGCTTTAGTCATTTAGAGATGCTTTAAAGGTTCACCGCTCACTAACTTTTCTACCAAATTTGAAACAATTATTCCAGTTCATAAATCAACTTCTCAGCCATATTGTGAAACAAAATTTCAATTTTCGTTGAAGAAAACAAAAGTTATAATGAATTTACTGGTGTTCTTATGACTGATTTTCATAGCAACCACGTCGCTTCAGCGACTACTGTTATTACCAATTCATCGCTCTCGCGAAAAGATAATTAACAAGTGAAACAGCGAGAATGAAAGAATAAAAGGGGATAATTGGGGGAATTTATTGAAAGCAGACGATTGCCATACATTGTTACTGCATGTGTATATGTTATGTTTATGGGGGCAAAAAATAAAACTGAAATTAAACAAAAAACAAGTGAATTTACTGGAAGCCTGGAAAAATCATGGATTACAAAAGAAAAATGCGAGCATGAAAAGTAATATGGTGAAGCTTAAGCATGGGAAAGTAAAAGACAAGATAATCTAGTAAAAAATATAATAAACTTATAACTTAAAATATTGCAACATTAAGATTTTTTTTAAAATTCAATTTCTAGCATTATACAATCAATTCTTAATGCTTCAATAGTTAAAGTTATAAATTTATTATATTTTTTACAAGAATATCTTGTTCTTTTCTTTTCCAGTTTTAACAACTAGTCCTTTACTTTTCCATGTTTAAGCTTAACCATATTACTTTTCATACTCGCGTTTTTCTATTGTAATATATTTATATATATATATATATATATATATATATATATATATATATATATATATATATATATATATATATTGGGTTATCCAAGAATATATTCTTAACAAAGCAAACATATCAAGATAGAGAAGGTTCAACAGTGTTAAAAGGAGCAATTCAATATATTAAAGGTTAACTATATCATCAGATCGATAAAGAAAAGCGTAAGGGAGAAAAACTTAATGCTTAACTGTTTCCTCTTAATTATAATTTAATATTTTGATATTTCAACGTTTTTGTCCTTGCATTTAATATATCTTTTAATATATCTTTTAATATATCATAAATATATCATTTAATATATCTTTTACTATATCTTTTAATATATCATTAATATTTAATTTAATATATCTTTTAATATATCATTTAATATATCATTTAATATATCTTTTAACATATCATTTAATATATCATTTAATATATCTTTTAATATATCATTTAATATATCTTTTAATATATCATAAATATATCATTTAATATATCTTTTAATATATCTTTTTATATATCTTTTAATATATCATTAATATTTCATTTAATATATCTTTTAATATATCATTTAATATATCTTTTACTATATCTTTTAATATATTATTTAATATATCTTTAATATATCATTTAATATATCATTTAGTATATCTTTTAATATATCCTTTTATACATCTTTTAATATATCATTTAATATACCTTTAAATATATATTTTAATATATCATTTAATATATCTTTTCATATATCTTTTAATATATCTTTTAATATATTATTTTATATATCCTTTAATATATCATTTTATATATCTTTTAATATATCATTTAATATATCTTTTAATATATTATTTAATATATATTTTAATATATCATTTAATATATCATTTAATATATCTTTTAATATATCATTTAATATATATTTTAATATATTATTTAATATATCATTAATATATTATTTAATATATCTTTTAATATATGATTAATATATTATTTAATATATCTTTTAATATATCATTTATATATCATTTAATATATCATTTAATATATCATTTAATATATCATTTAATATATCTTTTAATATATCATTAATATATCATTTAATATATTTTAATATATATTTTAATATATCTTGTAATATACCATTTAATATATCCTTTAATATATCATTTAATATATCATTTCTGTTAATATATCTGTTCATATATCATTTAATATATCATTTAATATCTTATTTACATATCTTTTAATATATCATTTAATATATCTTTTAATATATCATTTAATATATCATTTTATATATCTTTTATTATATCATTTAATATATCTTTTAATATATCATTTAATATATCATTTTATATATCTTTTAATATATCATTTAATATATCATTTAATATATTTTTAATATAACAGTTAATATATATTTTAATATATCTTTTAATATATCATTTAATATATCATTTAATGTATCTCTATATATCTTAATATATCATTTAATATATCTTTTATTATATCATTTCATATATCTTTTTTATATATCATTTAATATATCATGTAATGTATCTTTTAATATATCTTAATATATACTTCCTCCAATTTTAATTTAAATGTTTTAATTCATTTTTCTTTTTCTATATTTGACATTTTGTATTATTCTGGGTTTTTTTTCTCGTGAGAATCATTTTACTTCGAAATCTCTGAAGCAGTTTTTCTCTCTTACTCTTTTATTATTGATCTGATTATATGCCATCTTTATTCCTACAAAAGATTATTTCACCGATAATTTCAATAAAATCGGAAATTAAAATTCCTGGAGCTTTGAGTAGACTTCCAAGTGATTTAATAAATGAATTTGTACAAGTGCTGGACTACCGTGTTCTCTTTTCTATGAATTTTTATTATCTTTTGCCTTTTATTGCAATGTAATAAGGAGTTGCTTTTTTTGCATATAAATTTAATTGAATTGAATTAGATTCCAGTTGCGAACTTATCCTTGTAACTAGATGCAAGTGATTGAGCAACTCTTGCTTCTTTATTAGGTACGGGCAAAAATGAGCAGGCAAAAATAGGGGACCTAGTTTTGAAAGCCGATTTATCATAATTTTTTGTGAGTTTCCGACTACTTTTTGATTGCATTTGAAAGATTAAAGACTAAAGTTAATTTTCTAAAGGAAAAAAATATTTGTACACATGAAAAAAAAAGTTATGAAAAATGTTTTCGCGGCGAGCTAACCAATTCAGCTAAATGTTGAAGTTAAATAAATTCGTTGTAAAAATCATCTAAAAGATAAATATTAGTTTTCTGGGTCTATTTAAAAGATAATTAGTAAAGTCCTAAGATATTGAATTAAATAAAAAAAACACCTTGTTTATACAAAATACAGCTTAATTATCCCTCAAAAATCAAGTAATTATGCCGTTCGGCAAAACGCAACCAATAAAAGTTTGTACACACGAATATACGGAAGCCCAAAATTTCAGCCAATCAAAACGCTGTTTCAAAATGAAGTCATGATAGTAAAAGGAGGTAAGGGTGTCAGATTTCTTTTTTTCCCAGACTTGCATCCATACATTCCCATTTTGAACGTTTGTATCAATTTTTATCATTTTTTTAATTTAATTATTTTTTTATATTCCTGTTTTTTAATTTTTTTTTTTTAATTATTGTTCGAGATTATATAAAAATTATGTTACGCTGAAAGTTTCACATTCTTGCGAGCAAGGATATTATTAAAATCTTGCATATAAAAATTATGCGAAATCTGTAATTTAAAAAAAAAACTAGAAATATTTTTGCTCTTATAATTTTTTTTGTGTGAAAATATTAAATAAATAATGTTTAATTCAATGGTAATATCGGTAGTTCGATAAATTCATTTTTTCTTTTCGAGTTATATCGAATACGGTCTTTAGGGCTTTTTTTTCTTAATGTTCCTGTAAAAAAAATTTTTATTGTTACAAATTACGATACTTTATTTATATTAAAAAAAGAAAAATTAAATTCTTGCGTTTTTTATTTACTACTGAAAACCATAACTTTAATAAAGGTATCTTTTGTTTAAACAAAGTAATACATTTCCACTAAAATTTAAATATAAGTAATTGGTTTATTATATTCCACGATCATTATTTGATAAATACTGAAAATTTCATTAAAATTGGTTAATTTCCTGATTTTTGGTGAATTTTTAAGTAAAGGGAGGGGTCAAAATGTTTATACCTTTTGAGCATCGGCATTCATTTTGCCCGTACCTATTCTTGATAGACCATTTACGAATGCTAACTGACAGAAAGTATCCATTATCTCTCGATACTGAAACGAGAAAGAATATTGTTAAATATTTCATGCGATAGTTCCCGAAAGTTTGATCTTATTTTTAATATTATTTCTGAATTCCTTAAATTAATCTTAACATTTTCTAAACAATTGCTGCTCTTAATAGGTTAATCAATTTATTCCAAAATTGAGTTAATTAGAAAAAAATCAATTGTTTTGTAAAGATATTTATTTAAATGTCTTGACAGCAAATTTCCATACAGAAGAGAATGTGTTTTTAATTACTTATTTTAAAATTGTGTAGCCGTCAACATTTATAAAAAAAAAATTCACTCGAACTTCTTCGGCTGATTAGTTTTTCCTGTCTATGAATTGCTTTCAGTTGAATTATAAGCTGTGAAATTCTAACTCCTATATGTAAGACTTAAAAGTGGAAACACAATATTGGTCTATTGTCAGGCGACAATCTGTTCTTTCGTTCACTGAAATAAATAAAAGAGGAAGAAAAGAGAGAAAATGAGACGTGAAAGAAAAATCGAGCGACAAACAGATCGATATATATATTAAGAGAGATAGAGTGATTTAGAAAGAGAAAATGGATGGGGCCAGAGATATACGCAAAAATCTAACGAGAGAAAGGAAGAAAAAATCGTATCACTTTTCGAATATAATCAGAAATCGTCACACGAAGCAAATATTTAATTAGTGAGAAATACTGTCATGAATGGAAGAGACAGCGAGACACGTATTTACGGATAACACGCATGCACACACACACATAAACACACACACATAAACACACACACACACACACATAAACACACACACACACACATAAACACACACACACATAAACACACACACACACACATATATATATATATAGTCGACGATAATATATATATACATAATATATAACAAATAAATGACAAAGTCTATATTCTAAATTTCAAGATGTTGACCATCCTACAATTTATTCCTTTAAGTACATTGAAATGCACAATTCTTGACAGCACCTATTTCGTAGCGCAAATATATATTCTTTGATTGATATAATAATTAAATGAATTATTTTGCACTTGAAAACAGCTTCTGTCAAAAATTATGCATATCAACGTACTTAAAGGAATAAATTGTAAAATGGTCAACATCTTTAAATTTGGAATAAAATCTTTTGTCATTTATTTGTTATATGCTCTGTAATTAAACCAAGCTTCATAAATTAAAGGATTAGTATAAATAAAACGTGAAATATAACTGAAAAAATATTTCCACATAAATATATACACATAATATATATGTTTGCCAATTGGCACAATTTATTAATCTCGATAAAAGTAGTTACATTTTCAGAGTATATATATATATATATATATATATATATATATATATATATATATATATATATATATATATATCACTAGTGAACATATAAAATTCAAATATATAATTCATTCACAATATTTTACAGCTGATATATATATATATATATATATATATATATATATATATATATATATATATATATATATAGTTTTTTTGGAAAAATAAATCCAGCAGAGTGCTTAATGATAAGGAAAATCCGAACAATAAGAGCATATTTATATTTTGTATACAGAAAATTGTTAGATGAGACAAGTCATAATTACCGTCGGTTTCAAGTCCGATAATTGGTACCATCGGTTTCAATCCCGATAATTAGGGCCATTTTAGATACCCATATTTGTATCTAAACGGTCCTAATTATCGGGCTTGAAACCGACAGTACCAATGACTTTTCTCATATAACAACTTTCTGTACACAATATATATATATATATATATATATATATATATATAGAGAGAGAGAGAGAGAGAGAGAGAGAGAGAGAGAGAGAGAAATACATGAAGTTGGTAAAGATACAAATAATCTTTAAGCAAACCTATTAAGCTCTACACTTTGAGAAATTAACATAGGAAACAAAAATGAGAATTCAAAGCTAAACAAAACTTTATATCTTTAGATCAGTAAAAATAAATTGATAAATCTTTGAGCAAAATGTCGAAGCTTTTAATCAAAAGTGGACAAAAGCCAGAAATACATATTTAAGAACAAAAAACACCTGGTTTAAAAGCATTTGTTTAGAAATTTGATAGAAAAATGCTATAAGTATATAGTAGTAGGAAAGATGTTAGACATATTTTTAAAAAATGGGGACAAATAAAAGGGGAGAAATGCAGATAAAAACAAAAATACATTTCATAAATAGCGAGAAAGATAAAAAAAGAGAAATTCAAACTTGATAGGATGTTCCAATAAAATCCGAGAATTTAAAGAATAATTTAATGTGTAATGGTGAAAAAATTTAATGTGTAATGAGCCGAGCTTAAGAATCAATGGTGAAAGTCCGGAATTGAAGTATCCTTAGTAGAATCATGTATGTCGGTAATCCACGAGGTGACTTCAATAAATCCCCAAAATTTTTGTACAGGAATTGAAAATTGTCGTCGACTCTTGAAAATTTAGTATCTTATTGCTATACATCACGCACCAATTTTTATAATTTCAGGTTCAAATGAACAGCTGCAGCAGGGATTGGAATACACCCTACCAACGCCTGATTATCACCACTAGTGAATTTCAAAAATGCAATCTGAACGTGAAGACACTTTAGAAAAACTATATGCAATAAAATTCTGTTTTAAACTTGAGGAAAATGTCATAAAAACGTATGGAATGCTTTAGACTGCTTTTGGACCATCTTATATAAATCGAGCATTAGTTTTGAGTGGCATAAGAGATTCAAGAAAGGCAAAGAATCTATGAGGTATGATGAGAGATGTGGGAAGAGTACCAGTCAGAACACCAGAAAAGAACTTCATGGATAAGGCCGCTGTGTATCTATAGCGATAATTTTGCACATTTTGATGTCAGTGTGGGAACTGTACACATAATTATTCACGAGGAACTGAAGATTCGGAAGATTTATGTGAAGTTTATTCCAAGGGTGCTTAGAGAAGATCACATACGATTTGATCAAGATGGGTATCAAGACAGTTCCTCACCCGCCCTATAATCCAAATCTTGCTTCCTTGGTACTTTTGGTTATTCCCTAAGCTCAAGGAAAACTTGGAGAAGATGAAAAAAGCCGTGACAAGGGTTTTGATATGCTCACACAAGAGGACTTCCATGGGGTCTTTTAGAAGTTTTACAGGTGCATTGTAGGCGGAGTAGATTACTTTGAAGCGAACTATAGTTTTGTGTGCTTGCTATCAATAAAAGTGTCGATACGAAAAGGTCTGGAAACTTACTTAAGGCACCTCGTACTCGTGCAACTTTGATATGCCAGCCTGTCCGTATATCAATGTGCACAAGTTTATAAAGGAAAATATCAAAAAAGGCAAAATAGATGAGTATATAAGATTCAGCAAACATTATTCGCAAAGGTTTTGTTAGTTTTAAAAATGGATCTTTTGATGTTATATAATCAACTCCAAATGAATTGGAATATGAAAGTAATGTAAAAATATATAAAATATTCAAGCAAGTAAGAATTCTTTTTAAGAGATCTTGCAATCACTTCGCTACCTACAGTTGTTAACGTCAGTCATTTTTTGTTCGTGGGTTTAAAAAGGGTGCTTGTCTGAAATTCCTCTTATATTAAAAAACGCAATGTAAAATTTTCTGTTAACACAATAATTTAATAACTATATTCAATCACGCAGAATTTCTTTGTAAAGAAGGCATTTATTTTAATTTTTTATTCGTGGTTAACGGCCCTGTCGGGGGGGGGCATTAGAATACGCCGACTGCCCCCCTGCAGAGGGTAAAAGTCCCTCAATTGGGGTCCTGGATATGACCTTAAACTATATCCAGTGGTGAGGCCCCAGCTTGTGGGCTTTGGGGAGTGTGGAGCCACCCTTTAATTACCATTGCTCCCAGGTCCACTCTGACCCGGAGTGGTAGTACCTGTTAGGGTCCCAACTATGGGTTAAATAGAAACCGACGTGAAAACAACAAATATATTCTATTAAAAAAATTTTTCTTCAAAATCTTTGGATTCGGCATTAAATAAGCCGAAAAGGGTTGATATGCCGTAAAACAAAAACAACCAACCAAAAATTATTCGTGGTTAAAAAGTGCATGTTCAGAATTCTATCTATATGAAAACAGCAATAAAATATATTTATAATTTATAATAATAACATGACGGAAACAAAATATCGTATTCCAAAAATCACGTTAATCAATCAAGTAATTTTTATTTTTATGAAATCAAAACATTTTAAGCGAATTTGAGTTTTTCCAATGTTAAAAAATCTCGCAAGTTTGAATTATTTGGAGTTCTGTCCCTTGTTTTCAGCTTGTTTTTAAAATGGCGGTTCAATATCGTTGCTGCTCGCTTTGCGACACAATTTGGTTTTCTTATTGAAAAATAAAACATTTAGTTAATTTACGTCATTTTGGGGGATACGATATTTTCACACAGATTTTTCTTGATTGCCTGTTTTTAATAACTATGAAATTCTGAACAAGCAGAAAATAAGAATGAATTACTTCTTGGCAATTCAAAATTTGACAGAAATTGGCAAGCATTTAAACAATATCTTATCAATTCTCCAATACTATTGCTACACTATCCCATTGAGTACTGTACACACAATAACCCTTATCCCCGAGTGGACATTGGGCCTTGATAAGAGGTGAACTCCATGTAAAAAAAAAAAAACAATTAAAGAGAACGTTATTTATACTCGCTAAAGTTTTGGAAAATCCTCTCGCATTTAAATATTGAAAGTTTTGGAAGCAATTTATATCCAATAATGTTATAAATAGATAACGAAACAACAGTAGTTATATTTTTATAACCGTTCGGTTAAGCAAATGATTTAATGAAAAAAAAAAACAATACCGTAATAAGTAATAGTGATTTGATCAAAGGAGACTAGTTTTTAAGGTAAAAAAAAACAACAGCAAAACAAAAGTGACAACGCCAAGTAAGTACAATTTCTTAGATAGCGTTCTTATTTATACGAGGGACATTCCGAAAGTAATGTATTTTTTTATTCGGCCCGAAAGGATCAGAGGAGAGTGAAAAATGATGACAGAATTTACTGCATTCATGACCTGAAAGTTTCATCTTTCTCTTGCAGTGCGAAAAGAACCGCCGTCATGTACGTGCGTCAGAAACAGAGATACATCATTGATTGCTGGAAAAGTGAATTCAGAATGTGGGGACTATGTGGAAAAAACAAATTCTGGAGCACTAAAGATCGCTTGTTTCCATGGTATCATTCCTGTCTTTATAGCGCTTCGACTTTTTTTTAGTTAAAAAAAATAGGAGGCTTTACTTTTGGAACGACCCTCGTAATTTATAAATATTTTTTTTCTTTTTGTGAAAATGATTAACTGTTCTGTGTACACGGCCCTAACTTCGACGGATCGCTCGAATTGGTGAAGGGACAAATATGGCGGGCATCATTACAGTCAGTTTGGGAACAGACGCAAAAATGTACTACGATATGACGTCACCAAAATGGCAGATTAACATGACGTGTATGATGATAATGGCGATGTCCTCTTAGCTCAATCGCTTATCTCTTTTCATCTCGCCGGCGGCGCCGATTGGTCGTTTCGACATGCGCAGACAGCGATCGTCGTGATTAGAATTCAATTAACGAAGCATATGTGCGTGCAACCATTTCGCGCGCTTTTTACCGCACGCTTCGAATCGACGACGAAACGTAATCGATAACTTCTTTAAATTTATTTTTGTTTCCCTTCTCTTTCTCTAAACGAAATTATATCTCGTCCGCCTGCGTCCACGAACAGATTGTCCATGTCGTTCACTCTGGGTTTGTTTGACCTGCGTCACATCAACCCATTTGTGGGTTATTTAATACTGAAAGCCAATACTATTGTAAAAAAAAAATTAATTGATTTTGTTTCCTCATTATTGTCTGCCTTCCTGCGAGGGCTGGGCGTGATACAAGATCGATTTAATGCGATAAATATACTTCTGCAAAAGGGGTACGTTAGATTGGAACAAAATTTGAGATGCGTGGTCGAACAAAATTATCTTGCGCTCTCTGAGGATCGAATCCGACTTTGAATGTCTTAAGTGCCTAACAGATTAGTGTTAAGGTTAGGGTTAGGCCCAGTATTTTTTATGAATTAGTGTTAGAGTTATGGTAAAGATGAATTCCAGTGTAGGTACAAGTTTATTTTTATTTTATTTATTTATTTATTTTTTTTTGCACTTTCACCCCAAACAAGGCACGTTGCCACTTTGATGTAGGGGGCTACTATCAGGGACCTAAGTTGCAGGGGTTGTAGGGAGTTTAGTAGCAAGATGTCTGTTTACATTACACTTGAATTTCTGCATCTTTTGAATTTACGAATGCGCAGAAGTAATACAAATATATCGACAAATTGAAATGTATAGTTTGCATTCCAGCTTGCCGACATTTTTGTACGTGTTATTCATCAACAAAGATTTACTCGTTATAAATCATTCTTGGTGTATGATTAATGTGAGTGTTATGTGACCAATAGTTTTAGAGTTTATCGGTTAAATATTTACACACATATATGTAACGTAGTCGTTATATGTTCACACATGGGACCCACACGTTGTATGCGGACAGTCGCAAGTAAACCAAGACAAGGAGAGTATTTGACTCACTATTTTCTTCATAGGAACAACATACATTTATTTACAGGTACTTTCAAGAATAACGCCTTCTTTTGTTCCTTTCGCGCTCTTGTATACTTAACAAGGCTCTCCCGTGTCGAACACGTGGTATTTCGTCCCCGTCCGGCCATGTTTAGCACGCGTCTACTTCTATCGTTCTTGAGCTACGTGTGCCAGGTTTTTCTCTTTGATAATCTTTTTTTATTTTCTTCCTCGCCGTCACGTCACCTCGTACACGGATCGGTCATTTGCATACAACTGCTGCTAACATCCGCGTCTTGTTACACATACATGCATTTACTTTTTTAATAATAATAATAATAATAATAATAATAATAATAATAATAATAATAATAATAATAATAATAATAATGGTTATGTCTTCCGTGTAATTTCACGAATTCCTGTTACCTTTGAATGCTAGGCCAAGGATTATGAATGATGATATTTTAGCTAGAATTGCGATCGGTGGTTGAAAAAGTTTTTTTAATTGTTGAAGGAAAGGATGTTTATCTTAGTAGCATTAAATGCTAACATTCATGTACGTCCGTATACCAGCACAAAAAAAAATCGTTTTGAAGACATTGTGCGTGTGTGCATTCGGTTTTCCCATCTGCTTTGAATAAAACGTTGCGTCATCAGAAGATATGCTCTCCCTTTTTATGTTTTTTTTTTTTTTTTTGCGATTTCCGTTTCTTTGGTGTTTAACCGCCGTCCCATCAACGAAATGTTGCATCTCTCTACCTGTTTTACAAGTATTTTAATGGTAGGTGTTCCGACAAACTACAAGTTCTTGTACTCTCGACGTAAATACCCCGACAAACCCGACAAGCACCCACTCCTACACAGTAGAAATCCTCAGATGTAAGAAAGACTTCTACTTTAATAGTTTCTTCCCTTGGATTGTTAGTCTTTGGAATTTCCTTCCGGGTTCCTCCTTCTCTGACTGTACTGACATGCAGAAGTTCAAGTGTAATGTAAACATATACGTTGTTGCTCAACTTCCTACAAATTATGTCCCAGATAGTAGCCCCTTACATCAAAGTGGCACTGTGCCTTGTTTGAGGTGAAAATGCAATTAAAATTTAAAAAAAAAAACGAAAATAATTGATGTGCCATAAAACAAAACAAGCGAACAAAAAAAAACAATTCTTATAGCCATTTTGTACAAGTTTTGCGGGACTGTTTCGTGTGCTCCAACAGTTATTAGTTTTATAAAAAACATTTAGTGAGGGTTGTTGTCAAGCAAGTTGGTTATATTTTCTTAGATAATGTATCCATGTCATCAAACGAAAGAAATAACCAAAATAGAAACCGCAGTTCGGATGGGTTATCATCTCTAAGATGTAAATAAAGCCTAAAAAAAGTCGAATATGCCAGTGGCGGCGACAGAATGATATACGTCATCAGCATCGTGAAGCGGGGCTTCAATATCGAGCTGTCATCTCGCACAACTTTCAGTTCGCGATTCCCTTTTGATCGTGGGTCGTTGTCGAGTTTAAGGGGACGTCACGCCGGTTGGCTTGCTATCACGGCATATTATTGTAAAGGCACAGGTCACTCGAGTGGAAAACAAATTGTAGTCAGATTTGCTGGCCGTATGACCACGTGTGCCGTCGCGATCAGTCTCCTCCGCATGTGTCCTTGTGACAGAACTAGAGCAGAAAAACACAACACAAAACTAAAAATAGGAAAAAATCATGAAGTCAAATGACAAAAAATACCATTTAGAAAAAAACAAACATTAGATGACAATATCCGACAGTTTCTGTCTGAATGTTATTAAAGCTATCAATATATATATATATATATATATATATATATATATATATATATATATATATATATATATATATATATATTAAGCCTAAAGAATTCTAGAGTGGATGAAACGCGGAATATTCAGTGTAGCTTAATCGCCATATACATTTTATAACTAGCTCTACCTACGTATTGAGCACTTTTGAATACTTAAAGTTTACGCATAAATCTATACTTTCGTATATAAATTTATGTGAGTAAATTAAGTAGTTATATAAATATATATATATATATATATAAACTACTACTATGTTATATATAAGCATATGAAATAGTTTAAGATATTATAAGGAAATATACCATGTTGCCTTTATATAAATGAAAAACTATAAAATTTAAGGATAAGGATAAACTCTTAAATAAGAAACAAGAAACCTCCATAAATTGCAGACATTACAAATCGCATCTGCTCTTCTACTTGCGAATTGCTCCCCAATATATTCAACTCCAACACGACCCATATGCAATATCCGACAGTTTGAACACCTACACATCCCAACCTCCTCAGGTCCAACATTCACGAAATCCAAAACTACACTTTTCCTGAGTAAAACCATGCATAAAAAAATAATAAATAAATTAAAAAAATTTTTTTTGTTAAGGCTAAATTTAACCATCATAAGTTTATAAATGACATATATCCTGAATTTTGTAATCACCGTCGATTTAATAAATTTACTAATACACCATGAATCAACATTAAAGGAACAGACGAAAGAGAAATTAATATTGGGGAGGTCCAAAAAATAACCGATTTTGTTTAAGTAAGATAAAGCAGAGCTATTAAATGATGCCACCTTCTCTTCTACTTCTCTTAGTCCCTCTTCCTTCTTCCCCATTACATCTCCCCTACCACCTTCCTTCCTTTCTCTTTTTTACGCCTCTAACCCCCCTTCTCTCTCTTCAACCGTTCACTGGAAACCCAGACAACATTCAACAGACCCGGGTAAATTCCTAACCTCTTCTCAGATATAAGCGTATTAAATTGAAATAAACTTTTTAAAAAAGAGAATTTTATGACACATTGACCCTTGAAGGTCTCAGATATGGACAAACGAGCAGCCTCTCGCTTGTTAAAGATAACATCTGTATAGCCCTAGTTTTAGAACCAAATCCTCTCAACCCACAAACTCTAACCCCTAACACCAACACGAAAATGAATAAAGTCACCGATAAATAAGTAAATAAACAGATACGAGAATGAATAAACTAATGAATTCGCACCCAATTAAACCTTGTTCTTCACACTCATGGTTAAAAAAAAGAAAAAAAAAGCCTTCTTTTGCCGAGGATAAATTTTCACTCTTCATTTAGAATTCCGTTTTTGAAAATAAGGATTGTTGCCTGATGAGGTCTCTAGTTGGTAAATACTAGTAGACCGAAACATGCTCATGACTGTGTAGCAACAAACTACTGCTTATATATATATATATATATACTTCAATGGTACTTAATCTTAATACGGGAGCACAGCACATTTTATATATATTTATGGTAAATAAATGCCACAAGCGAGTTTATGATTCATTCCCGATGATAATCAGGCAATATGAGCTGGAACAGATACACCGAGAGCATTGCCAAATGTCTCTGCAATGAACTTGGGCTCTCTCTACCCTGCTAGAAAGTTATGCTTGAAAATATCCTGTATCCCTGCAAGGCCATCATTCGCCAATGTATAGAATATTTTTGTCACATTTAGGCTGCTGCATCTGCTACTAGTCTCTCACTCCTGGACAGGGTTCAAAAGAGATCGGCAACCTGAACCTGGTCCAATCGACGAAATGTTGCATCCCTCTGACTGTTTTACAATTATTTTAATGGTGGGAGCTCCGACTAACTACAAGCCTTTTTACTCCCTCGACATAAATACCCCCGACAAACTCGATGAGGAGCAAAATCCCATCCCTACATAGTTGAGATCCTTAGATGTACGAAAACCTTCAACTCTAATAGTTTGTTCCCCAGAACTGCTAGACTTTAGAATTTGCCTTCCGGGTTCCTACTTCCCAACTGTACTGACATGCAGAAGTTCAAGTGTAATGTGAACAGACATATTGCTGCTCATATCCCTACATAGTATCCATGCAACTAATATCCCTGATAGTACCCCCCCCCTTACATCAAAGTGGCGCTGCGTCTTGTTTGGGGCGAAAATGTAATAAAGAAAACTATCGGGCTAAATGAAAAAATAAACGTGCCTGTGTAGTTTTTTGTCATAAATATATTTTCACACTTCTGTGTGTATGTATGCGTGTCTATGTGTGTATCATATGTGTGTGTGGTTGTAGAACAAGTGCAGGGAATCATATAAAGAACATGTTTAAATCTTTTCATGGGAAAACATTTATATCCATTTCATATGATGTTTCGATATACATTTGCTTGAGATATACATAATGTAAAGAAATAATACTGTTAGATGATAACAGGATTCAAAGTGTTAATTATTTATCTATAGATCTATATATCTGCCTATGTACATGTTTATGTACTTATTATTTAACTGGCGAAGTAAACACAGAGAGTTGAAGTGTCGGTGTCGGAAGTGACGTGTCCGTTCTTCTGGTTTTTGAGAACTAGTTAAGTTTGGTTGAGTTGGATTTCAGACGTAGAAGAGAGCGGATGGGTTAAACAGGTTAAACGGGTTAAACGCCCCCCCCCATTCGAGATGGAGATAGCGTGTCTCAAAATGGAGACTGGTAGAAACCCAGAAGCCAGACAATCATTTCCATTCTTATGCGTAGCAACACGTGGGAATTGAAATTAAATCTTCATATAAAATCAATCATCGTCTTCTTGGATCGTTTGAAACGTTTTTGTTCAACAGATTTCAGCTCCTCCAAGTACAAATAGCATCCCCAGATACGGCCAAAAGAGAGACGGTCAACGGCAGTTTAAAAGGTATGTCGTATAATGCATGTAATGCATGTAATGCGCACAGCAAAAACACTTAGAAATATGCTGTTACATATATAGAGACCACATATGGTCCAAATAGCGTGGAACCACAGACATCAGTTAGGCCGTGTAACACAACGTCAACACACACACACACACACACATACACACACACACACAACAGATTTGGGCGCTTACAAATACACACACGTCGAGTTTATACACCCTTTTTTTACACAGGCGTCACCACATTATCAAGGCCAAGAGGCCACTCAAGTATAAGGGTTAAAGAGTGTACAGTAGAAATTGGAATATATAGTAATCATTAGTAATTAAAATTCGGTAAATTTGTTAACTTGTATCGAACGGCTCATTAAGAACTTGTTTTCATTAGACTTGAAGACAACAATATTGTAGTCAGCTGGAAAGCAGGAAAACGGAAGACAATTCCACAGGCGTGCAGTTCTAAGAAAGAAGATTTATTCATGGAATCTACGTTTAGGTTTAGGCACAGATAAAGAGTGGGGGGATTATTGATAGTGTTTTAAGCAAAACGAGTGTTTCTTGTAAAAGTTTGGCGAGGGGGGACCATAGATTGAAGCTCAGTCATGATTATACAAAATATTTCGATTTGACCTATTTTAGATTAAGATGATTAAACTGATAAATCCCTTTTTGGGGTTATACAACATCCCCCCTTTTGCTGCCCTAACCTCACAATATAACAATAGATTGATACGAAGAAAGATATGTGTGCGAGCGAAACATTTACGGTAAGATCAAGCAATTACAGATATTGCTCCAGTAATTTTCTTCTCGGCCAGAAACTTTCGGATTCTCAGAATGTTATCGACAGGTGCATTGTCATGGTGAATAATTAATGATTTAAATAAAAGCATGTAGAAAACATGCAATGGCAGCAGGAGAACACATTTACATATGTATTCCTGCTGCCATTGCATGTTGTAAATTGGTCACTTAAGCTCCCATGCGCAGATCATGATGTTATAATCATTAAATCATTCCGGACGGAGTCTAAACATTTATTAATAAATGTTTAAATTTCAACTATATTTCTCGCGGTTAACGATGTGTGTGTATGTGTGTGTGTGTGTGTGTGTGCGAGTAGCGGTTAAATGCATATAAAAAACTAAAATAATATTTTTCAAGTGTGATTTAACAACGTGTAAGATAAAAGGGTGATGAAAGTAAATATTAGGTTAACTTTCGGTTAGACTCGTAACTTTCTCCTCCCTTATTAAATTTTTAGTTCTCACCTACCAGGGGCGATATTTCGGACAAAGGGAGAAGAATTGCTGTTTTCTAGGTCGAAATCCATCTAACTCTTATGTTGGACTAATTATTTTACATTGAAGCGGTATTGTTTAACTAACATCACTAACCTTATCTGGGTGAATTTATATTTCAAACGATCATCAAATAAAATACGAAGATAAAAACTAGATTTTATTTGATCTTTTTCTTATTGTTTACGATTAATAATAAATCACTGAAATGAAAGTTAGCTATCTTATGAAAGAGATACGTCGTTGAGATTATCAGAAAAATATTACTTGCATATAAGCTTTAATATATATCCGTGTAATACGATACGAACTTAAGGGGAAATCCTCGAGCGTCGAAACCTTATCAGATATTAATACAGACCAACTACATTTCAGCTAAAATAATTATTTCACTAAAAGCAAACGCAACTCTAAGGAAAAGTAAAGACGGCTACCTGTTATGACCCTAAGGTAAAAAGAATATATTGTACAAGAAGGTGAATACAAAGAAAGGTTTTCGGTATTTACTGACTGTTCAGTTAGATTAGGTTTTTTAACTTTTTTTTAGCAAACGCTCCAAAAGAACACTCAAATACCTACAACCACCGCCTTCCTACATCCTTACATAATAATGATAGTAGTAGCAGTAGTAGTAGTAGTAGTAGTAGTAGTAGTAGTAGTAGTACATAATTAAAGTGAAAATAATTTAATATTCATAAAATTTATTCAACAAAATTTTATACTGTCGATCAAATAAACAACTATAAATTAAGTGGGTCAACTAATATATCATACCATTGCTAAAACGATATAATCACAGGAATGATCGATCAATGTGAAGATTGTTTTTGATGATCAAGAACAAATTTTGGAATATTTGATTCCATATTTAATTTTAAAAGTCTTAGATCACCACGTTTCACTACATCCATTCGTTTTCGATTCCCAGGATCAATTCGATAGATGAGAAAAACTTGATGAAAATGTGAATCAGAAATCAATCAGATTCAGGAAACACTTATAAAACTTTATCAACATTACAAGATCAATTAAGAATAAGTGGGATGCAATCAATTTCCACGTGAATTGTGAATCTCTATGAAAATAAATTGAGAAATACCTAATAATGTTACTAAAAGCTTTCAGTATTTCACCGCCCCCTAAAAATCCCAGATACCTCCTATACGATAAATTTGGCCATCGCCCACCTGAAGTCTCGTAACGCTCCCCTATTGGGAAACCCTTAGTTCGACCATCTGTAGTTTTGCATTAGGTCGTGATTTTTCCCCACGACGGTATTAACTCTCGGAGTTTTTATAATAGTTATGGTTATGGACGAGTGAATAACTCACCATAACAGTACTGAAACCACAAAGAAAGTAAAATAAGATTGAGGAGACTTATTGTCACTCATATTCCAAAGTAAGCCATTGTTCGTTATCAGTGAGATGTCACTGGTAACGGCTTGTGTTAGAATGCCAGGTAACTTATAATGGTCATGGACGGAAAGTACTGGAATACTGAAGAGACTTGTTGTCACTCAGCTTCCTTGAAGAACCACTGTTTTATTATCACACAATGTAGATAACAAAATGATGACCTCTTGCTTTCTAGGTAGACATGAGGTTAACAGGTTCGAATTGCACTTGTTTATTTCATTTAGTTTCAGTTGAAGTACACGAAAATAGTAAATGATGTAGATAAATGTTTTTACCCTCAAGGCAAGCTCGAAATTTTGCACTACTAAGTGGCTAAGACAGTAACATGCTCTCGAGAAGGGCGTACAACTTCGCTGGGTGGATTATGGAAAGGGCAGTAATCCTAGCACGCGAACGAAAGGACGCTAATCTTGACGTTCAGTAGCCGTTGTCTAGAAGACAGAGCTCAGGGGTAGAACTAAGCTGCGAGGTGAAAGATAAAGTTACTCAAGGGTCACAAATATAATACAATCACAAAAAAACAGACACACACTTGCACACACACACACACACACACATACACATATATATATATATATATATATATATATATATATATATATATATATATATATATATGTAACTCTTGGTTCGTTCATAATTAATAGTCTAAATAACTAAATAAATGATTGCTTCGACATTTTGGTATAATATGTTTACTGTACTCATGAGTGTTTCTATATATCTCTTTTTAATTATAACATTATACTTATTTTTTCTATAACAGGTGGTTTTCTTTGTACCGATAGGCCATTTTTTATTTATGGACAATTATTTATCACTGCTTGCATCACGTGACGAGTGTTTCCAATTTAGCGGTTTTCCCTCTAGATCTGGAGATTTCATTCATGTAAGTAAAAAAAAGTAGCATTTATTGCCTTTGGTAACAATTATTCATTGATTGTTTGTTTTGTTTTTCACCTTTTTTTTCGGCTAACCATTCTACAATCTCGCTATAAAATCGATTTTTCCACGTAAATTTTAGGGGAGGGGGCATTCCAACCTCCGTAGTTTAGTTTAAAATACGATGTAAGCAACCCCCCTTAGTCAAACATTCTAAAAAGCAAGAAACAACAGCAAAAAAAAAAACTTATACCAAACACAGTAGAATTTAATTATCTACCAAACTAAATACTTTTAACATGCTAAAACAAATTTTTTGTTTTTTTGTTTTTGTTTTCTAATTTCCAAATATGTTGTTTAAAGTGGATTTTACACACTGAATAAAAAAAATAATAAACAAATGTCCGCTTATCGCTTAAGGAGTAAGGCTTAAATGACTAGCTGTGTCAGAATTTTTGTATTAATTTTTGACACCCCTAACACGAAACTGCGAATGAAATATAAAAAAAAAACTCGTAATTTCTCTTTTAAAAGTGGGTTGTTTATTTTCTTTATGGATTATACTTCCAAAATAAACTATTAAAGTTGTATAAAAAGGTAATAGAAACATTTTTTTAAGCAGTAATGAAATTAATTGAATTTTACAAGCTTAGTATTTTTCAATTTTTATTAAACTAAAAATCTATCAAAATTTTTTTATTGATTCAGTTTTTACGATATGTTCAGGATCAATGTGAAATTTTATGCTCTTTCCAATAAACTGAATATAATATTTTAGACAAACGTTTTTTTTTTAATTCACGCCCCCCCCACATTTTCAAATGTCTATTAAAAAGTAAATAATTAATTTACTCACCAAAGTTTTATACATCACAAATTGAAGATAAAAGATCAATAAATAATATATTCAAATTTAAAACAAAAAAGTAATGTTTTTTAGAGATTTACCTTTAAAGTCCGAAGTTTAAAACTTTTTTTTAGCCACGTTTTTTGTTTTTTTTTTTGTTTTGTTTTTTTAAATGAAACTTTGGTCCTTGCTCCTTTAATTGAAAAAAGACTTAGGAGCTTGAATTACATTTTTCGAGGAGTTATAAGCTTGGAAAACGGGGTGGAATTATTCAATATTTTTCCAGAAATTTCTGACACACCTAACAAATGATTTATTGACCACTAACCCTAAGTTCGAGTTGTACTCCCAAATTTAGAGTTAGTGATAGTCATAGATTTTTTATACAATTTTCCAAGAGTAAAGTCCCCAATAGTTAAACGACATGCAGCCAGTTAATTGTTGGAAAGACAACTTTTAATAAAAGAAATGAAATAAAAATTACTTAAACACAATTTCAGCACGTATAAAAGATACTTGAATTTTACTGCATTTGGTATCAGGTATTTTTGTATTGTTTACAATTTCTCGAATATTAATTATTTTACACAAATGATTGTGTTGTTCCTACTTACTTGCCCCCCCAAGAGCCGTCATTCATGATTTTACTTATTTTTACTAATTTTTAGACGTTTATTTTATTTTATTAAGATGCAGCATATGCTAACACTTCAGCGAAGTTTATTGTATTTATTTTTTTAGCAAACATTAATAACAGAAAGTTTTACACTTTATTTATTTTTTTGCATAATTAATGATGGAAGCATGTTTTTTGTTTTTCTTGCCATCTGTTGAAAATAAATTTGTACAGTCTCTTGAAAAAAACAAACTTTTCTCTATTTTCACCTAACTATTTACAATGTTCATATAAAGCATTCATCTGTTCTTTTTATAATAAAAATTCCGTTTTCAAAAAGAAACGTTTACTGCCAAATTTCTTTAAAAAAAAAAAAAAAGTGCAAGTTTTCCTGAAAAAAAAAACAAAAAACTTTCACCTAACATTTTATGGTAAAAGATTAATTTGGGGGGGGGACAAAAACAACTTTTATTGATAAAAAAAATTGCAAAAAATAATAAAAGTAAATAAACGAACAAAATGCAATTTTTCTTGAGGGATGTGTTCCATTTTAACAAACTTAGTTACAGCAACGCGTGGCCGGGTACAGCTAGTAGGTTTTATAAAGATGTACACTTTTGCGAATAATACTACTCTTTTGTGTATGCTAATCAGAAGCTCTATGTTTGTTTAGATGTAACAACAGAGCTAATCTAAATAACAATTTTGTTATATCTCAAAGTCCAACGATTTATTCATCTTACCAATCATTATTTTCTGAAATGAAAAAATCAATACATTATACACACATTTTCCTTGCTATTTCAATTTATAGAAATATTTTGTGTTTACATTTGAGAGCACACATTCATTCTTTTGTTTTTGGGGTTTTTTTTGTGTTTTTTTGGCTATTTCAAATTATGGAAACATTTGTGTTTACATTTGAAAACACGCCATCATTTTTCTTGCTATTTCAATTCATGGAAACATTTTATGTTCATCATAGATATTACAAAAATAACATAAACTGGTGTATCCTGTGGTTATTTAAAAAATGTGATCTAAATCTAATTTGTAAAAACTTCTTACTCAATTTTACAATGTATTTTATTGTATAATTTTATATTAATATCAACAAGCTACGAGTGATTCAAACTGTTCAACAGTGCTCCGGGCACTAATCCCTCCTTAACGACAATACCTTCGACAAATCTGACACACAGCAAAATCTCACTATACACTGTAGAGATCTCTAGATGTCGTGCGAATATCGATAAAGCACAGCTTTATCGTTATTTTGATGGAAAGTACTCGTTTGAATTCCAATCTATGACCCCCTCCTCACCAAACTTTAACGAAAACACTCCTCTTTCTAAAACCACTATCAATAATTTCCCCACTCTTTATCTGTGCCTAAACCTAAACGTAGATTCAATGATCAAAGCTTCTTTCTTAGAACTGCACACCTGTGGTATTCTCTTGTTTCCCTGGTGTCCAGGTGACTACAAAACAAGCACACAAACACGCAAACACACACACAAACAAGCAAACACACACACACATATATATATGTGTGTGTGTGTGTGCGTGTGTGTGCGTGTGTGTGTGCGTGTGTGTGTGCATACAGACATGACAGAAAAGAATAGATACAAAAATAAATATTTTTCGTAAGATTAATATATTCTTATTTATATTTACAGATAAGAATAGTGCTGAAATAACTTAGAGTATCTCATTAAAATTGCATCTAATAACATTACAGCATGCCACGAACCAAAGTAGCATCAGACTTATCAGAATTTCTATGAGGATGAACGAAGGTGGTATTAGTCAACGTAATATAACATAAAACTCTTTCAATACACCGTTCTAATGTTAATAGAGTGATCGTACAATTTACAAGAGAGGACAAAGAGTGCACAAAACCTCATTCAGATCGCCCCGGGCAGTTCCCGATGACTGCATAACGAAGGCCCACAGCCCACTCGGGAACGCTGATCATGCAGTGATAATGGTTGAAATCGCCCTAAACTCTAGACCCAAAACTGAAGAGCCAGTGCTCAAAACAACGAGATATTATAATAAGGCTGACTGGGAAGCCATCAGGGAACTAATTAGAGATGCTCCATGGAAAAATATTTTCTCTCTCCCTGCTGAACAATGTGCAAACGAGACCACTGACTGGTTCAAAACTGCAATCGAAGCGCATGTTCCCATGCGGAAATTTTATAGTAAGCCCCACTCTCCCCAATGGTTTACGTCGACTTGTGCAACTGCCATTACTCAAAAGCAGCATGCATACCGTAGGTTTAACCGACATAAGTCCAGTTCAAACAGACTGAAGTATATAGAAGCTAGAAATAACGTTAAGAAAGAAATAGCGACAGCTAAGAGAGAATTTACGGAAACCACTAAAAAGCGCATCGAAGCACAAAAACTAGGAACTCGAGACTTCTGGAAAATCTACAACAGTGTAGTAAATAATGGGCAATCAACAATTCCCCCACTAACCAACAATCACGAGGTTGTCTCCTCAGCAACCGACAAGGCTAACATGCTTGCCAGTCGGTTTGCCTCAAAGTCCACACTGGACCCTTCCAACCACCCCCTACCTGACTTTCCTATGCGGACAGACGCCACACTAGACGATCTGAAAACCACCCCTGCTCAGGTGCATGCTATCATAAAAAACCTTGACACCTCAAAAGCATGTGGACCCGATCTTATCCCAGCTGTGCTATTATAAAAGTGCTCAGCCGAAGTAGCTCCAGTTCTCTCCAAACTCTACAACAAATGTCTTAATGAAGCTTGCTTTCCGGGCTGTTGAAAACTCCTTCTGTTGTACCAGTATTCAAGAATTCTGGCGAAAGGACAGACCCATCAAATTATCGCGCCATTAGCCTCCTCCCACTTTTTGCCAAAATATTTGAGACCATAATTAACCATGCTCTAGTCCATCATCTTACAGATGCTAAACTACTGACTGACAAACAATATGGATTTAGACAAGCCCGTTCCACAGCAGACATCCTCACTGTGATCTCTGAACGTATATACCATTCACTGGACAAAGCGGGAGAAGGCAGAGCGGTAGCTCTAGATATATCTAAGGCTTTTGACAGGGTATGGCATGAGGGTATCCTCAGTAAAATCAGATCATACGGTATCACTGGTAGAATACTTAACATAATTAAATCCTTCTTAGATAAGAGGAAAATCCAGGTTGTCATCGACGGTCGCACATCTAAACAATATGATATAAATGCGGGAGTGCCCCAGGGTTCTATCCTTGGACCTCTATTGTTCCTGATATTCATAAATTACCTCCCCGACAACATTGCCTCTGAGATGGGTATATATGCTGATGACACTACACTCTATGGCAGACACGACAGGAAGACGAATGAACACATTTCTAAAGAAATGGCAGAAACACTAGAGGAAGACCTCCAATCTGTAGTGGAATGGGGACAAAAGTGGTTGGTCGCGTTCAATGCTGCCAAGACTAAACTAGTTTCATTCAATAATTACAAGAAACCCTCTCTACCACCCATAGCAATGGCCAACGACTCTTTATCTGAGAGTACATCTTTCAAACTCCTTGGCCTAACGTTCACAAGAAACATGAGTTGGAACAATTACATTGAAGGCATTGCCAGGGCCGCTGCTAGAAAGGTGGGCTCTCTCTGCCGTGCTAGAAAACTACTAACACCCGAAAGTATCCTGTACCTCTATAAGGCCACCATTCGCCCGTGTATGGAGTATTGCTGCCACATCTGGGCTAGTGCATCTGCTACTAGTCTCTCGCTCCTTGACAAGGTTCAAAAGAGAGTCGAAAACCTGATAGGCCCTGAACTGGCATCTAAGCTTCAGCCTCTGTCCCATCGACGAAATGTTGCATCCCTCTGCCTTTTCTACAAGTATTTTAGTGGTGAATGCTCTGACGAACTGCAATCACTTGTGCCCCCACGAGGCGAGCACCCTCGACAAACCCGACAGGCTACTAGATCCCACCCCCACACTGTAGAGATCCCTAGATGTAAAAGATCTTTTTACTCCAATAGTTTCTTCCCCAGAACCGCAAGACTATGGAATTCTATTCCAGGTCCCTGCTTCCCCAACAGTACTGACGTGCAGAAGTTCAAGAGTAACGTGAACCGACACCTTGCTGCCCAAATCCCTACATAGTACCCCAGTAGTTGTTGCCCCTGATAGTAGCCCCCTACACCAAAGTGGCAATTTGCCTTGTTTGGAGTGAAAATGTAATAAAAAAAAAATAAATAAAAAAATGTTGAAGAGAATCCTCGGTGCAAAGCCTCTGACATTGCAACACAAGCTGGTGTAAGTACCAGAACAACTGTCAGGTACCATGATAGAGCTGCAAGAAAACATCTTTTCTTCATCTTGTCAGGTATCTTCACAAGCTATTGGCCACTATAGTAGAGCTGCGAGAAAGAAAACCTCTTCTTTCTGCCAATATCAAGCTGCGAAAAGATTGGGCTTCTGATATGGTGGAGAAACCTGTGACCTTTTGGCCCAAGGTCATCTACTCTGATGAGTAACGATTTGCATTATATCCTGACAGTAGAAGGGTATTAGTATGGAGGCTCCCTCAGCAAGAGTTTGACTTAAAAAGACAGCAACTAAGGCTGAAACATGGCGATTTCTCGGTTATGGTATGGAGTTCAATTTGGAGCGATCGTTGCTCAAATCTGATAAAGTGTGAAGAAACATCAAATCTGCTAAATATGTTTCAATATTACATGAAGGACTCCTACCAATATTCTCAAGTGGTAAAATGAACCAAGAACTTCACGACTGTGGAACTCTCTTCCGTCTGCCTGCTTCTCACCTGATTACAACTTGGATGTGTTCAAGTCCAACGGTAACAAATTCCTAATGAACCGCCCCCTTAAGTAAACACTTCATCAAATCGCCACACTAACGTACTGTACTTGCAATAACCCTTATCCCTGAGTGGCTTCCGGGCCTTGATAAGTGGTGACCACTGTGTAAAAAAAAAGTTAACTCCCTATTTATTTATTGTCACTTCGGTAAGGCGACACAACATTTATTGAGCTAAAATGAGATTAATAAACTTCCATGGCTAAGTAAGTCCCTGGATATGAACCCAATTGAAAACATTTTGCATATTAGACTGGAACCTTCGCAAAAAGAAAATATGTAATCTTCTAAGCCTGAACTTTTAGCATTATTGTGTCAGACATGACGATAAATTCCTCAAGATGATATTCGTCAACTGCCTAGAACGGTCATAGCATAAAAACAGCAAAGGGAATGTCAACCAAATATTAGTTATTAAATTTGTGACCATTTATTTTTAATCATATGTTTATTAGAATAAATTGTTTGTATGGGTGTCAATCATATGTTTATTAGAATAAATTGTTTGTATGGGTGTCTATTCTTTTCTGTCGTGGCTCATATGTGTGTGTGTGTATATATATATATATATATATATATATATATATATATATATGTGAGTGTGTGTGTGTGTATTAACTTTATTTATACAAACATTAATGGCTACATATGTGCATACATGCTTCTGTAATCACCCGTTTTAGGGAGATTACGTCTTTAGGCCAAGAATTTCCCTCGAAATTTCGATAATTTTAATGTACGTTCTCTGTTAAAACATTGAGCACTTTTTGGTAGACACATGTTGTTTCAGTGGATGTACTTCTAGGAAACCAAACTACTACACTGTCATAATATATATATATATATATATATACATTATTTTTTTACTATAATAATTAAATACCTACAGACACTAGTGTTTCATCCTTTCGGGAATCTTCAGTGCAGGGGGGTCACGATTAACATCAGTCGAACGATTCGAACCCGGCAACACAAACCATCTGGCTCGATTAGCAGAGACTGTATCCATTCGGCTACCATTAACCGCGTGAAATAACGTTGAATTTAAATATTTTAATTTTAAATGTTCTTTACGTCAGTCAGACAGTGATCTAATCGTTATACGATGATCTATGCATAAGAGCTAAATTGACCGACTTTAATTCAACTGAAAGTGCTCAACAATAAGAAACGAGTTTCTTAAAGGGGCTGTCATAATTATTTTTTACTATAATAATTAAATACCTACAGATACTAGTGTTTCATCCTTTCGGGAATCTTCAGTGCAGGGTGTCACGATTAACACCATATATATGACCCGCTGTATCACAGCTCACCAGTGCGACCAGACAAGCAACTACCTCCAGCCAGGATCGAAATTCGACCACCCAAACGACGTTACGCTATTCGGCTGCGGCTATGCTGGGTAGTGAATTAACAATGTTTTGACATTGTCTAAACGCCTAAGCTCAAAGAATGATAAAGTTGTCGCCCTAAAGAAAACAACACAACAGCTTTATTTTAAAAGTTTTATTGAAAAATTAAATTCAGGTAACTTTATTATGTAGTAAAGCTGACATCTATTTAATGTAGCCGCCTTTAGCCTCAATCATCGCCTCGATACAGGTCTGGAACTGGGAGTATGCCTTTTTCACAAGTCTCGGCGGGAGCTCAGCGAATACTCGGCGGATGGCGATCAAACTGGCTTTGGTGTTGCGGGAGGTCATGTTAGTGATGTTCTTGACGTATGACCAAACATAGTAGTCCAGTGATTTCAGCTCGGGGTTGGAGCGGGGTAGTGTCAGAAGTGTACAAAGTCGTAGCACTATTTCCGAAGCCAAGACCGGTTCCCTTGTGACTTGTGGGTCGGCACCGAGTCCTGCTGCCACACCCAGGGTCTACTAGTGGTCACCTGAGTTTACCAGAGGCTCACCACACTCTTCAACGCACACAAGTACACTTTGGTGTTGAATTTCAAGTTGACTTCGAATATGTGAGGTGGCAAAATGTAATCCTCACTTGAAACGACACCTAAGACCATAACCGTGGCCGGAAACTTTGTTTTCATTAATCTGTGCACATCTCTGTTATTCGTATCAATCCAGCAATGGATTGTTAGGGCGTTGGCAATGGTCCTGTTGTCATAACTTGGATCGGTAGAGAGTATGAGTCGTACAGCGGCATATCTCCGATCTCTTTAATATTGCGTCACTTTCAGACACGATAGAAGGCTCATATCGCTGTTGGGATTTGTACACAACTGGCCAACTAATAGATGGTCTGAAACAACAACAAAAATCGTTTTTCATCAAACGGAAATAGAATCATGTCGTCTTTTCTAGGGTAACAAAATTATGGTTGCACCTTGTATAAATGTAAGATACAATTATAAACAACTATTACTTTGACTGCTGCACTAAGGAAGATAGTCTAGTATGAATTTTAGTGGATGTAAACATCAGCAGCTATAAGGTGATGGTTACTAAGTGGTTAACGGCATGGACTAACAATCCGTACGTGCCGGGTTCGAATCCAATTCATTCCACTGAAACACTTACTTGAGGATGTTGGCAGTTTTTGCGTGAATCCTCCTGTAAGTCCCCAGTGTCTTTCTAGAAAGCATTCTAACTCGAAAGATATTGGGAAACGAATGCCAACAATAATCATCTGATTCACGTGAAATGGTTGAATGATCGTCAACAACAACCACAACAACAACATCAGCGGCAGCTGACTGAAGTATTAATATTGTTTTTAATGTAAATAGAAAAAAACGTTTTCAATCGTCTCTAGTTTCCCCATGAGTAGACATAATTTTCTTTGTCACCTCCCTCTCTTTTTTATTTTTTTTAATTTTTTTTATTTATTTATTTATTTTTTTTTTTTTTTGGTAATGTCGCTAAATAGTGTTTGCGGGTGAAATATGAAAAATAAGTCATTCAAAATGTTTTTTTTATCCTAAACATTATTACATGAGGAGTCATTTTTGTAAAAAGTTCATTTATTTTACGCATCAAAACCCGAGAAATGCACATTTAAAATGTGTGAATACTGAATGAGTAAAAAATCAATATGGCTGCCACTTGCAATTTCGTAGACCAACAACCAGCCTTGACATTGCCATCAAAAATCAAGATCAAGTGAACATTTTGAAGCCTTGTTTTTTCTCGTTTCACACGCAACCCCTATTTAGCGACGTTTACCTTTTATCTTTTTTTTTTTTTTTTTTTGTCATCAACAACTTTGTGCCTCTTTTTACCCTCATCTCTTTTCTTCTCTCTTTAAAATAAAGTTAAAACTTCAACATTTCTGACAAAGTTTCTTGTCCCGTTCACAACAAACGAGGAGGGGGGGGGGCTGCCCGCAACAGAACTTCATAGTAGCTGCAGCGATCGAAGATTTGACAATGAGAAAAAGGAATGATTGCAGAGGTGCGGGAGTTTGGAATGGTGAAGACAGAGGTCACGTGCGCCTGTATGCGCGCAACGCGCACGCTCCGTTTATGTAGGCCAGCACGCGCATCTTTCCGTTCACCTGGCATGAGGCGGCCGCTAGCTGAACGGAGTCGCGTGCGCCCGAGCACAGCGTCGAAAAGGGGATTAAGTTTGGCGCGACCCCTTGAGGGTCCGTGCCACCTGTGATAATGTTTCTTACCTGTTCATTTTGTCCCCTTACCTTCTTTCTCTCTTTCTTTCGTTCTCTCTCTCCCTCTCTCTCTCTCTCTCACACACACACTTCGTACTCTGTCAATAATATCCGCTTTCATCCTCCCCCTCTCTCTCTCTTTCTCTCTCTCTCTCTCTATCTCTCTCTGTTTCGACTACCATAATAACTATTTTTGTTAACTTTTCGTTGTATCTAAAAGAATTATAATCAATGTTGATATTCATTTCGGTCCCCACCTCTCTCTCTCTCTCTCTCTCTCTCTCTCTATATATATATATATATATATATATATATATATATATATATATATATATATATATATATATTTCTTTCTCGCTCTCTCTCTCTATCTCTCTCTTTCTCTCTCTCTCTCTCTCTCTCTCTCTCGATGACTTTATTCTCTGTTTTTACCAATCAGCTAATTTGTATCGCTCTATCTTTATCCTCTCATCCTTCTCTTTCTTTCTTTCTTTCTTTCTTTCTTTCTATCTATCTATCTATCTATCTATCTATCTATCTCTTTCGTTCTCTTTTCCTGTTTCTCACGGACGCCCTCTCCCTATCTTAACTTTTTAAAAAGAAGCTTTCATCCTCTCTGTCTGACACTCTCAGCCTGTAAAATGGACTCCCCGCTCCCCCCCCCCTCTCTCTCTCTCTCTCTCTCTCTCTCTCTCTCTCTCTCTCTCTCTCTCTCGTTACACCCCGGCCGTCTATTAAATAAAATCAAAACTTAACACTTCTCTGTCAAATTTTCTTGTTCCCATCAACAGACGGGGCAAACAGAAAATCATGTTCGAGACAAAAAGATGGAGTGTGTGTGTGTGTGTGTGTGTGTGTGTGTGTGTGTGTGTGTGTGTGTGTGTGTGTGTGTGTGTGTGTGTGTGCGCGCGCACGCGCGTGTGTATGTGTGTAGTATTATTATTATGACCGAACGCATCAGAAGCCATTAACACACACGCATGCACAGCAAGATGAAACAAAATTGAAAACAAGGCTAAACTAACAATAAGAGATGAATAACTGGAACTAACACCAGAATAGTAAAATAAGGAAATGCCGGATGGGGGGAGGGGACATCCACGTTCTGACAAGACTAATAAAAGAAAACTTTTACGAATAGAAGTTGGAGGTCGGTTGTCAATAATAAAGCAAACGAAAATGGTGGACTTTTCTGTTTATGAAACAAAAATCGGACCCTATTATTGGAGATTCAACGATTTTAGGGTTTAAAAAATCGATGACGATAAAAAAAATTGTCCTTTGATTTTTAATTGATTGTTGCCTTCATTCGTTTTTTTCTTTTTTTTTTTTTTTCTTCTTCTGAAACAGACATTCATTTAACTTCGTTGGTCCTTCCGTGGGAAGAACAAAACGTCATTTCAAACTAAATATATTTATTAGCTTGATAGTTTAATGAAGAAGAAGAAGAAACAACAACAACAACAATCATCATCATCATTCATCCAAACTCCTTCGTGTCAACTCCCCACTTCAACTGTAATCTCCACCGACCGAAGAAACTTTTATTTCTATTAGAGGAAGTCGAATATTCCATTTTATTTATTTTTTTAAACTGCAAAACAAAAAAAAATTTATGAGAATATTTTTCAGTCCGTGGATCCTTTTTTTTTTTTTTTTATTCAATTTTCACCCCAAACAAGGCACAGTGCCACTTTGAAGTAGGGGGCTACTATTAGGGAATTAATTAGCGGGGTCATTATGAAGGGAGAAGAGTGGAAAGATGTTTGTTAACATTACACTTGAACTTCTGCATATCATTGCAGTTGGGAAAGCAGAATCCCAGAAGGGAGTTCCAAAGACCCGCAGTTCTGGGGAAGAAACTATTGGAGTAAAAGGCTTTCTTGCACCTAGGGATCTCTACTGTAAAGGGATGAGACTTAGTAGCTTGTCGGGTTTGTCGGGGGTAGTTACGTCGGGGAGGTACAAGTGTTTGCAGTTCGTCAGAGCATTCACCATTAAAGTATTTGTAGAACAGGCAGAGGGATGCAACATCTCGTCGATGGGACAGAGGTTGAAGCCTAGATGACAGTTCAGGACCTATCAGGTTGGCGACTCTTTTTTTAACCCTGTCCAGGAGCGAGAGACATACATGGGCGAATGGTTGCCTTATAGAGGTATAGGATACTGGCAGGCGTAAGCAGTTTTCTAGCACGGTAGAGGGAGCCAACCTTCCTTGCAGCAGCCTTGGCAATGCTCTCAATGTATCTATTCCAGTTCATATTCCCTGTAAACGTTAGGCCGAGGAGTTTAAAAGAAGTACTTTCAGGCAATGTATTCTTGGCCATTGCTATTGGTGGTAGAGAAGGTTTCTTGTAGTTATTGAAGGAAACAAGCTTAGTCTTAGCAGCATTGAATGAGACCAACCATTTTTGTCCCCATTCCACTACGGATTGGAGGTCATCCTCTAGTGTTTCTGCCATTTTCTTAGATATGTGTTCATTTGTTTTCCCCTCATATCTGTTATAGAGAGTGGTGTCATCGGCAAATATACCCATCTCCGAAACAATATTATCAGGGAGGTCGTTTATGAATATCAGGAACAATAGAGGTCCAAGGATAGACCCCTGAGGCACTCCCGCATTTATGTCATATTGTTTGGATGTACGTCCGTCGAGGACAACTTTGATTTTTCTATTACTTAAGAAGGATTTAATTACGTTATGAATTCTTCCAGTGATTCTATATGATCTAATTTTCCTTAGAAAACCATCGTGCCACACCCTGTCAAAAGCCTTAGATATATCAAGGGCCACCGCTCTACCCTCCCCTGGTTTATCCAATGAACGGTATATACGTTCAGAAACTACAGTTAAGATATCTGCTGTTGAACAGGCTTGCCTGAATCCATATTGTTTGTCAGTCAGGAGTTTAGCAGCTGTTAGGTGCTGGACTAGGACTTGATTAACTAAGGACTCAAATATTTTGGCGAAAAGCGGGAGGAGGCTAATGGGGCGATAATTTAGTGGGTCAGTTCTTTCACCAGAATTCTTGAAGACTGGTACCACAGAGGCGGTTTTCCAGCAGTCGGGAAAACAAGATTCGTTAAGGCGTTTATTGTAAAGTTTGGACAGAACTGGAGCAACCTCGGCAGAGCATTTTTTTAATAGCACAGCCGGGATGAGATCTGGTCCACATGCTTTAGAGGTGTCTAGGTTTTTTATAATAGCATGTACCTGAGAAGGAGTGATTTTCAAATCGTCAAGTGTGGCGTCTGTTCGCAGAGGAAAATCAGGGAGTGAGTGGTGTACCGAGTTCAGTGTGGAGTTTGAGGCAAACCGACTGGCAAGCAGATTAGCCTTGTCAGTTGCCGTGCAAGCAACCTCATGGTTGTTTGTTAGTAGGGGAATAATTGACTGTCCATTATTAACTACGCTGTTGTAGATTTTCCAAAAATCCCTGGTTCCTAATTTCTGTGCTTCGATGCGCTTTCTGGTGGTTTCAGAGTAATCTGACTTAGCTGTGTCTATCACTCTCTTACAATTATTTCTAGCTTCTATAAACTTCTGTTTATTTGAGCTGGACTTATGTCGGTTGAATCTGCGGAACGCATGCTGCCTTTGACAAATGGCAGCTGCACAAGCAGAAGTAAACCATTGGGGGGAGTGGGGCTTGCTATAGTATTTCCGTGCGGGAACATGTGCTTCAATAGCAGTTTTGAACCATTCAGTTGTCTCATTTGCACACTGTTCCGCTGGAAGAGTAAAGATATTTTGCCATGGGGCATCTCTGATGAGCTCCATGATGGCTTCCCAATCAGCCTTTTTGTAATACCTCGTTGTTTTGAGTAGTGGGTCTTCAGTTTTAGGGCGAGAATTTAGGCTGATTTCTACCATTATCACAGCGTGATCAGCATTCCCGAGTGGGCTATGGGCATTTGTTGTACAGTCATTGGGAACCGTTGTCAGGAAGATATCTAGAAGTGAGGCATGTTGATCGTGCTGGTCTGGGAAACGTGTCGGAAATGTAACCAACTCAGATAGGGAATGAGATATAGAGAAGCTATATGTGGCGCTACCAGCTACGTCTGTGTGATTTGAGAATCCTAGCCAGTTACTGTGGTGGACATTGAAGTCACCAAATACATGTATTTGTGCGCTAGTATCGAGGGAGAGTGCTATATCTATGCTGTCTGAGACTTTGTTTATTAGGGTACAGTCTTGGTTTGAGGGAGAGCGGTAGAGAAAATACAAGTAGCTAATATTGTGTTGCATATTTAGTCTGAAGCACATAAAGGCCTGGCCCTCTGATTCTAGTTTTATTTCTCTAGTTAGGGGGAGGGTGTTTCGAATATAGACTCCAAGTCCATGCATATGTCTGTCCGAGTCCTTACGGTAGAGTGGGAGATAACCAGGCATGTTAAAGTGGTTAGAGGGAATGGAGGAGTGAAGGTTAGTTTCACTTAATGCTAAGATATCCGGGGTGTTTACAAGGAGAAATGACTCAACATCATCTAAGTTAGTTCTAAGCCCGCGGATATTAGTAAATACAAGCTTCAAGGGAGGAGGCAGGTTGGTTTTCTTTGAGTTTGGTCCTGGTTTAAACGTAACTTTTGCTTGAGCTGTCATTTCATTTTATTTTATTTAAAAGTTTCAGTTAGGGTGGATGAGTGAGGGGGTGCTGGACAAGTAGTTGTGCAGAATACCAGACATGCAATACAAGTAGACCATCAGCTGTCCTCACCCTCAGGATTGTGGCCTCAGGAAAGCCCACCGGGGATGAGTGCAGGGTCCCTTTCCATGCGCGACATGGCACTACAAACATCCCGATATTTTACAACTGTTGATGGAGCAGCCGCTCTAAGCGCTACCAAAGAGTTAGAGCTCCTGTACTATCAGTCGGAAACAGCAGCCAGGAACTGTCAATCCGGTACCCTGAATCCATTAGGCAAAGCCAGCCCAGTCCAACTGCACCGACATATATGGCACTGAAGCACCCCACTATGTCCAGTTTAGGGGGATGGGATGTGGCGGGAGTGGGGAAAAGCGGCGTTCATTGCCCTAGTCAGGAAACAAGGTCAACCACTGGGTGATTCAGACGAGTCCCTGTCCCTGAGATAGTACCTCTACGCTTGGCCAATAGGCAAAGAAGGAGTATGAAAGCCGGGCGATAGATAGAGTCTATCTCCTCCTAAACAGTTTAGGTTTGCCAACCGGTGATTTGCTTGAGTCACCAGCTCTAGGAAGGTTGACGTCCAGGACTGAAGAGACCTCCCTCCCCTAGGTTTAGTTTCAGAGTTTTCCTTCTCCTAGACGGATGGCCTGGGAAGACCTACGGGTCCATCAGCTCCGAGGGGGTTCGCCCCGCGCCTGGGTCCTAATCCAGGTATTTCTGCGACCCCGCATGGGTAGTTAATATTTATTGGTTATTTAGGTTAATATCTCCTGGAAAAATCGGGCATTTAGGTTAGCTTCTACAGAAGATTTTCACTCCTCAAGTGTGGTTTAAAAAGGGCATTATTATGCTGTCCATTTTCATTTTTACTGAGAGAGGGTATAGGTAAAAATTCATGCAGTGGAAGCAGCTAAATTTGCTACAGTATTGGATCGAGAGAGACGAGTTAATGTATGGTTAGATATAGTTTTGTAAGTTTAGCAATGTATGGTTAGATATGGTTTAGTAGGTTTAGGAATGTATGGTTAGATATTGTTTAGTAGGCTTAGGATTAGGATAAAGTGTTAGAGTATGATCTACTTTCTATTAGAAATTCTGATTTGGTGCCCAAACCGGACATTTAGTAAGACTGAAAGATTAGATATGCTCAGTATAGAGACAAGAGAACATTTGATATGGAGTACAGTTATACCTGATAGATATAGGTTATTGCATATTCTGTAAGTATAGTTAAAGTATAGATGGATGGATAAGTAGTATTGTATACGAATGCATGGAATTTTAGACAATTTGAGTAAGTTGCCTTTAGACTACAACGAAGGAGAATGACTTCGCCTTTCTCTTAATATCCGGAAGTTTTTTATTTCAATGAGTACCGGTTTAGTTTGTGTAATAATTATTGCAATACTATCTCTTAATAAAGAGATATTAATGGTTACTGTTCATTATAGATTACTTTAAGTCAATGTATTGGACTATGGCTAGTAAGTATTTACTTAGAAGTTTGGTTATGGGTTGGGAGTTATAATCAGGAGCATGCCTAGGAAATTTTAGGTGTTAATGGGTATCGATTTACGAGTTTGTTAGGGTCAAGGGCGGAGAGCAAGGACCCATCTAAGTTACGTGAGACGGATTAGGTTTAGTGTCAACTTAGGAAATAGAGCAGTTTTGATTTGTTAGTGATCAGGAGAAAGAGACTTTAAGTAAAAAATAAGGTTTGTCATGCAAAACAGACAAGGCAGTCATCTTGGAGGTAAAGTATCTATAGGAGGTACTTACTTAGTATACAAGCAGCAGTATTTTGTAGTTTTGAGAGGAATTTTAGGTACAATAGTTTCATGGCTTATTGCACAAGTCCGTAGTCAAGGTGAGGGACGATGTACTTCTAATATTGAAACTGGGTTTATCTAATTTTAAAAGTAGTTAACTAGAGTGTTATTAGGTGTTCTACTTAGCTTAGGGATAGAATAAAGATTTAAGGTAATATTCAGGGTGATATAAGCAATTTCATGAGGATTAGATATATGATCACTGGATGTTGAACTGCTCAGGAGGATTCTTGTATCAATTAAGAAGGATGTCTTGGTGATATAAGATTTGAGAAATTAAGAGTCTGGGGATACAGAGAGTTTTGAGCTGATGAGGATTCAGTATAGGCGATTGTATATAGGTAACAAAGGTGGTTGAGTTTAGTACGCACGTATTGTACATATTAAGTATACTGCTTCAGTTCAATCCTCTAACGCAAAGGAAAATCCGTTTGTATTTCGGTTTACAATTTTGTTAAGAGAGGAAATTTAAAAACAGCTTATCTAATTGTTGATGATATCAGTTTATAGAAACGGGTTTTAATTTAATGGTTGCTCCATAAAAAGCGCATACGCAAAAGATTTTTATTGTTTTATTTAATCACGAAAACTTTTTTGAAGGTAGTATTTGAGGCAAAAAAAAGGCCAAATGCATTATTTGAAATGTATGAAAAAATGAATGTAACAAAACATAAAAATATTAGTGTGGAAAATATAATAATAAAAATAAATTAAAACAAAATGAAAATAAAATAAAAACGAAATAAAAGTATGAATCAAATTTAATTAAAGAAATAAAAAAAAACCTCCAACAAATAAAATGCACGCTCGATTACAAAAAAGTGTATGAGATATGTACGAAGAAAGTGAAATAAAACCTTAGGGAGCAGCCGTTAAATTAAAACCCGTGTACGCAGAGTCCACGTTCCCCGTCAAGTGCCCAAAAAACTGTAGATGACATCGACTGGCGCCACACCAACTAGTTGTGAAGGGTCAGGGAGAATGGAAAGTCCGGGATGGGAGAGTACTAACCAGACCTCCACTGGAAGTGTGCAGTTCAAATCTGGTACCTTGGGAAGGCATTTAGTCACTTAAACTTCCGGAAACACCAATGGCTGATGCCAACGAGAAATCAATGGCAAACAGCTGTCGTGTGCAATCGCACGAGTGGTCAAGAGGTTGAGAACATTGGAAATCTGGGGAGACTTGTTGTCACTCGGTCTCCAGCGATTACCACAGGTTACTGCCAGTGAGCGATCACTGATGATGGCCTGTGAGACAACTCCTAGTGAGTGAAATAATAATAATAATAATAATAATAATAATAATAATAATAATAATAATAATAATAATAATAATATCCCATCCCAAATTGACCACCACCCTGATTTAATATCTTTTCTTAGTTTTTAACCAATGTTCACATTATGATAGGATTGTCTTTTAATAGTTAGGTGAACTTCATTTTTGTATTCATGTATTTTACACTGATATGAAAAATGAAGATTATAGCAGAGTATAAGATTCCTAACCATGTAACTGATGAAAATACGCTACACATTTTGATGAAAAACATGGGGAAAAATGAACATAGAAGAACAGAAAACCAAAACTTTGAATATAATTTCTGTATTTAAAGTAATAGTTATTTAAATATTTCAACATATGATCTTGTGGGGGAAATCCAGCTCCCCAATAAAGGGTACTCTGGATAGAAACAAAAATTAAAATTGTCTCAGTCATGAAGGATTTCTCCTCCACTGGCCGAGGACAGAAAAAGTGAATTGTAGCATCAGAACAGATACTACATTGTGATCTTGTCTCGAAGGCCAATAATTGTTTGCGTTTTATGTTTCTTTAATTTTGTTCCCTAAATTTATAAATCAGTTTTATCAGTATTAGATTGTATATTGCTTTAAAATTAAGTAATTTTACATAGATAATATTTATATTTTATATTGAATAAAGTTCAATTTCATTATTAATCGAATTAGGTGGCTTTCTTTTCTTTTTTAGCATGTTTAATGCTCGTTTTTAAAATGCCGTCATATAGTATTGACAGTAATAGTTCGACAAATCTTACCTACATTGCCTGCAGATATTTTTCATTAACAGGCCTTCTATATCTCGGTGGTCGTGGTAAGATGCAGTTGTATATTTTTAATCTTTTTAATATAATTTTCTTGGAATTTAAGAATTTATGATTTTCTTAATTTTTAAATCTCTTATGTTTCTATTTTATTTAATTATTTTATTCGTTATTATTATTATTATTATTATTATTATTATTATTATTATTATTATTATTATTATTATTATGTTAACTTCACAGTGTTGCGATGCTTTACACCGATTAATTTGTCAGTCAAGAACATATTTTTACACCAAAGCTTGTGAGCATATTCCAAAGGTCAATTAGATGGAAAACACATAGTATAGGATGTTTGCTGTGCCAAGCAGAATTGACTTCTGGAGTACGGTGTGTTGTACTTGATCTCCAAGGAGTTCAACTGTTTCTCAAGATCATCTGGAATGTTGCCAAACACACCTATGATGACACCACACGGTGGAAGTTTTCTTGTTCCACAACCTAGCAATCTCCACCCTCAATTTCTCATAGTTCCATAGTTTCTTTCCTTTTTTACCTGCTAAGTTGATGTCGCTTTGGCAAGCAACCCCAATAATTTGTCATTCATTGGTCTTTTTATTCACAATATAAATATTATTATTATTATTATTATTATTATTATTATTATTAATAATAATAATAATAATAATAATAATAATAATAATAATAATAATAATAATAATAATAATAAATAGAAGAAGAAGAAGAAATAAGAAAAGGAGTTAAACTAGGATAGAAAGCTAAGGACGAGTTTGAAAGGAGGTATAGATTGCTGTAAAAGGGAACGATGAACATTCTAACAATGTTGAAAGAGAAGGTCCACACTGGTGGTATAAAAATTAGGAACTTTGTTGGAAAAAGTGTTGCGTTTCGGCAGAACAACCTTTGCCTGAACAATCAGACTCAGCTATATAAAGAATTAAATGGTAGTAAACAGCCGGAAAATAGCAACACTCCAAATGCAAAAGATGCAAGGAAGTTCTGGAGTGAGATTTGGTCCGTCGAAGGGCGATATAATGAGAAGGCTAGCTGGTTGGGAGAGGTCAGAGAAAGGCTATCAGAAATGCAGCAGATGAAGAACGTTGAGATAATAATCGATGACGTTAAAGCTGGCATACGAAGGATGACAAACTGGAAGGCACCTGGTCCAGATGGAGTGATGGGCTTCTGGTTTAAACAGTTCCCATGCCTTTATCCACCTATAGCCGCTGCTCTGCAGAGTCGGGAGATGTCCCTGATTTGCTTGTGAAGGGAAGAACAACACTGATTAGGAACGATCCTGCAAAAGGAACAGATGCCAATAATTATAGACCAATTACATGTCTGCCATTGATGTGGAAACTGTTGACTGGAATATTTGCGGAGAACATTTATGAACATCTTGAGAGTAATGGTGCTTTTCCTGACGAACAAAAGGGGTGCCGGAAGGGCTCGAGAGGTACTAAAGAGCAACTACTAATTGATAAAGCAATAATGCAGGATGCGAAGAAGAAGAAGAAGAAGAAGAAGAAGAAGAAGAAGAAGAAATCTGAGCGTAGCATGGATTGATTACAGAAAGGCTTATGACATGGTTCCTCGTTCATGGATACGTGAAATACTATTGATGATGAAGGTTGCTGAGAATGTAGTAGGGCTTTTGGAGACAAGTATGGCTCAATGGAAAACGGTGCTGACAGCAAACAGAGAGGAGATGGGGCAGGTTGGCATTAAATGTGGGATATTTCAAGGAGATTCGTTTTCGCCACTTCTTTTTGTAATGATAATGATGCCACTGAACATCCTCTTGAAGAGAGAAAAACTGGGGTATAACTTTGGATCTGGTGACAGACGCCTCAACCATCTACTGTTTATGGATGATTTGAAAATATTCGGTAGAAATGAAAAGGAAATGGAGAGACTGGTAGAACTTGTGGGGACATACTCAGAAGACATTCGGATGGAGTTTGAGATTAGTAAATGTGCGGTGCTGGTGATGAAAAGAGGAGTAAAGGTTCATTCGAATGGAATAGTGATGCCAAATGGAGAAATCATGAAAGAAATAGAAGATACAGAATATAAGTATTTAGGAGTGCTGGAGGGTGTAGGCATCATGAACAGAGAAATGAAAGAAAAAGTCAGGAAGGAGTATCTTAGAAGAGTGAAACTAATTGCAAAGTCGAAACTGTATGGAGGAAATCTAATGAAAGCAGTAAATGTATGGGCAGTTAGTGTTTTGAGATACAGTGCGGGAATTTTAGAATGGTCTGACAAGGATTTGCATGCCATGGATATCAAAACAAGAAAAGTTTTAGCAATGTTTGGTATATTTCACATTCGAAGTAGCGTAGCAAGGCTGTATCAAAAGAGGAAAAATGGTGGGAGAGGATTGAAAAGTGTAAAAGATTGTGGTAGAACCGAGGAGATGTCGTTGAAGAAGCATGTGGCTAGAAGTGGGGAGTGGATGCTTAAGGTTGTGGCCAATGAAGTGGAGGTATGTGAGACCAAGGCTGATTATGTGAAACATATGGATAGAGAAAGGGCAGAGGAACTGGTTAGGAAGAAAATGCATGGAAGGTTCTTCCAGGATATAGCAGAAGTGGCTGATGAAAGATCATGGCAATGGCTTAGAGCTGGGTATCTGGCTAAGAGTACTGAAGCTTTTGTTTGTGTAGCACAAGAGCAGGTATTAGGAACACGATTGTTAAAAAAAATGAAAATGGTTTGAGGAGGTGCCTGATAAAGTAAGAACAAGTGAGGATGGCAAGGTAGAGGTATGGTGGGACAAAAGTGTCATAACGACCAAACAATTGGAACATAATCGTCCGGATTTGGTCGTCATTGACAAGGTTTCAAAAAACTGGCAGATTGTAGACTTCTCAGTACCCTGGGACATGAATGTGAGAGAGAAGAAGAATGAGAAGTGGAGCAATTATGCTCCATTGGCCTTGGAGATAAGGCGTATACATGGGGTTAAAACACAAATAATCCCGGTCGTAGTTAGTACACTAGGAGTAATATCAAATCATATGGAAGGACAATTTAAAAAACTACAATTCCCCGATGTTTTAGGCGGCCTTCAAACCTCTGCAATTGTAGATACCACCAACATCCTTAGGAAAACCCTTGATCTTTGAAGTTCCTGGTTTGAAGCCGGGATTAAGGGAAATCCTCTGAAAATGAATCCCATCCCTTTCCAGAGAGACGCTCATAAGCGAAATCAGAATTATTATTATTATTATTATTATTATTATTCACTCGCTAGAAGTTTTCACGTAGGTTAACACTAAATATTTCCCTTTTAAAAAAACCCTTTGGTGTTCCTTGGAGACTGAGTGACAACAAGTCTCCCCATATTTTTAATATTAACCACTTCTTTAGATAATTTTGAAAATTAGTTTGTGTTATCGCAATAGCCGTTTACCATTGATGCTTTGTTCGTAGCAACCGTTGGTCTTCACTGGAATTTAGGTGGCACTAAGCCTCCCCACGGTTCCAGTCCTCTTAGCACCCAACAAGTGGAAGTCCAGTTAGTGTTTTCTCCCCCCGATTTTCCCATCCTTTTTTTTTTATTACATCTTCACCCCAAACAAGGCATATGACCACTTTGATGTAGGGGGCTACTATCAGGGACATAAGCACCAGGCGTACTATGTGGGGAGTTGGGCAGCAAGATGTCGGTTCACGTTACACTTGAACTTCTGCATGTGAGTACAGTTAGGGAATCAGGAACTTGAAAGGGAATTGCAAAGTCTAGCGGTTCTGGGGAAGAAACTACTGGAGTAGAAGGCTCTCTTACATCTAGGGATCTCAACTGTGAAGGGGTGGGATTTTGCTGCTTGTCGGGTTTGTCGAGGGTATTTACGCCGAGGGATACAAGTGATTGCAGTTTGTCAGAGCATTCACCGTTAAAGTACGTGTAGAACAGGATGCTACATTTCGTCGATGGGACAGAGGCGGAAGCTTAGATGACAGTTCAGAACCTATCAGGTTGGCGACTCTCTTTTGAACTTTGTCTAAGAATGAGAGACTAGTATCATATGCACCAGCTCTAATATGACAACAATACTCCATACATAGGCGAATGATGACCTTATAGAGGTGCAGGATACTTTCAGGCTTTAGCAGCTTTCTAGCACGGTAGAGAGAACCTACCTTTTTTGCAGTGATCCTGGCAATGCTCTCAACTCAATGTAATTTTTCCAACTCATGTTTCCTGTGAACGTTAGGCCGAGGTGTTTAAAATATGTACGTTCAGATAAAGAGTCTTTGGCCATTGCTATTGGTGGTAGAGAAGGTTTCTTGTAGTTATTGAAGGAAACAAGTTTAGTCTTGGCAGCATTGAATGTGACCATCGTCTTTAAGCCTCCTCACTTATTTGGTGTGGCGTCAGTTTACGGTGATATACACAGATGAAATTGGGAGGGGGAGGCAGTAGCACAGGGAGTGGGTTTTCTAACACTAATACTCATTAACATTAATAGTATAATCAGTTTTGATAGCTTCATGTGATGTTTCTTTGTGTTTTATATCTGTAGCCGTTTCCATGTTGCGCCTGAAGCTTATGTGTGTTAGTCTCCGCATTAAGAGTTTTCCTTAATATTTTAGTGCTCCTACTATTAATGGTGTTATCTTGACTTTCTTCATTTTCTATACCTATTTCAGCTCTCTAGCCAGTGTATTTGCTCTGTTTCTCTGTCTCCTTGATCTTCATTCTGTGGTTTGCTTGAACGGCAAAACCTACGATCTGGCAGAACTTTTCATCTTGTTAACTATTATGACATCCAGTCTTCTTTCTTGGATAAGTTTATCTGTTTTTATATCCATGTTCCCTGGGATTTTGTGACTTTCATTTTCAAGTACTTTGCCGGTTTGTGTTTATATCATTTATCTGGATGTTCTGCAGTTGTCGGCATAATTCCCAGTGTACTACTTTCCCCACTTAATCTTGTCTATTATTATATTTTTTGTACTAGTTGCATTCACCTATTATGTGGTTTATTGTTTCGTCTATTTATCCACATAATCTGCATTTACTGGTTTCTTGTGTCTTGTCAATCTGGGCTCTGATGTAGTTAATTCGTTATCTTGTGCGGCTGGTATTAGGGATTCAGTTTCTCTGTTTAGGTTTCCTTTTTGTAACCATGCCCAAGTTTATTTTTTCGGCTGCAGATTCTAAGGGCACGTAAGAAAAAAAAACGATGATCATGCCTGTTTTTATTTTATCACTGTGGTGCGAATAATAGTGTATATAATCATTTTTGTGTGTACTTTTTCGATGTACTTTAAACATAAGATCGTTTTCAAATCTTATGATAAGTACATCAAGAAAGGGTAGGGAGTTGTTATGTTCGGATTCATATGTGAATTTTATGGAGGGTTCGACTAAGTTGAGTTTATTTTTTAATTCTTCTATGTGTGTATTTGCGGGGAGAAAAATGAGGATATCGTCAATGTATCGAAAATAAGTTGTGTTTGCAGGTATTCTAAATTTAAAAGAGCTAGTTTCTAAGAATTCTAAGAATAAGCAAGCGAGTACCCCACTGAGGGGGTTTCCCATGGGGAGTCCGAATTTTTGTTTATAAAAATAGTTATTAAATTGGAAGTGGGTAATGTTTGTGATAAGTTTAATTATTTCTATTAATGTTTTCGGGGAGAAAGGTAGAACAATTTTAATTTTGTTTAGATGTTTTAGAAGTAACGTAAGACATTTTTTAATTGGGACATTGGTGTATAGAGAGACTATGTCCAAACTATGCATTGTTTTATTTTGTATATTGATGTTTTTTATTTTATTTAGTAGGTCTCCAGAATTTTTAATATGAGCAGTACTAATGGTGCCCATTAGTGGGGTTAAAATTTGGGAGATGGCTCGTGCTACCTTCTGTGTGACACTTCCGATGTTCGAAATTATGGGTCGCATGGGGATATTTTGTTTATGAGTTTTGGGGAGGCCATATAATGTGGGGATAATTGGGTGATATTCGATATAAGATGCCCATATTTTATCATTTTTTATAAGTTTTTTTAACGATTTGTTGAAGGTTTCAATATCTTTTTGTATGGAATTTAAGTTTGTGGGAGCATATGTATCTGTGTCGGATAGTAGTGTGTGCATTTTTTCTACGTATGTATTTCTGTCCATAATCACTATGCCACCGCCTTTGTCTGCCTGTGAGATTATAATGTCTTTATTTTTTGCTAGATGTTTTAAAGTATCTGTGTATCTTTTCGGTAATGTTGATTCCTGAGGTTGGGTAGTCGTTATTGAAGTGATTCCTTGTATGAAACCTTTAGTAAAGTCGGAATCGTCATGCCTGTAGTTTTTTAGAGTTATATTAGTAGTGGTGTTTGGATGTATGCCGGTGGCGAATTTTAAGCCAAAACTGAGGGATTCAGTTTCGATATCTGAGAGAGGTTTTGAGGTGAGGTTTTGAATTAGGTCTGGCCGTCCGAGGGTTTTCCATTTGCTATTTTTGATTAGTTGAACCTAACCCTAACCCTTACAATACCCAACTTACCTTATCTCTAAAACAAAGAAAAAAGCCATCAAAATATACTCAAACATAGACAAACAAAAGCAGAACACACCAGATACACCACTACTAAATAGACATCTTCTTATACCTACCCACACTAACAACGACACAATTTGCAATACTCTTAATAATCTAGGCATACAAACAGTACAAACCTTCCTTAACTATAAAGCGAACTTTAAAAACTAGCAAGCATTCCGCTGAAATCTCCACATCCAAAGCCGGTATTTACTCCATCCCATGTAATGACTGCAAAAAATCATACATAGGTGAGACACAGCGAAATTTGGAAATCAGACTAAGCGAACATAAAAGGGACATAAGAAATGCCAATCCCTTAAATGCACTCTTTTCCCACTGTGTCGAACATGGCCACTCTTTCGGCTTTGGACGTGCAAAAATCTTAAAATCCATCCCAGATAGAGCAAAACGGAGACTTATTGAATCTGCTTTAATTTCAAACATTAGCACCATCAAACAAAGAAAAGGATTTTATAATGTAGCCCCAATCATAGGTAATATAATAATAAATGAACAAAACATTAACTTAGATCCTGGTTGATGATGATAAAAAAAAAAAAAAATGCATATATGTATATAACCCGACCCCCCTCCACACACTTGATATAAATTCTCTTTTCATCATGAAATTTTTTTCTCTCCAGAACAGAAAGAGAACTAAACTTCTCCTCTTTCGCATGTGATATGATCGTCTCCTGTACATCCTCGCCTAGAAATCCTGATGATGTCCCTTGAAATGGGGACGAAACGTTGATTTAATTTTGTTTTTACTCTTTTAGGTTTTTCCTTTTTATTCACATATATATATATATATATATATATATATATATATAAGTAACCAGATTAAATTTAATTGCTTAGTTCGACTCAACGAACGTCTTCAGAAATTCAATGAAGTAGCATTGGAAAAAATATTACTTCCTTGTATAATATATATGAATTTCATGTATGGCTTATATGTGTGTACATCAAACAACGACTTTGATTCAACACAACAAGCCGGCAATCGCGGTCTATTTAATGAACGCACACAGATGCATGTGCATACAAGAAGTTTAGTAATTTATTATTTACTATCAAGACCTGACGTTGCCCGGGATTGAATAAGGATCAACGAATGTTCGAATACTTTTATTGTCCTCGAAACAGGTGAACTCGCCTATTTTTCAATCAAATCGATTGATTGCCTGCTTTAGTCGGGGATCCTTCGTGGTGCACTGGAAGGAAGCTTCACATGTTTCCCTGCAGCGACCTAATTCACAATACATTGTAGTCTACATTGCACTGTAGAGATCCTACAGTTGATTTCATAAAATAAATTTTATAATGACTTAAATTAAAGTTTAATATACAAAAGTAAGCTATCATGGTTGAATTAGCTGTAAACAAAAACATTCATTTCGAACGCGCTTCTATCTCATCAAAGAACCTACCGTTGATTTTATACATCGGGCCCTTCTGCTTGTGCAGTGATAAAACCTCAAGTGCACGTGTGATGTTCAGCTCTATAAGGTCAAAATCGAGTCATTCCTTCTTTAATTTAATTTTTTCGATTATCGATTTTCGATAGTTATTGAAAACATTCCGATAAAAAAAGACACTTATGACACCCCCAGTCATATAAGTACACATGTGTAAAGTTTTTTTTTTTAATGGCCCAACCGTTTTGGAGTCCACGTGGAATGAACTCACACTTACGTACACAGACAAAGTGCCTTTTTGTATTATTTGGATTCATCGGACATCTGTTCTCATCTTGAGTGTCATCTTCACAACGTTTCGGTCTATGTAACCTCCGAATGTCTTCAAGAAGATCGGAGGTTATGTTGACCGAAACGTTGTGAAAATCTTACTCCAGATGAGAACAGTAGTCCGACGAATCTAAAATAATACGAATAAGCAATCCCCATCTCAAAAATTTAGAAACATAAATATCTCTTTTTTCTATGTAAGTAGTGATAAGAATAGTTATAATTCTTATGGGTTTCATTAGGAAAGCGTAAATTTTGTGATCTTTAAATGAACCTACGAGCATTTACACTGTGAACAACGACAATAACTTTCTAATAAAAAGTAAATTTTCTTATCATTCTGTCAACTGATTTTAGTAATTTTTTATGGAAATCATGGTCCATTATGATAACAATAGTTGATTGATTTATATATTTATAGTCATGCAAGTTATTTTCTCATTTCAGGATCGTCAAAAATAGTACATTATTACTTGTTAACAATGTGAATCTCAAAATTACAAACTGAGAGTGAGAGATTATAATAAAAGAAAACGATTAAATGAAAACCCGTTGGGGTAATTGGTGTATGAGAAATAATCGTTCTGGCGATACTGTACAAAGAGTTCTGAAAGAAATGATCAAATATGGTGCAATTGTTACAGTACTTGGGAAAAGTAAATTGTAATGTAATATTCTTCTGAAGGTTGTAGGTTCAATCCTCACTTTGAACGACCGAAAAATGCAATTGCGAACTACTTAGGACCTCTATCAAGTTATGGCTGACTGAACGAGAACAGACTACCCCCGTGGAGTAAATAAAGGGTTCCGTTCGAAATTCCGTGTAGATTCTCGAGTTCAACAAAAAAAATTCCCGAGACCGACAAGATGCACTTGAAGAAAGTCGGAGGTTACATTAACCGAAACGTCGTGAAAGTGACACTTAAGATGAGAACAGTAATCCGAAAAATGTAAATAGTACGAATAATAATCTTCATCTTAACATTCAGAAACGTAAGATACTGGAATATCCAAGGATGTCAACAGCAGGGGGTTGAGAAATATTGGTTGTCAGAATTAACAATGAAACAATAGTTTCTGCGAAAGTTCCACTTACAAAGCCTTCTCTTACACTAAGACACACAAATTTGAGAACTGAAATATATGAAGGTTTCTATGACTAAAGTTCTTTTTACTGATGAAATCCGGATAATTTTAAGCATCACCATCATTCGAGATGACAACAAATAGTGGAGGAGTTATTGTATGGGCGACTCTCATTGGAGATAGACTTGTTGGTTTTATATGCAGAAGTAAAAATTCAATTTCATTCCTATCGAGAGAAAGCTAGCTAGGTTATATAAATCTTTTTCTAATAAATAATCTTTCTTTCTATGTACAACAATTTTCATTCATGTTCGGGAATGAAAAGTTACACAGTTGATGATCCGCCGTCGACTTTCCCAAGATTTAAACACCAAAGAAAACTTTTATCTTTCATCAAACGAGATGTTTATGCGAATGGATGTTAATTTTAATCTAGAATGGATTTATGAAAAGCCATCATTTCTGATATACGTATTTCCACAGTCTAACAACGTCGCAGCTCACACTAGCCATGTAAAATATTTTGTTGGATCAGTGAGTGCAAAAATCCTTTTTTTTATAATTACATTTTCACCCCAAACAAGGCACATTGCCACTTTGGTGTAAGGGGCTACTATCAGGGAGATAAGCTACTGGGGTACTATGTAGGGAGTTGGGCAGCAAGATGGCGGTTCATGTTACACTTGAACTTCTGCATGCCAGTACAGTTGGGGAAGCAGGGATCTGGAATGAAATTACAAAGTCTAGCAGTTCTGGGGAAGAAACTACTGGAGTAGAAAGCTCTCTTACATCTAGGGATCTCTACTTTGTAGGTGTGGGATTTAGCTACTTGTCGAGTTTGTCGAGGGTGTTTACGTCGTGTGGAGCACGTTCGTGCAGTTCGTCAGAGAATTCACCATTAAAATGTAGAACAGGCAGAGGGATGCAACATATCATCAATGGGATAGAGGCTGGAGCTTAGATGACAGTTCAGGACCTATCAGGTTGGAGACTCTCTTTTGGACCTGGTCCAGGAGCAAGAGACTAGTAGCAGATGCACCAGCCCAAATATTACAACAATACTCCATACATGGGCGAATGGTGGCCTTATAGAGGTGCAGGAAACTTTCGGGAGTCAGTAGCTTTCTAGCACGGTAGAGAGAGCCTACCTTCTTCGCCGCGGTTCGGGCAATGCTCTCAATGTAATTGTTCCAACTCATGTTTCCTGTGCTAGTTAGGCCAAGGAGTTTAAAAGAAGTACTTTCCGCTAATGAATCTTTCGTCATTGCTATTGGTGGTAGAGAAAGTTTCTTGTAATTATTGAAGGAAACAAGTTAAGATTGACTGCAAAAAAAAAAAAAAGAACCGCAAATGAATTAGTAAGAAAAACAAAATAATTTGTAAATCCTGTAATTCGAGATAAGTTCAAATATGAAGTTATTTAAACAGATTTACCGAAAGAAACTTACCAAGAATCACCTGTAACACGTGGGAAAGAATAAAAATGGGAGGGGGTAGGGCAAAAAAATGCGGTAAGTTTTTACAGCAAATGAAATCGATCGAAGCAAATGGATGCTATTAATATTTTCAAGAATTAAACAACTTTATTTTAGGTAGGCTTGGTTTTAATCAAAATACTTGGAATTTAAATTTTTTTAAAAAATGTAATCTTGGAATTTAAATAAAAAAAATGGAATCGTGGAATTGAATGAAAAAAAAACAGCAAATGAATTTTTATGGAAAAAAAAAGAAACTTACCAAGGAATTTGTTGAATATCAGAATAAAAATTTTAAAAAATAAACGGAAAGAAACACGTGAGGAAGAAAGCAAATGAATTCGATCGAAACAATTTTTAAGAATTAAATTTATTTTAGGTAGGCTTGGCTTTAACCAAAACAAAAAAAAAATGGAATTTTGGAATGCGAAATGCCGTGCCGTAAAAAAACAGCAAATTAATTAGCACAAATTGCAGGACAGTGGTTAAATCCTGTAATTCGAGATAAGTTCAAATATGAAGTTATTTAGACAGATTTATCGAAAGAAACTTACCAAGAATCACCTGTAACACGTGGGAAAGAATAAAAATGGGAAGGGGGGGGGGAAATGCGGTAAGTTTTTACAGCAAATGACATCGATCGAAGCAAATGGATGCTATTAATATTTTTAAGAATTAAACAAATTTATTTTAGGTAGGCTTGGTTTTAATCAAAATACTTGGAATTTAATTTTTTTTTTTTAAATATAATCTTGGAATTTAAATAAAAAAGATGGAATTTTGGAATTGAATGAAAAAAAGAAACTTACCAAGGAATTTGTTGAATATCAGAATAAAAATATAAAAAATAAATAAAAAATAAACGGAAAGAAACACGTGAGGAAGAAAGCAAATGAATTCGATCGAAACAATTTTTAAGAATTAAATTTATTTTAGGTAGGCTTGACTTTAACCAAAACACTTGTAATTTAAATTAAAAAAAAATGGAATTTTGGAATGCTAGATGCCGTGCCGTAAAAAAAAAAACAGCAAATGAATTAGCACAAATCACAGGAAAGTGGTTAAATCCTGTGATTCGAGATAAGTTCAAATATGAAGTTATTTAAACAGATTTATCGAAAGAAACTTACCAAGAATCACCTGTAACACGTGGGAAAGAATAAAAATGGGAGGGGGTAGGGCAAAAAATGCGGTAAGTTTTTACAGCAAATGAAATCGATCGAAGCAAATGGATGCTATTAATATTTTTAAGAATTAAACAAATTTATTTTAGGTAGGCTTAGGTTTAATCAAAATACTTGGAATTTAAATTTTTATAAAAATGTAATCTTAGAATTTAAATAAAAAAAAATGGAATTTTGGAATTGAATGAAAAAAAACAGCAAATGAATTTTATGGAAAAAAAAGAAACTTACCAAGGAATTTGTTTAATATCAGAATAAAAATTTAAAAAAAAATAAAAAATAAACGGAAAGAAACACGTGAGGAAGAAAGCAAATGAATTCGATCGAAATAATTTTTAAGAATTTGTTACACTGAAAATGTTGTCATGCCAAATCGTCACATCGTAGTGAAATCATTCCCACGTGCATTCTACTGGAAATAAAATTTGACCACAGGTTCGCATTTAAGAAAAATATTTTTATTTTATTTTATTTTATATATTTTTATAATTTGGGATGTTAATTTATAGACTGTCTGAAGCTTTCAAATAAATTGGTAATGTACAAATATGGTTTTACTGATAACGAACGACCCCAGAATTACATTTCTAATTCGAAATCGTCAAATCGTCGTGAATTGCCTGAAAACCGGAAATAAAATGGAACATAGTTCTGCATTTACGAAAAATATTTTTATTTTATTTAATATATTTTTATAATTCGCGAGGTAAATTTATTTTAATAACGTAAAAACATCCCTCGACTCTAAAGATGGGTTGTCTGAAAATTTCAAATAAATTGGTAACGTAGCAATATGGTTTTATTCACTTTTAACCAAATTTACATTTATATATATATATATATATATATATATATATATATTGTTTTTTTTATTATTTTGGAAAATATTGACGTTTGCGATTTTTTAACCAATGATCCGCAAAGTTTAGAATCTAATAACGAAATAAACAAAATAAAAAAATATCTATTATTATTATTATTATAATAATAATAATAATAATAATAATAATAATAATAATAATGATGATGATGATGATGATGATGATGATGATGATGATGATGATAATAATAATAATAATAATAGTACCTCAGGAGAACAAGAAAACTTCTGGAAACCATATTATATAGCAGAAACCTCATAAAATGCATAAACACATGGCCAGTATCACTAGTAAGATACTCTGCACCGTTCTAAAGAAGAACTGAGACAGCTCGATCAGAAGACCAGGAAACCCATGACCATGCACAATGCATTACATTCGAAGGACGGTGTTGACCGACTTTACGTAAAAAGGGAAGACGGTGGGAGGGGACTAGTTAGTATAGAAGACTGTGTGAATGACAGCAAAAAAGAAGTAGAAAAATACATAATGCAAAACACTGAAAGAATACTCATAGCAGTGAGGGACACTGAAAAAAATCGATAAAACAGAAAACAGAGAGATCAGACAAGAAAAAAAAACTGGGAAGAGAAACAACTACACAGAAGATTCATAAGGATGACAAAAGATAAAAATTACGAAAACATCTGGACATGCGTGCGAAGAGGACACATAAGTCGAGAAACTGAATCCCTAATAACTGCAGCACAAAACAACTCGATGAGAACCAACCGCATCAAAGCAAAGATCGACAAAACACAAGGAAAACAGCAAATGCAGACTCTGTAGATTAAGAGACCAGACAATAAACTGTATAAGTGAATGCAGCAAACTGGCCCAAAAAGAATACAACAACAGACACGACCAAGTGAGAAGGGCAGTACATTGGGAATTATGCGAACAACTGCATCTCGAACGCACATAAAAGTGGTACAAACATAAGCCAGCAACAGTACTTGAAAACGAGAATCACAACGTCCTATGAAACATGGACATACAAACTGATAAACTTATCCAAGCAAGAAGACCGGATGTTGTAATAATTAACAAGAAAGAAAAATCCTGTCAAATCGTAGACTTTGCTGTTCCAGCTGACCAAAGGGTGAATATCAAAGAAAACGAGAAACAGAGTAAATACACCGAGCTAGCCAGAGAACTGAAACGGATTTGAAAGATGAGGAAAATCAAAATAATACTTATAATAGTAGGAGCACAAGGAACAATCCCGAAAAAACTTTGAAAAAAGAATGGGATAAATTGGAATCAAAGGAATGACTGGAAAAATACAACGAACAACAATAATAAAAACAGCTTAAATATTAAGAAAACTCCTTGAATGTGGAAACTAACACACAGGAGCAACAGCGCGGGCCAGACAAACTGTTGCAAAGGCAAAACATGAAACACTACATGGAACGAAGAACACCGAAGCCGCATATCTATAAGTTCTCTAACCCAACCCTACTCCATCCCCCCATTGCCACATCACTCCCCCCCACCAAAAAAGAGCGAGCCCAAATAACCAAGTAGAGTAAAGGAGGAAGGAAAGACTGATGAATTGACCAGACCTAAGCCGGACAACTTGGGGAGGCTTATTGCCACTCAAGTTTCAGCGAAGGCACATAGCCACTTCCAACGAGAAATCAATGGCAAGCAGCTGTTGCTATAATGCACATTTATTTGTTATCGAAAGAGGTGGAGATTACTGAAAACATGGGGTGACTTGCTGTCATTCAGCTTCCAGAGAACACCACAGGCTTTTTCAGGTAGAGATCTTTAAGACCTGTGTAAAAGCTACTTGTGAGTCAATAATATTAATAATAATAATAATAATAATGATAATAATAATAATAATAATAATAATAATAATAATAATAATTAAATAACAATAATAATAATAATTGTAATTATAATTATAATAACAATAATAATAATAACGATAATAATAATTATAATAATAACAATAATAATAATAATAACAATAATAATAGTAATAATAACAATAATAAAAATACTACTACTACTACTAATAATAATAATAATAATAATAATAATAATAATAATAATAATAATAATAATAATAATAATAATAATTCTGATTTCGTTTATCAACGTCTCTTTGGAAAGGAATGGGATTAATTTCCAAAGGATTTCCCTCAATCCCGGCTTCAAACCAGAAGCTTAAAACATCAAGGGTTTTTCTAAGGATGTTGGTGGTACCTACAATTTCAGGGGTCTGAAGGCCACCTAAAACATCGAGGATTTGTAGTTTTTTCAATTGTCCTTCCAGACGACTTGATACTATTCCTAGTGTACCAACTACAACCGGGATTATTTTTGTTTTAACCCCGTTTATACGCCTAATCTCCAAGGTCAATGGAGTATAATTGCTCCACTTCTAGTTCTCCTTCTCTAATAATAATAATAATAATAATAATAATAATAATAATAATAATAGAAATTACAATATTAATAATAATTACAATAATAATAATAATAACAATAATAATAATTATAATAATAATAACAATAATATTAATAATAATAATAACGATAATAATAACAATAATAATTACAATAATAATAACAATAATAATTACAATAATAATAACAATAATAATTACAATAATAATAACAATAATAATTACAATAATAATAACAATAATAAAAATAACAATTAATAACAACAATAATAATAACAATAATAATAAAAATAATAATAATAATAAAAATAATAATAATAATAATAATAATAATAATAATAATAATAATAATAAAAACTAGCGGAACCTATGGAACTTCCACAGCAGCATTTTTCCTATGTAATATATTGTTGCTGGGCATGCTGTGAGCGTTCTATTCAGCATGAGTGAAGGCACAATCATATTCTAGTTTTTTTTTATTAAAACTGTACTGTCCCCTTACTAAAATAATAACTTTGATATACTTCATGGGCTGATTCCTTCATTACAAACACACCGGTCAATTAATTCACATTATATCATTTTTCATAATTATTGAATATTTTACTATGTTCGACAATAATTTTGCATAATTTCAACCCACATTATCGCATTTCCCTTTACTAAAATAGTAAATTTGATATATTGTATCGGCTTATTATTTTATAAAAAACACAACTATTAATTAACTCACATTTCATCATTTTTATTTTTAATAATTTTTGGATATAGTACTAATTTTTACAATAAATTTTAATAATTTAAACTCACCATATCGAACACCTTACTAAAATAATAACTTTGATATATTTTCTAGGCTGATTATTTCATTGCAAACACATATATCAATCAACTCACATTTCATCATTTTTCGTAATTCTTGGATATGTTACTAATTTCGATAATATTTTTTAAACCAACCTTGTCGCCCAACCTTACTAAAATAATAACTTTGATACATTTGCTGGGCTGATTATTTCATTACACACACACACTAATCAATTAACCTCCATTTCATCATTTTTCATAATTCTTGGATATGTTACTAATTTCGACAATCATTTTTCATAATTTATACCCACATTATCGCCCTCTCTTAATAAAATAATAACTTTGAAATATTATCCGGGCTTATTATTTTATTACAAACACACTAATGCACGAAATCACATTTAATCATTTTTGATAATTCTTGGATATGTTACTTATTTCGGCAATCATTTTTCATCATTTTAACCCACATTTTCGCCCTTCCCTCTTTACTAAATAATGACTTTGATATATTGTCTAGACTGATTATTTTATTATAAACACGCAAATCAATTAAATCAAATTTCGTCATTTTACGTAATTCTTGGATATGTTACTAATTTCGACAATAATTTTTGATAATTTAAACCATCCTCGTCGCCCTCTCTTACTAAAAAAAAATACTTTGATATATTTTCTGGGCTGATTATTTCATAAAAACATCACTATCAATTAACTCAGACTTCATCATTTTTCTTAATTCTATATGTTACACATTTCGACAATTATTTTTAATATTTTTAACCCACATTATATGATAGTGCATTAGCAATTATGACAAACAATGGCATCTTGAACACACAAATGGTACAAGCACATAATTGCAGCAGTACTGAAAAATAAAAGTCACAAGATCCTATGGAACATGGACATACAAACGGATAAACCTATCCAAGTAAGAGGACCCGATGTCTTAATGGTTAACAAGAAGGAAAAGTCCTGCCAGATTGTAGATTTTGCTGTTTCAGCAGACCATAGAGTCAAGATCAAGGAGACTGAGAAGCGGAGCAAATACACGGATCTGGCCTGAGAGCTCAAAGGGATCTGAAAAATGAAGAAAGTAAAGATAATACCACTAATAGTAGGAGCACTAGGAATGATACCGAAAAACGTAGAAAAACGAATGGGAGAGTAGGATGGACGAGAAGATACAATGAATCTCAAAAATGAAAATTGCAGAAATATTCAGGAAACCCCTTGAATGTGGAGACTGACATTACACATAAAATACACACAAACTGGACACAGAAACGACTACAGATGAAAAACACAAAAGAACACCGCATGGAATCATAAAAACTGAAACTATATAATTGTAAGATACCCCACACCCCTTTTTTATGAGTGCTGCCATGAAGGAGCGCCACATCGAATAATGAGGGTCAAGGAGGATAGAAAGGCCGAGGAGAGAAAGCACTAGCCAGACTTCCGTTGGCTGAGTGCAAAAAGGACTGGGACGTTGGGATGGCTTATTGCTCCCTAAAATCACAGTAAAGACCAATAGTCGCCACCAACAAGAAATCAATAATAAGCGACTATTGTGATAGCACAAATTCTTTTTCAAAGGTTATCGAAAGAGTAGGAAACTGCTAAAACTCTCGGGAGACTTGTTGTCACTCAGACTCCAGGGAACACCAGAGTTTGTTCTTAAAAACAATCCTTGATTATGGCTTGTGTAACTATTCCTAGTTAGTAAATAATAATAATAATAATAATAATAATAATAATAATAATAATATCAACAACAATAACAATAATAATAACAACAATCAGAATAATAAATAATAATGATAATAATAAAAATAATAACAATAATAATATTCTTAAAAAGTAATAATAACAATAATAATAAAAATAATAATAATTAATAATAAAAATAATTATAAATAATAATGAATTAACAATCATAATAATAATATAATAATAAAATAATAATAACAATAACAATGCCAATAACAATAACAATAATTAATATTAATAAATTATTAAAATAATGACAATAATAAAAAACAATAATGATTAATAATAATAATATTAAAAATAATAAAAATAATGGCAATAATAATTTTATAATGATAATATCGATAATAATAACAATAATAATAATTAATAATAATAATAAATAATAATAAATAATAATAAAACCTTATAATAATAATAACAACAACAACAACTACAACAACAACAATAATAATAATAATAATAATAATAATAATAATAATAATAATAATAATAATAATTGATACAGAAGTAAGCAGACTTTTAGTTATAGAAAAGTGATGCTGTAACATTTAAGAGTTTATGAATATTCGTATAAAATCAAAGTAGATAAGCCGTAGTAGTTTTGTTTTTATCTAACCGGTCATTACCGATGTGAATCAAAATTATACCCTTGTTAAGTAGCCAACACACTCAAGTGAATGGTTGTAAACACCTATCCTTCCAGTTTTATTTTTCTTCCATTACTTATTTAGTCACGGCGGAGTGATTCCATCGGTTGATTTTATAGTTCAAACATCATTGACACCGGCGTCGACTTCGTTCTACTTTCTTTGATAATGGCTTTGGCATGCAAAGTTTCGTTGAAAGACGTGTCAATGATGAGGTCAGTTGAGGTTGGACACAGGTCTTAGATCAGGAAGTAAGATTTGCTGGCCTTTTTAGAGACGCTTGACTTGTCCGCCATTAATGAAAATGGCGGTAAACGATTATCCTTTTTATTTGTTTATTTATTTGCTTTTGTTTTAGATTTCCTTTCTGGTTAGGGAGAATAACAAAGTAATCGCGTCTTTTTAGCCAAAGTAGACACGTCAGCCAGAAAATGGACCGTGAAATGAGAGATCAATACGTAGATAATTTCTTTTGTTAACATAAGTATTGTATATTACCGGACGTGGCTTAAGTGATTGCCACAGTATTTTAAGCAATTAGACGAGACCTATTTTGTCAGTCATAAACTAGAATGACATTCATTTGATCGCAGTAGAAGTTCGCGACTTTAATGTATAGATGGGCTCTTTAAAAAAAAATTTACAAGGCGGGGGTCATCACTTTTCAAGGCTCGAGGACCACTCGAAGCTAAGGATAAATTTAATGGGTTAATTAGTATACAGTGATCACCGAGACACCGTATAAATCATTATTCGTGGAAATTGGGGATAATTTAATTAATAAAGGGTACGGCTCAAGAATAACTTGTTTACATTGCACTTGAAGACGACCATATTGTAATCAGCTTGAAAGCAGGCCAGTAGAACAGAGTTCTACAGGCGATAATTCTAGGAAATATGCTTTCATCATGGAGTCTGCGTTTAGATTTAGGCACAGTTAGAGAGTGGGAGAAATCGTATATAGTGGTTGTAGCTAGTTGAGTGCTTTTATGGAAGTTTGACAAGAGGAATCATAGATTGGATTTCAGTGGAGCACTTGCCATGAAAATAACGATAGAGCAGGGACAGGCTCGCAACGTCTCTTCTGAAGGAAAGAGGTTGAAAGGCGGTTTATTTAGCCTGCGACGTTTCGGTTTCAGATAGCATTTTCTGTCACGTTGAAGTACGACATAGCCTTTTCGCTCTCACTCACATCAGTCTCTGGCTTCAGTGGAAAGCAGTCACCCGTCTGAGAATGAGAATGACGAGATTAAAAGCTGCTATAATTACATGAGGGTACACAATTGACATAACCATCTGTGAATGTGAAGAGAACCATAGAATGCAACACTGTTTTTTTTTTTTTGGTCATTTACTGCCCAACGGTGCAGCTTGAAAGACCTTGCAGATTACAACAAAAGATTACGTAAATAATAGGAAATTTGTATAACCTCAAGCTTCAAAGACACACAGAGAAAGAAATTTTGAAATAACACTTTCGTCGGTCAGTGACGCTTCAGTTTAAAATATACGAGGTGCGTTTCCAGACTTTTTATGTACATGCATTTAATATTGTGGTAAGTTATTGTTATATATCTTATAAGATGGCTGACTAATTTTTATGGTTCAAATTCATCGTTCAAATGAACAGATGCAGCAGGAATTAAGACACATCTTACTAGAGACTGATTGTCATAGCTAGTGGATTTCAAAAATACAATCTGTACGTGAGGACACTTTATAAGAATGATATGAAGTAAAATTCAGTTTTAAACTTGGAAGAAATGCCACAGAAACGTATGAAATATGTCAGACTGCTGAAAAACTGATGCTTGATTCATGCAAGAGGGTCCAGTTTTCGAGTGGCATAAGAGATTCAAGGATGACAGGGAGTCTGAGAGGAATGATGAGAGGTGCGAGTGGATTAAGGATGTCATAACACCAGAGTTGATTCTGCCAAATAATAAATTTCATGGATAATGACCAGTGTGTGTCTATAGAAAAAAATAAGTGCACAGTTTGATGTCAGCGTTTGAACTGTACACACAATTATTTGAGGGAAACTGGAGATACGGAAGATTTGAGCGGTTTGTCTCAAGGGTTCTCAGGGGAGATCAGAAAGAAAGACATTATCATGACAGCAGAGAGATGGTCGAGCTGATCAATTCAGATTTCGCAGTTCTTGATGCTCCGGTGACCTGCGATGAAAGCTATGATCCAAAAGCAAAGAGACAGGGTTCTCAGTTGCAACATTCTGGCTCTCCCAGATCTAAGAAGGACAGGCAGAGAAAATCACCCCAGATATGCTAATCCTTTTTGTGACAGAATAGGCATGATCTGCATGCAGACAGTCAACAAGAAATGCTATGTTGAGGTTTTAAGTTTGTACAAAGGGAACCCAATCCGTGCCTCAGAGAATTGGACCAAGATGTGTATCAAGACAGTTCCTCTTCCTCCCTAAAATCCAGGTCTGCCTCCCCGTAACTTTTTGGTTATCTCCTAAGCTCAAAGAAACCCTTAGAGGCTGTCGTTATGAGACAATTGATGAGATGAAAGAGGCAGTGAAAAGGTCATTGACACGCTCACACATTAGGACTTCCATAGGGCCTTCCAGAAATTGTTGGAACGGTACAAGTACATTCCAACCGGAGGAGATTACATCGAAAAGGACTAGGTTTTGTCATGCTTTTGCCATTGCTTATGACCTCACCCAGATTGTTCGCGAACCCACCCGTGTGCCCAATACACCCGGCCAATATGCAAGCCTCCTATACCTTTTTCTCTCAACTTCCCCTAAGCTATGTTCATGTTCCGTTCATTCTCCTCTAGGATCCTCCGACCACTCCGTCGTATCAGTTAAGATATAAACGAAATGTAATAAGTCCACAGACGTACCCCTCCACCGTACTGTATACCGATACTCCATGGCTGACTGGGATAGCTTCCGTACATTCATATCTGATTTACCTCTGCACTCCATGTTTAAAAAGGAAGTGTCCTCTATAGTATCAGATCTGACCGAATGGTTAATTGTAGGCATAGACCAATTCATACCATCTAAAAAATTCCAACAAAAACCGAACAGCCAGCCATGGTTCTCCCCAGAATGTACTGCTGCTATCGCGCACAGAAATCACTTTTTCTATAGCTACCAACGTAATAGATGCACTGAGACTAAAGCTGCTTTCAGGTCTGCCAGCAACCACTGTAAAAGAGTAATAAAAAATGCAAGAGAGCTATATGCCCAGTCTGTTAAATCCAAGGTAGCTGATCAGCGGGTTGGTTCCCACCAATTTTGGCAAATAACAAATAGGATCCTGAACAGAAGTGTGCGTTCTATCCCAACCATTATCAATGGACCAGAGGTCATCTCGTCAGCATCAGACAAGGCCAAACTATTTGTCAAGAACTTTGCAGCTAATTCTACCCTAATCGACGAAGGCCATCAACTCCCCATATTTCCTCCTATAACACAAAACACGCTAGGTAACATACAAATATCCGTGCATGAGGTCGCCAAGCTAATCAAGAACCTTGATTCCAGTAAAGCAACTGGCCCTGACGGCATCCCAATTATAGTGTTAAAAAACTTCAACCAGAACTTGCTCCCATACTTACGAAACTATTTAAGCGCTGCCTTAAGGAGAAGTGCTTTCCGACTCCCTGGAAGGCCTCATCAGTTCGCCCTGTATTTAAGAATTCAGGTGATAAATCATCTCCCTCTCAGTACAGACCAATACGTCTCCTGTGTGTTATGAGTAAATTACTGGAATCCATATTAAATAGAGAAATATCAACCACCTCAGCAGAAACAACCTTCTTAGTGACACACAATATAGTTTCCGCTCTGCAAGATCTACCGCAGATGTGCTGACGGTTATATCTCACATGATTAGTGAATCTCTTGACAAAGGCTTCCTTTCTAGGGCAATTGCTCTTAACATATCAAAGGCCTTCGACAAGGTATGGCATAAGGGTCTACTTCACAAGATTTCCAGCTACGGTATAACTGGAAATGTTTTCTCAATCATTAAATCATTTCTCTCCGATACGCTCATAAGAGTAGTGGTCGATGGACAAAAATCAGAGGCCTGCAGTATTAATCCTGGAGTCCCTCAGGGGTCAATCCTGAGCCCTACTCTCTCTTTTTTTTTTTTTTTTTTTTATTACATTTTCACCCCAAACAAGGCACATTGCCACTTTAATGTAGGGGGCTACCATAAGGGGAAACATCTACTGGGGTACTATTTAGGGATTAGGGCAGCGAGATGTTGGTTCACGTTGCACTTGAACTTATGCATGTCAGTACAGTTGGGGAAGCAGTGACCTGGAATGGAATTCCAAAGTCTAGCAGTTCTGGGGAAGAAACTACTGGAGTAGAAAGATCTTTTACATCTAGGGATCTCTACAGTGTGGGGGTGGGATTTTGTAGCTTGTCGGGTCTGTCGAGGGTGTTCACGTCGTGGGGGCACAAGTGCTTGCAGTTCTTCAGAGCATTCACCATTATAATACTTGTAGAACAGGCAGAGGGATGCAACGTTTCGACGATGGGACAGAGGCTGAGGTTTTGATGCCAGTTTAGGGCCTATCAGATTTGCGACTCTCTTTTGAACCCTGTCAAGGAGCGAGAGACTAGTAGCCAATGCACCGGCCCAAATGTGACAGCAATACTCCATACATGGGCGAATAGTGGCCTTATAGAGGTACAGGATACTTTCGGGTGTTAGAAGTTTTCTAGCACGGTAGAGAGAGCCCACCTTCCTCGCAGCGGCCCTGGCAATGCCCTCGATGTAATTGTTCCAGCTCATGTTTCCTGTGAACGTTAGGCCAAGGAGCTTGAAAGACGTACTCTCAGCTAAAGAGTTGTTGGCCATTGCTATAGGTGGTAGAGAAGGTTTCTTGTAATTATTGAATGAAACCAGTTTTGTGTTGGTGGCATTGAACGTTACCATCCATTTTTGTCCCCATTCCACTACTGATTTGAGGTCATCCTCTAGTGTTTCTGCCATTACTTTAGATATATGTTCATTTGTTTTCCTGTCGTGCCTGCTATAGAGTGTGGTGTTATCAGCATATATACCCATCTCAGAGGCAATTTTGTCGGGGAGGTCATTTATGAATATCAGGAACAGCAGAGGACCAAGGATAGATCCCTGGGGCACTCCCGGATTTATATTATATTGTTTAGACGTACGACCGTCGAGGACAACCTGGATTTTTCTCTTATCTAAGAAGGATTTAATTATGTTAAGTATTCTACCAGTGATACCGTAAGATCTAATCTTCCTGAGGAGACCCTCATGCCATACCCTGTCAAAAGCCTTAGATATATCTAGAGCTACCGCTCTGCCCTCTCCCGCTTTGTCCAGTGAATCGTATATGCGTTCAGAGATTACAGTGAGGATGTCTGCCGTGGAACGGGCTTGTCTAAATCCATATTGATGGTCGGTCAGAAGTTTAGCATCTGTAAGGTGCTGGACTAGAGCATGGTTAATTAAGGTCTCAAATATTTTGGCAAAAAGTGGGAGGAGGCTAATAGGGCGATAATTTAATGGGTCAGTTCTTTCGCCAGAATTCTTGAATACTGGTACAACAGAAGCAGTTTTCCAACAGCTCGGAAAGCAAGATTCATTAAGGCATTTGTTGTAGAGTTTGGAGAGAACTGGAGCTACTTCGGCTGAGCACTTTTTTAATAGCACAGCTGGGATGAGGTCGGGTCCACATGCTTTGGAAGTGTCAAGGTTTTTTATGATAGCATGCACCTGAGCAGGGGTGATTTCCAGATCGTCTAGCGTGGCGTCTGTCCGCATAGGAAAGTCAGGTAGGGGGTGGTTTAGAGGGTCCAGTGTAGAGTTGGAGGCAAACCGACTGGCAAGCATGTTAGCCTTCTCGGTTGCTGAGCAAAGAACCTCGTGATTGTCTTCCTGATCTACATCAATGACCTCCCTAAACACATACTTAAATCATTCGTTGATATCTATGCTGATGACACGACCATCTACAACAACACATCAAAGGCTGTAAATGACAAAGTTCTCTCTCCTCTGATCTCGAGCGCGTGGTTTAGTGGGGAAAGACGTGGCTGGTTACCTTTAATGCATCTAAAACCAAACTCCTATCCTTACATCATCAACGCTCTGATCTCCATCTGGCATCAATTGTGATGGATGGCTCTCGTCTGGGTGAGGCCCCGTGTTTTGACAAGCTTCTGGGTTTGACCTTTACTCCTGATCTGAAATGGAACACGTACATCAAGTCTGTTGCCAAGGTCGCTGGAAAGATGATGGGATCCTTCTACCGCTCCAGAAGATATCTCACTACTGATGCAATTCTCTATCTATATAAATGCCAAGTACGTCCAAGGATGGAATACTGCTGCCATATCTGGCCAGGAGCTGCTAAACACAGCCTATCCTGCCTTGACAGAGTACAAAATAGACTTCGTGGCTTAGTGGGGGATGCCCTTTTCTCTACCCTGCATGCAACCTCTCTCCCACAGAAGAGACGTTGCGAGCCTATCGTTGTTTTATCGTTATTTCCATGGCAGGTGCTCGTCTGAACTCCAATCTCTGGTCCCCCCTCGCCAATCTTTCACAAAAAACACCCGTCTAGCCGAATCCACTGTGAAAAATTTCCCCCACTCTTAATCTGTGCCTAAATCAAAACGTGGATTCCATGAACAAAGCTTCTTTCTTAGAACTGCACGCCTGTGGAACTCTGTTCCGTCTGCCTGCTTCCTACCTGACTACAACTTGGATGTGTTCAAGTCCAACGTTAACAACATTTTTGGTCACCCTTCGGGGCCCGTGGCGCAGTTGATAGAGGTGTTGAATCTCTACAGTTCCAGATGAACATTGTCTGAAGATAGCGGTTTCAATCCCACCCAAAGTGTGCCAGAGGTTAATTGGCCAAAAATGTGGTGAGACGACAACAACTACGGATGGCAGTGATGGCTGAGAATGCAGTTAGGAGATTCGAAGTTCCTATCCGACGAAGGCCGGAGGAATTAGTTGGCCGAAACGTTGTGAATAAACAATCCAATAAAAGATGAAAAAAAAAACAACAACTAATAAAAGATGAGACTAGTAGTCCGAAATAAAAATAAATTAATATATATAATGCTCATCTCAAAAAAAGAAATGAATTTCAATTAAGGAATAATATATCTATATACGTTTAAGTTATTTTAAACCCCACTCTTCCCATGTTAAATAATAATTTCGAAATGATAACGTGTTAATATTTCAGCGTCCCAATTGTTCTTTTGTATTTTGTTTATTTTAAACCCCACTCTTCCCATGTTAAAAAATAATTTCGAAATAATAACGTCAATATTTCAGTGCGCAGGTCATGCGCGCATGCGCAACCGGATGTCGTAAACCGGAAAGTAGGTTGCATACATCGTTACAAGATCATTTGACTTTTACAATTATATATATATATATATATATATATATATATATATATATATACATACATATATATGTGTGTGTGTGTGTGTGTGTGTGTGTGTGTGTGTGTGTGTGTGTGTGTGTGTGTGTGTGTGTGTGTGTAGAAAAATAGGTATGAGAATCCCAAAATGTGGTAAGTCCATAAGAGTGGATTAACCTGACCCTTCCAGCGTCTACACTCTGCCACCGCCCCCGGGGGCTCCACGTGCTGCAGCGATCGTTGGCGCTTGTGCACCGTCGGTATCGGCGGAAGGAGGCCCCGCGTGTACAGGCACGCGCGCCCGTGCCATCGTCGTTGGGGCGTACGTTTGCGCGTACGTTCACCAGCGGCAGCGGATGACGATGAAAATGGCGTTCTACAGCGGACCGTTTCTTTTGAGATGCGGCAGGTCGCGCTTTTCAATGCGCATTCTTAGTGTTTCTTGTAGCGTCTGTTTTTGTTTTTCTGATGTTTTTTGTCTTATTCGATATTTTGTTTTAATATTTAGGTTTTTCTTTTATTGTTTTTCCCCCGGACAGGTCGTCCTTTCCTCCGTCGCTATCTCTATGTATGTATGTATCTATCACTCAAAACTATTATCTCAGACTCCATGTCAATCACAACCACACAACGTTCAGAATAAGAGCTTCACGTTGGCATTGGACACTTATTTCTTTTCCGGTGACCTGAACAGTTCGCATATCCTAGACGAACACCGACCGGACAACATCTGCAATAGACATACATTTCTGTTTTCGGTGCCATTTTCAGATATTCGGTAATACTGAATAGACCGAAATGATTTTAATTCTGTTTCAAAGACTCTTCTATACCACAGTTTCTGACCAATTTCTGGAAGTGAAAATATCATGACTTTGTGTATAACAACATACACGTTTTAGAAATATTTTTTCAGCACTAAAATCAAATAAAATATCCTCGTCGCAATTTACTGCTGCTTCATGGTTTGTCGTCTTCCTGGATATACCTGTCTTCGCGCGACCGGAATTTATTGCATAAAGCCGAACCTAACCTGTACTATAAGAAGTAGAGAACAAAAAAATGCAAATTCTTTCGTTGGGAAAAACAAAGTATGAAATCTTCGAGAGTTTTTTTTTTTTAATTTCTTTTCCAAGGAATACCAACATGACAGAATGTTGAAAATGCAAGAACCAAATGAAATATAACTGAGATTATGGCGTTCATGCCCATTTTGGGCAAATGGATTTATTCATATTTTATTCATTTTTTCACTACACAACGACAAAACAAAATAAACAGAGAAAACCACGTTCAAATACAATGTACATATTTGTCAACTTTCATCCTCAGACACCTCATGGATTATCTCCTTCGTTTTTGGTATTTCATCTCCTCATGGAAGCAAACACTTGAAATAATAATGTCTTAAGCCTCCTCATCTTGCTACTTCACGTGGATTACCTCATTTTTATGGATTTACCAACTTAAAACGCTCGGGATTTCTTGACTATCAAATCTTGAAGAACTGCAGTTCTTATCTTAATTTGGATTATCTCATTCTCATTATCCATCTCACAAGCGAAAATACTTTCAATGTTTTGGATTTCTTGGTACGTTTAATCGCTGAAACCTCCTATGGATTACAGTCTTGTATATAGTGTGTTCCTCGCGAAGGTAAACGCCTAAACTAGCAAGTATTTCTGAATTAATTTCATCTTGGAGAATCTCACGGATTAAATCTTTCTGGTATCCAGTTATCTCTTCAAGAGAAACAATGCCTAAAATTGCCCCCAAAAATCTCACTTCTTGTCGTTGGGCACTTTTTGGATGACTTCACTCTGGTATTCATTTATCCTGTTGACCTTGGAAAATACTAAAGTAACAGAGATACTCAGTTCCCTTCATCTTGTCTTGCCTCGTGGATTATGAGAAGTTCTAAATATTCCAGGAATTCACGTCGTGTAAGTCACGTGACAAATTCCTGGAATATTTAACGCTTCTCATTTCTTCTCATTTTTGAAGGATTTCATGGATAACTTATTTTGGTACGTATTTATCTTCTAACCATAACTGATACCTAATATGCTCAGAGTTTCTGAGACCTAATATGTTAACAAATTCGCTTCGGGAATTGTATTTTTGATTATAAATATCGAATATCTTATCAAAACCAATATAGCATTTCCAGTGGAGAACACGATCAGAGGTTAATGATTCTACTGCATAATTCTTCCACTACAAGTGGGATAATATTGCAATGCATAATATCATTGTACACTTCTTCTAACAGTAAAATGCAGCTTCCCTCCACGTTATTTATTTATAACGGTGACGTTTAACTCTTTATGACCTGAATTATGATGTAAATGATTTTAAAAATATTTATTGTTATTTTTAATTAGTTTAAAAAGAAACGAGACTATGATTGTCCTTAAACTGGGAAAATTTTGAAGTTCAATAGTTACACTACCACTGATAATTTTTGCATTTCATAAACTTACCTTGATTATTATCCATAGTGCATTACAACAAACGAAATCTTTCACTCTCTGAGATAGATGGCGGCATACTAAATGTAAACAATGAACAGTTGCAATCTGAAGGTTTCTGGCATCTACCCAGATACTGAACTAATACGTACAAGGCGTGTTTGAATCAATTCCCACTTTATTTATGCAATTATATTCATTTATTTATGAGTGAATGAATTAGTTACAACCGGGTCATAAAGAGTTAAACAATCCCAGTGAATCTTCCCTCATCATCTCTATTTATATTAAAAATATATTTTATTTGTGTGTGATTCCATTTCCTATGGATTCTGAAATAGCTGGGCCGATTTTTTTAAGATCTCACACAAATGTACTTTATGCGTATGACAGTGTTCTTAGATAAGTTTTGTGTCGGAATGCCTTCGATAAGTATCAAAAATCTATGATTGAAAAAATCTTATTGAAGAAGGAACAGTCCAATTTTAATCAAAATTAACATATAAGGCTTAACATTAAAAGTGCATTTGAGATGCGTTATCACCGCCTAAGCAGAAAAGCTGAGCATACAAAATCAACAGTAGGTTCATTGATAAGACGAGGGCGCGTTCGAAATGAACATTTGTTTTAAAGTACAACTGAACTGTGATATTTGACTTTTACATGATAAACTTTAATTCAAGTCATTATATGTGGAATAATAGCATGAAATCAACAGTAGGTTCTTTACAGTGCAATGTAGACTACAATACATTGCGGAATATATATATATATATATATATATATATATATATATATATATATATATATATATATATATATATATATATACACAATCAGTATTTAAATGGGTGACCATTTGGGGATTCAGGTGATGTATGTGCTCTCCGCTTATCTTAGCATCGCTTCTAGTTCTCCTGGACTTCTCCTTGCTACTGAAATCCAGCAGTGCCGATCCAGAAGAGGTATGTTCGAGGATTGCACAGCCCTTGCCTCATAATTACATGCGCAGCTACTCTTACAGGAGGTATCCATTGTCTTTTGAAATTGAACGGAGACATCCATCTATGAGTAGCTTATACCTAAACTTTTGATCTTTTCATTAAATGAATATTCGCTCAGAATTTGACTTTCTCTTCGGCAATTTAAAAACATGTAAATTCTTTTCAATCTCTAACGTGTCATAGAGTAAATCATTCTTTGTTTTTTCAAATAATAACAAAAGATTGAAATGATTTATTTACGAAGAAATCGAAAATCGTTCTGGTGGATTTCTATTTCGTAATTTAAATTCTTTTAAATAGGATTTAAAAAGTTGTTTTTTTACCTTACGCCATTGCATTTTTTATCAATAATAAATAGTATTTTTTATCAATAATAAATAGTATTTTTTATCAATAATAAATACTATTTTTTATCAATAATAAAAAGTATTTTTATCAATAATAAATAGTATTTTTTATCAATAATAAATAGTATTTTTATCAATAATAAATAGTATTTTTATAAATAATAAATAGTATTTTTATCAATAATAAGTAGTATTTTTTATCAATAATAAATAGTATTTTTTATCAATAATAAATAGTATTTTTATCAATAATAAGTAGTATTTTTATAAATAATAAGTAGTATTTTTTATCAAGAATAAATAGTATTTTTTATCAATAATAAATAGTATTTTTTATCAATAATAAATAGTATTTTTTATCAATAATAAATAGTATTTTTTATCAATAATAAATAGTATTTTTATCAATAATAAATAGTATTTTTTCTCAATAATAAATAGTATTTTTATCAATAATAAATAGTAGTTTTTATCAATAGTAAATAGTATTTTTTATCAATAATAAATAGTATTTTTTATCAATAATAAATAGTATTTGTATGTGGATGACTATATATATATATTGTTTTATTCATCTGTGCAGGCTTTTGGAAAATAAGAGTAACTAAATTTCGTTTCCTTTTTAATTGGTTTATTATATATTATGTAATTATAACCCTAATCCTAACCCTAACCCTAAACCATACTGTTTTTTTTATTAGAGGTAGATTCTTTGAACTATTTTTTTATTTATTTTTAGCTTTTTTCTGTCGACTTCTGAGATCAACAAAACCATAAAGTTACAAAAGATAAAAATAACCAATTAAAAAAACAGAAAAAATGTTGCTTTGTTTCTAAAAGTCTAAACAAAACATTGGTCCTTTCAGTAGGGTTGGAATGATGGAAAGACCAAACAGACCAAAAATGATTAAGCTATTTGACGTTATAATTGTAGGTTAGACCGGTCGTATAATATCACATAACCTAAATTTTTCGAGATCAGAATTTCGGGACCCATCTGCTTTACTTGCATCCTCTTTGATTATCTTTTTTTTTTTTTTTTCAGTCATTATTTATTCTCAATTTTATAGGTACCCCTATTCTGATGTACTACTCAACCTATAGACTCAGCCATATCGAATTCAACTATAAATATTAATGCTTATAAAACTAAGCCATTATCGTGATAAGGATATGTTCCGATATGGGAACGTTGCCGATTTGGTAATAGCAAGCCTCGTTTGAGTTTTAACAATTGATATTTTGAAAACTTCTGAAAAAAGTTTTCGGTATATGATAAATCGTTATCAAACTAAGGGCGTGTTCGCATCTATGAATTTTGCCGAGCTCGCAATAAAAATATTCACATGGTAAATTAAATGTACATTTAAAAGAATACAAAAGATACTGATTTCAAAAGAGATATCGATTGACTACAAAGGAACGAGTTTCAAAGTGAAATTTATAACTAATTAGGACACAGCATTTCAAATGATATGCAACTCGCTCGAATAAACAATATTTGGGCGTCGCCTTTGTGTGTTTTGTTGACGAAAATCTGTTGCCTTTTATTTAAGAATCTGCCAAATTCAATGCGCAAATAAAACTGATTTGAAATCACACCTTCTACAGATCGATTGAATGGCTCGTTTTATGGCATATGATTAATAATTCATCCACTATTTAGTGAATAAATATGTTAGAAACATTTCAGTAAAGACAAGTTGCTCTTTGAGCCAGCAGCGAGGAATAGTGCCCATAACTTTTCCGAAGGTATTACTATATAATTGGAAGCAATAAAACTTATTTCATTTGAACCATAGTCTGAATCGGTATCCATTGTAGCACATGTATCTCCGCTATAAATTGTTTTGTAGTAGTAGTGTGAACGCTACTGGAAAAAAAACCTTTACAGAAAGCATCTTTAAATACGACTTTAAATACTATGGATTATTCAATACTGCGATCTTTTGTGTATTCATTTTTTGCGGACTGTTATCCTCATCTTTATATTTGTTGTTTCACCACGTTTCGGCCAACTCATCCTCGGGCCTTTTTCAGGTCGTAAATCGCGACGAGATAGGAATGCTGAGTTTTGTAACTGTATTCCCAGTAATTACTGCATTCCATAGTTGTTGTTGTCTCACTACTAACTAATCTGCTTTGGATGCTTTCGATGCTTTGGGTAGGATTGAAAACGCTAGTGACAATACTCACCTGTAGCCGTAAAGACTCCACGCCTCTATCCATTGCGTTATGGGTCCTGAAGGGCGATCATGGTTGGATTTTATGGTCTTATATATCTAATTTTTGTGCTCATATCTGGTTTTCCACTGGCGCGTCCGTACTGAATATATATATATATATATATATATATATATATATATATATATATATATATATATATATATATATATATATATATTTCATGATGTTTTTAGAGATACAAAATTTAAATATTGCAATTAGGAAAGGAAGACTTTTATGATTCATGATTAAAAGTAAATTTGTATATATACAAATATATATATATATATATCTTCTCTCCAAAAAGGTGGGAATGAAGGGGAAGCAGGAGAGGAAAGAAAAAAAAAATGGGGAGCCAGCTGACCGGTTTCGACCCTCGCTTCTCAAAGCTGTATCGAGGGAATTAATTTTAAAATAAAGAATGAAAGCGATTAAAATAGCGTTTTATTAAATTTACAGGGAATAAAAAAAAAAAAAAAAAAAGTGGGAAAACGATTAAAATAAAACGACGTTATGGACGAATACCCTAGAGATTAATCACGTTCAACCCCAGGAGGCATTCCCTTTGCTTGCAAAGAGAAGGTTTCCTGAGTCGAACGTGAATGGTCTCCAAGATCTTAAGATGGTATAATGAATGAGCACGACTAATAATGGTAAAAGAGTCCGTGCTAAAGTTTGCTGCACAAGACGGGTTTTTAAGCAAATGATCAGTAATTGAAGACCCGTATGTGTTAGTAACGACATCAGTTGCCCGGTAGGTTCCATTCCTAATTTTACTGGGTACATGTTGTTGAATTCTTCCATCTAATGTTAATGTCGTTCGACCCAAGTAGTTGGCACCGCAACCACATTTAAAATTGTAAATAACATTACTTTTATGGTGGGGGGGGGTAAAACGTCTTTTCGAGAAGATGGAAATAAAGTTCTCGTAGAGAAAACAACACGCACATTGGCAGCAAAATAACATCCATGAACTGCTGAACTTATTTGTTTGGCAAATTTCTCACTTACTCTACCTAACCAAGGCAGACGAAGATAAATTGGACATTTGGCTACTATATTCTCTTTCATTCGAGAGAATTCGGCCAATTTCTTTTGAATAGTTGACCTAATCACATCAAGGGGGTACCCATTTTTGGATAGAGTATCCATAATTTTTTGGATAAACTAGCATTGAATTTAGAAAAATATAAGAGTGAAAATGTTCAATTATGGAAGGAAGTTGTGAGCACTCTTTCGTGTTTTGATAAAGTTCGCTTTGCACGATATGTTGCAATTTTACAAGAACGAGATATCAAAAAATTAGTTCTTAAATCAAATAACAAATTGCAACACTTAATATATAAAAAAAATTTGGGTGTACTACTAACCCAAATATTGGACGTAACGTACTGAATTTATCTTCCCATGACTTGTCACCTTCAGAATTAATGGTACTTGATCATGGGTTGGATTTTTGTATTCCGGTGCCCGGTGTCAAACGAGAAGAGGTGTTTTCGGAGTTTGAAATCCTAAATGCCCAAGCGGAGAGACTTGCACCAGTCTCTGAAACTAAAACTAGGGATCTCAAGGCAAAATTGAATGACCTTGCTCACAGTTATGCCAGTACACCAGTGTCGCATTCTGAGTTTAAATGGCGCAAGGAGCATTTGGCTGTTATGAAAACTCTGCGACAAGACCCATCATTAGTTATTACTAGACCAGATAAAGGGTCAGGGGTGGTTATATTGAACCATCATGAGTATGTTGACAAAATGTCGATAATACTAGATGATAAAGACAAATTTGAAAAATTGGGCCCTGTCGCAACTCATGATTCAACCGCCTCCTTGGAAACCAAATTTCAAAAGAAACTGGTCAAGTGGGTCAAAAATGGTGTACTTCCGAAGAACGTATCTAGTGAGATAAGACCCTCTGGATCTATCCGCCCAAGGCTATATGGTCTCCCTAAAACCCATAAAGCGGATATCCCATTAAGGCCCATTCTCTCCATGGTAGGGTCATCGCAACACAAGGTCTCAAAATGGATCTTTGACATTTTACAACCTGTTTCACAATATTATAGTAAATATTGTCTTAAAGATTCATTTTATTTTGCTGATTTTATTAAAAAGTCTAAGATTGTTAATAGATTTATGTGCTCCTATGATATTAGCAACCTTTTTACTTGTGTCCCGGTTTTGGAAACTATAGATATTTGTGCAGATTTTCTATATCGTGGCCGGATATCACCGCCTCCTATTCCTGAACATATCTTTATTGAACTTATGAAACTTGCCACTACATCTGTGGAATTTAGTTTCAACAATATTATGTACCGGCAAAAAGATGGTGTTGCCATGGGGTCAGTACTTGGACCGACCATGGCAAATATTTTTGTTGGGTTCCATGAAGAGCGCTTATTATCTGGACCCATAAAGCCATTGGTGTACTTCCGATATGTTGATGACACATTCTGTTTATTTAATAACCAAACGGAAGCTAACACCTTTTTCTCCTTACTCAATGGAATGCATCCCGCGTTAAAGTACACCTATGAGGGAGAGAGCAATTCAACTATAGCCTTCCTTGATGTATTGGTAACAAAAACGCCATCTCGTTACCAAACATCTATATACCGTAAACCAACGTTTACAGGTTTGTACACTCGTTGGGATTCATTTTGTCCCAGAAAACGTAAGATAAATCTAATTTGGACCCTAACACATCGTGCCCTTATGATTTGTTCCAAATCAAAATTAGATAATGAATTGAAAAGAATTACGGATACTCTATCCAAAAATGGGTACCCCCTTGATGTGATTAGGTCAACTATTCAAAAGAAATTGGCCGAATTCTCTCGAATGAAAGAGAATATAGTAGCCAAATGTCCAATTTATCTTCGTCTGCCTTGGTTAGGTAGAGTAAGTGAGAAATTTGCCAAACAAATAAGTTACGCAGTTCATGGATGTTATTTTGCTGCCAATGTGCGTGTTGTTTTCTCTACGAGAACTTTATTTCCATCTTCTCGAAAAGACGTTTTACCCCCCCCCCACCATAAAAGTAATGTTATTTACAATTTTAAATGTGGTTGCGGTGCCAACTACTTGGGTCGAACGACATTAACATTAGATGGAAGAATTCAACAACATGTACCCAGTAAAATTAGGAATGGAACCTACCGGGCAACTGATGTCGTTACTAACACATACGGGTCTTCAATTACTGATCATTTGCTTAAAAACCCGTCTTGTGCAGCAAACTTTAGCACGGACTCTTTTACCATTATTAGTCGTGCTCATTCATTATACCATCTTAAGATCTTGGAGACCATTCACGTTCGACTCAGGAAACCTTCTCTTTGCAAGCAAAGGGAATGCCTCCTGGGGTTGAACGTGATTAATCTCTAGGGTATTCGTCCATAACGTCGTTTTATTTTAATCGTTTTCCCACTTTTTTTTTTTTTTTTTTTTATTCCCTGTAAATTTAATAAAACGCTATTTTAATCGCTTTCATTCTTTATTTTAAAATTAATTCCCTCGATACAGCTTTGAGAAGCGAGGGTCGAAACCGGTCAGCTGGCTCCCCATTTTTTTTTCTTTCCTCTCCTGCTTCCCCTTCATTCCCACCTTTTTGGAGAGAAGATATATATATATATATATTTGTATATATACAAATTTACTTTTAATCATGAATCATAAAAGTCTTCCTTTCCTAATTGCAATATATATATATATATATATATATATATATATATATTAGTTTACTATTTTATTTTTTGAAATCGTTTGAGACGAGGTTTCCTGGTTTATTGCATTCATTTTTTTAATGAATACACAAATTATGAAGCCTCGTCTCAAACGATTCCAAAAATAAATAATAAAACAATCTATAATATTGTAATCTTTGTATTTAATTGATTTTTGTCACTGTTTCTTCGACCATTATAGTTTTAGATCTAAAACATGGGTATACTAAGCTGTTTCGTCAGCGTGTTCGGTCAGTTTATGATGTTTTCAGAGAATATGCATTCGTTTCGTTCCCTTTTAAATTTCTATTCCAATTTTTCCTGAAAATAATTCAATATATCAAGGCTGGGGCTTTAAATTTCTTGAGTTTATCCGTAGTGAAATACGTACACGATTCAGATGAACAATAAAAAGCAAATGCTCGAATGATTAACCTTTTTCTTTTTACGTTTCGTAGAGATGTGCTCTCCTCTTTAATTCTAAAAATAAGTTAGTTTTCACAGGAACGTATTAACTTACAATATATTCAAAGAATAAAAGTTGCTTTTAACACAAAAAGTAATGAAACCAATAAGGGCAATGATTTTGTTAATAAAATCATTGTTCTCTAAATTTCTCAAGTAGGAGAACTAAAGAATCCAAGAACGTAAAAGCACCGCATGGTGCTGTTGTGTGTTAGTAACACGGTTAATGCGGTACTGATTTGAACCCAACTTACCTGCCTCAGTAAAGTGCAGAGAAGTCATAGGTGTTGCCGGTGATACATATCAAACTCAGTGACTTCCATTAACAAAACGTACGCTTGCGTTGCTAGAAAATGGGTCGGTGCGTTTTGGGTGCATACCGGTTAACGGAGATTACACCCCCAACATATACACCCTGATATAAATAGAAACCCACATGGTATATATTTTAGTAGATAGTCGAATTTGGAGTCGAAGCTTGGTAGTCAGTCGAACTTGATCGTACAGTTAGTTTCGAGACCAGGAGGATAAGACATAGAGGCGTCGACGAAAACACAAGAAAGCTTAAGTCAGCAATGCATAATAATAATAATAAAGAGATCCTTGCCAGAAAATTGGCGTTGTGTTTTCGTCTTGAATGCTTCTTTACAGATCATCGACCAGTGACGGGAAGAATCGCACCGCAGAAGACAAAGGATAATACAAACAAGTTATAGTGAACTCTTAACGCGTATATATTCGCACGCACATACACAGAGTTAAGAACTATTAAGAAAACACAGCAAGTAGATACACAACTTAAGGGTCTTTAAAGGAGCTCGACCGCCTTTATACACATCAATGTATATAAATGTTATATATAAGACTTGTATATAATTGAATGGAAACAGATGTACGTGCCAAACCTGAAAACAATCACAATATCTACTAGAAAATTTAAAAGGGGCTATTAGAACACCCACAAACACACGATAGAGCAAGACGTACATAGGCACAGTTATAAAGTACGCAACATATAACAGTGCCTTTGGCCGTCGAAAGCAAGTTGAAAAAGGATTCTCCAATGACTCACATACAAGCTTTATGCCGTGCACGCATTCTTACACACAAGCGAGAATCGTGCAAACAGAAACGAATTGCTTCTCACAATTATACACGCACTAACAAGAACAAGGTAAACCAACACACATACACAATGTCACACTGTCTATTGCTTACATACGCATATTATTCACATTGAAATACATATTGCTAAGTCATGTTTCTACTTACCAAAGTTCATTTACCAAACACGGGTTTATATAAAATAACACTTACTGACTAAAAATAAATCTTATGTTTAACATTTATTTTATATGTTACCACGTGCGAACGTTACCGAAAAAAAAAAACTTTAGAGAAAGCGTCTTTACACACTACTTAAAATACTACGGATTATTTAATACTGCGACCTTTTGTGTATTCATTTTTTTTATCCTCATCTTCATAGTTGTTGTTTCATTACGTTTCGGCCAACTCATCCTTTTGGCCTTCTTCAGGTGATTAACCGCGACTGGATAGGTATGCTGAGTCTTGTATAGCCGAGTATAGTATGCCTTGTAAAAGGATACTATAGTTATGTGCTCCGTTCTCTCTCTCTCTCTCTCTCTCTCTCTCTCTCTCTCTCTATCTATCTATCTATCTATCTTTCTCTGTCTCTCTCTCTATATATAAATACATATATATATATATGTATAATATAAAGCTGAACGTGTGCGTGTGTGTGCGTGTCGCGAATAGGCTCCTATATGGTTGACTATTTTAAAAAACTGATTACATATAATGATAGAAGATGTATCGAAAAGCAGGAATGGGTATGTTTGATCTGGCAGAACGGTGGTTCATTAAAATTGTGGGGTCTGCATTCGCGCCTGGCCCCCAAAGTATGGAAATAAAAAAATGAAAAAAAAAAACGTTTACAAGGGTTTTTCATATAGATGCACATAAGAATACTTTGATAAGCATGTTTCAAGTTAAATAGGGATGGTATCATAAAATTGTGAGGTCTGCGTTCGCGCCTGTACTCCATGGAAATATGGCACAAACTTTAACAAAGACTTTTCATATCTATTTGCGTAAGTATACTTTAATAACTATGTTTCACTTTGAAGAAATATGGTATAATAAAATTATTGGGTGTTCGTTCGCGCCTGACCTCCATAGAATGGAAATATGTCACAAAGTTTAACAAGTTTTTTTAAAAGGGGTGAGGGTCCACAATAACACCTTAACTTTAATCTTAATTCACGTTAGCTTTTATTTATTTTTTTTTAGTTGAACCATATTGTGTCGAATAAATTCACCTCATAAATTCACCTCATGAATTCGCTTTCTTATTAAAGTGAAAGCCAAAAAAAAAAAGTCGGAATTTAGACAATTCTCGACACAAATTTTGCATAACTCTGTTTTTTTTTCCTTCTCCACTAGCATGTGGCACTCTTTCGAAAATAGATAAATAGATAAATAATAAAAAAAAATAAGAACGTTACTTGTTATCGTGTCAAAAGAAGGAAAAATCCTACTCACGTGATTGCGTGTCTTTTTAAAAATATTTACATAATCTTTTTATTTTTATTTATATATCTGTTTAAGCTTTTTTGTCAGTGTACTAGAAGTCAGTTGATTACAGCCCTTTCTGCGTGTTCTTTACATTACAATAGTACAATTCTGAATCCAACGGCGCAATACTACACCGTTCAATACTAAAACGAAGCTGTTCTGCTTGAAAAGGGGCGCCATTTTCTTCTTATTAATATTATATCGATTCTTTGCTTAAAAAAAACTAAAGTAATTACGTGTTTACTTTTTTAACATCCCATTTTGCTGTTTCGGATTATTTTACTAAAGTAAGTAAAGCTTCATTATTTTTCAAAACTGTTTTTGTTTCTTTGTTTTTCGATATTTCGTCGATATTATTAAGTAAGAGTTTTTAGCAGAAAAGCCAACAAACGACTACCGGAAAAAATAAATATACAAGAAATAAATGTTGCCATAGTCAATAAAAGTTCAGTTCATGTTTTTTTTTTGTTTTGAAATAGTTTTTAGTGCTCTTTACTTGAAATAATTTCAGCGAACCGAAATTCAAACGAAAGTTGAGGCGATAACAACGTAAATGAATTTTTATATAAACTACACATGCCATAACTGAATAGTTCTCAAGCACAAAATAATGGAAAACATTAAAATATGTTTATAAATATTCCTTACGTTGACGGAACTCTCTTGAATTGTTAACACAGAATGCTCAGGTGCCCCTCCTTCAAATTGAAAACGGGGCTCTCCATTTCAAAGTCGCTGCCATTTTTATTTTTTTAAAACCAGTTCGTGAATTAAAAGAATTTTTTTTTTACAAACTACTTAAAAATACAAACCAATGAACTTTTCTTCCATAAAAGTAACTTTTATTGACTATGGTAACATTTATTTTTTGTATATATATATATATATATATATATATATATATATATATATATATATATATATATATAACATTTTCCCTTTGTAAGGAAACATCATTTTGTTGGTCACTCTTGGCTATGAATGGAAACAAAGTTGATATAAAAAAATATATTTTCGCAAAAATTATCTTTACTTTCATCATGTTTTGCTTAGGGTAAAATTTTTGATTATCAAAACCTATCTCTTTACAACCCCCTCCTTTTCATAACCTATCATATTTTCATCAATCAGAGTCCATTTTCTGTAGGCTGTTTTTTAACCCAGTCAACGACGGGTACTTCTGCTAGTATATATATATATATATATATATATATATATATATATATATATATATTTCCCGTATATTTATGAAATAAAGAACATATCCAGTAACAATATTAACCAAAAATAAGAACGTATTTCACATTATTTTGTTTAAGAAAATATTTATTTATAAACATAACTCCCATGTTTTATAATCATTTCGAATAGCCTCTTGTCAATTGATGATGCCAATCGTCGGGTTTGAGATGCTATAGGAAACTTCAAAAATCTTCCTCAAAATTTCATCCTTCGAGAAAATGGGTTACTTCTACTTGTGTAGCTGCCATCGCGCTGTGTACCGCAGATTTAACCGACATAAGTTCAATTCAAACAGACAGAAGTATATAGAAGCCAGAAAAAACTGTAAGAAAGAAATAGCGACAGCTAAGAGAGAATTTACTGAAACCTTAAAAAACGCACCGAAGCACAAAAATTAGGAACTCGTAACTTCTAGAAAATCTACAACAGTGTAGTAAATAATGAGCAATCAACAATTCCCCCACTATCCAACAATCATGAGGTTGTTTGTTCCGAGAAGGCTAACATGCTTGTCAGTCGGTTTGCCTCCAACTTCACACGGGATCCTGCAAACCACACCCTCCCTGACTTTCCTTTATGGACAGACGCCACACTAGACGATCTGGAAATCACCCCATCTCAGGTGCATGCCATCATAAAATATCTTGACACTTCAAAAGCATGTGGACTTGATCTCATCCCGGCTGTGCTATTAAAAAAGTGCTCCGCCAAAGTAGCGCCGGTTCTCTCCAAACTCGACAACAAATGCTTTAAGGAATCTTGCTTTCCGTCCTGCTGGAAACCTGCTTCTGTGGTACCAGTTTTCAAGAATTCTGGTGAAAGAACTGACCCAGTAAATTACCGCCCCATTAGCCTCCTTTCATTTTTCGCCAAAATATTTGAGTCCATTATTAACTAAGCTCTAGTCCATGGACGAATGGTAACCTTATAGAGGTACAGGATACTATTTTCTTTTTTTTTAATTACATTTTCACCCGAAACAAGGCAAATTGCCACTTTGGTGTAGGTGGCTACTATCAGGGGAAAAAACTACTGGGGTACTATGTAGGGATTTGGGCAGCAAGATGTCGGTTCACGTTACACTTGAACTTCTGCACGTCAGTACTGTTGGGGAAGCAGGGACCTGGAATGGAATTCCAGAGTCTAGCGGTTCTCGGGAAGAAACTATTGGAGTAAAAAGATCTTTTACACCTAGGGATCTCTACAGTGTGGAGGTGGGATTAAGAAGCCTATCGGGTTTGTCGAGGGTGCTCACGTCGTGGGGCCACAAGTGATTGCTGTTCGTCAGAGCATTGACCACTAAAATACTTGTAGAACAGGCAGAGGGATGCAACATTTCGTCGATGGGACAGAGGCTGAAACTTAGATGCCAGTTCAGGGCCTATCAGGTTTGCGACTCTCTTTTGAACTTTGTCAAGGAGCGAGAGACTAGTAGCAGATGCACCAGCCCAGATGTGACAGCAATACTCCATACATGGGCGAATGGTGGCCTTATAGAGGTACAGGATACTTTCGGGTGTTAGTAGTTGCCTAGCACGGTAGAGAGAGCCCACCTTTCTTGCAGCGGCCCTGGCAATGCCTTCAATATAATTGTTCCAACTCATGTTTCCTGTGAACGTAAGGTCAAGGAGTTTGAAAGACGTACTCTCAGATAAAGAGTCGTTGGCCATTGCTATATATGGTAGAGAAGGTTTCTTGTAATTATTGAAGGAAACCAGTTTAGTCTTGGCAGCATTGAATGTGACCATCCATTTTTGTCCCCATTCCACTACATATTGGAGGTCATCCTCTAGTGTTTTTGCCATTTCTTTAAGTATGTGTTCATTTGTTTTCCTATCATACCTGTTATAGAGTGTGGTGTCATCAGCATATATACCCATCTCAGGGGCAATTTTGTCGGGGAGGTCATTAATGAATATTAGGAACAATAGAGGTCCAATGATAGACCCCTGAGGCACTCCCGCATTTATATCATATTGTTTAGATGTGCGACCGTCGAGGACAACCTGGATTTTTCTCTTATCTAAGAAGGATTTAATTATGTTAAGTATTCTACCAGTGATACCGTATGATCTAATTTTCCTTTGGAGACCCTCATGCCATACCCTGTCCAAAGCCTTAGATATATCTAGAGCTACCGCATTGCTCTCCCCCGCTTTGTCCAGTGAATGGTATATACGTTCAGAGATTACAGTGAGGATTCTGCTGTGGAACGGACTTATCTAAATCCATAGTGTTTGTCAGTCAGAAGTTTAGCATCTGTAAGGTGATGAACTAGAGCATGGTTAATTATGGTCTCAAATATTTTGGCGAAAAGTGGGAGGAGGCTAATGGAGCGATAATTTGATGGGTCAATCCTTTCGCCAGAATTCTTGAATACTGGTACAACAGAAGCAGTTTTCCAACAGCCCGGAAAGCAAGAAGGAAAAGCCGGAAAGGCATTTGTTGTCGAGTTTGGAGAGAACTGGAGCTACTTCATCTGAGCACTTTTTTAATAGCACAGCTGGGATGAGATCAGGTCCACATGCTTTTGAAGTGTCAAGGTTTTTATGATAGCATGCACCTGAGATTGGGTGATTTTTAGATCGTCTTGCGTGGCGTCTGCCCGGAAAGGAAAGTCTGGGAGGGGGTAGTTGAAGGGTCCAGTGTGGAGCTTGAGGCAAACCGACTGGCAAGCATGTTAGCCTTCTCGGTTGCTGAGCAAACAACCTCGTGATTGTTGGTTAGTGGGGGAATTGTTGATTGCCCATTATTTACTACGCTGTTGTAGATTTTCTAGAAGTCACGAGTTCCTAATTTTTGTGCTTCGGTGCGTTTTTTAGTGGTTTCAATAAATTCTCTCTTAACTTTCGCTATTTCTTTCTTAACGTTACTTCTAGCTTCTATATACTTCTGTTGGTTTGAACTGGAATTATGTCGGTTATATGTGCGGTATGCATGCTGCCTTTCAACAATGGCAGCTACACAAGTAGAAGTAAACCATTGGGGAGAGTAGGGCTTGCTATAAAACTTCCGCACGGGACCATGTGCTTCAATTGCCGTTTTGCACCATTCAGTGGTCTCGTTTTCTCACTGTTCAGCAGGAAGAGAAAAAATATTTCCCCGTGGGGCATCTCTGCTAAGATCTCTGATGGCTTCCCAATAATATCTCGTTGTTTTGAGCACTGGCTCTTCAGTTTTGGGTCTACAGTTTAGGGCGATTTCGACCATTATCACTTCATGATCAGTGTTCCCAAGTGGGCTGTCAGCATTTGTTATACAGTCATCGGGAACTGTGGTCAGAAACAGATCTAGAAGTGATGCTTGTTGTTCTTGCTGGTCAGGGAAACGGGTTGAACCCGTAACACTTTATGATAGGGAATGAGATATAGAGAAGCTATGTGTTGTGCTTCCCGCTGCATCTGTGTAAGTAGAGAATCCATGTCAGTTTTTGTGGTGGACGTTAAAGTCACCAAATACATGTACTTGTGCGCTAGTGTCGAGGGAGAGTGCTGTGTCTATGCTGTCAGAGACTTTGTTTATTATGGTGCAGTCCTGGGTCGAGGGAGAGCCGTAGAGAAAATAAAAGAAGCTAATGTTATGTTGTATGTTTAATCTAAAATACATAAAGACTTGATCGTCCGATTCTAGTTTTGTTTCTCTAGTCAAGGGGAGGGTGTTACGAATGTAGACTCCAAATCCGTGCATATTTCTGTCAGAGTCCTTACGGCAGAGTGGGAGATAGACAGGCATATTAAAGTAGTTAGAGGGATGGAAGAGTGTAGGTTAGTCTCGCTTAGTGCTAAGATATCCAGGGTATTTGTTAGGAGAAATGCTTCAACATCAGCTAAATTAGTTCTAAGCCCACGGATGTTCGTGAATGCAAGCCTTAAGGGAGGAGGCAAGTTGGATTTATTTGTCCCTAAGCCTGGTTTCAGCTTATTTTTAGATTGTACTGCCATTGTAAAGAGTTTCAGTTAGGTAAGCGGGAGCTGAACAAGAGGTTATGCAAAGTATCAGACATGCAACACAAGTAGACCATCAGTTGACCTTTCTTCAACTAGGACTGTGGCCCCAGGAAAACCCATCGGGGATGAGTGCAGGGTCCCTTTCCATGCGCGACATGGCACTACAAACATCCCAATATTATACAACTGTTGATGGAGCAGCCGCTTTAAGCGCTACCAAAGAGTTAGGTCACCTGTACTACCAGTCGGAAACAGCAGCCAGGAACTGTCAATTCGGTACCCTCAACCCATCAGAAGGTCAATTCAATCTAATTGCACAGGCATATGTGGTACTCAAGCACTCCCAAGTGCCCAGTTTCGAGTGGTGGGATGTGTCGGGAGTGGGGAAACCGGCACAACATCTACCACTGAGTGTTTTGTTGAATCACTGTGATAGCGTCTCTGCACCTGACTAATAGGCAAAGAAGGAGTATGGAAGCCGGGCGATAGACAGAGCCTATCTACTCCTTAAGCAGTTTAGGATTGCAGACCGGTAATTTGTTTGAGTCACCAGCTCTAGGAAGGTTGTCATTCAAGACTGGAGGTTATATATCTAATGAATAGTTACACTCCTCAAAGTGATTTAGGGACATTGCTATTTCATTGTTACTAAGGAGAAAAAAATCATGCAGTGGAAGCAACTATGTGATCAGGCTTGTTAGAAAAGCGTTAGTGTGGATTAAGACTTTTACCTTTAGAATTTTACATTTTTTTAATTCCCTTCCGAGTTCCTGCTCCCCCAACTGTACTGACATGCAGAAGTTCAAGTGTAACGTGAACTGATATCTTGCTGCCCAACTCTCCACATAATACCCCTGTAGTTTATATCCCTGATAGTAGTACCCTAAAGCAAAGTGGCAATTTGCTTTGTTTGGGGTGAAATTGCAATAAAAAAAAACGTACTGTCTTCACTGACAATTTTGCTTTCCACATCAACATCATCACAAACCTCCGAAAACATTTATCTATGCATATTGATATTGAAAAACAATTAATACAGCTTTTGACCGTCTTTATGTAAACATGTTAACGGGAATCAGCCAATAAGATGGCAGTCGAGCATGTCACTTTTACTTTATCGAATACTAGCAGGCCGCATGGCGTTTCTCGGTCATAAAATCTGCATAAATATATTTTAATTAATACACAATCTAAGACATGTGCATGCGAGAATTATGTTTTTTCTAAACGGGTCACTTCTTGTAAGTAAAATAAAAAATACTCGAGTTGAGATTGAAATCAAAACCTAAAGACATTGAGTCAAGTACGATAACCATTACACCAGCTTGACACAACACTTACAAAGCGTTTTAAAAAAATCTTATATTTAACATAAATAAGCTGTCATGTTTATTCATTGCGTATGCGCAGATGACAAACAGATAAAAATCTGAATACTCCAAAGTAATAATTTGCTAATTTTGACCCCTTAGCAGCCGTATTTTTGTTTTTGGATGAAAACCAATTAAAAAGTATTCTACATGCCTGAATATCCTATATATAAAATTTCAATCTGCAGATCAAAAATTCATTGAGTGTATAAGTTGAAAAGTGTCCTCACACACATACATTTTCACTTTTATAGATATATAGATATAGACTAGCAGACCGTTCAGCGTTTTCTGATCATAAAATACGCATAAATATTGTATTTTAATTCATACAGAAGAGACATGTGCATGTGAGTATTATGATTTTTTTCTAAACAGTTCACTCCTTGTAAGTAAAAAATACTCGAGCTGATATCGAAACCAAAACCCAAAGACGTTAAGTCAAGTCCGATAGCTATGTCAGATTGACACATTCTTCAAGAATATTTTCAAACCTACTTATTCTTAACATAAGGAATCTGTCATGTGTACGATTCACGCATGCGCAGTTGTGAAACAGTTGAGAAATAGATAAAAATCCGATGACCCCCCCCCCACACACACACACATAATTATTTTTAATTTTGACTCTTTAGCAGTTCTTTTTTCCGGATGAAAACAACTAAAAAATGTTCCACATATCTGAATATCCTATATACCAAATTTCAAGTTTGTACATCAAAAATTCGTTGAGTATATAGGTTGAGAAATGTCGTCAGGCACACACACACACACAAATTCTCGCTTTTATAGATATATATATAGATAGATATGTTATATAAATATTAGCATATACAAACATGAGTTTTGATTTTTTAGGCGTAGCTTCATCCAACTAACGCACCAACCTTGAAGCTCGAACCCCAGATCTTCAGCCATCATTGATAATGAGATTCTTTACTTAAACCAATTTTGTGAATCTTATTACCTCGAGCATGTATTTATTAAAATATGACTTTTATTGTTGCGGATGGCCAGAATGATGTATAATATTCCACTATCTCACCGGTACAATAACCCAGTCTAATAATAGCATTTCAGAATGATAGGCAGAAATGATGAAATCTAGTTGCAGAACAGATACTACACTTTGTTCCTCGCACACAAGTTAATCGGTTCGATGAGATTAGAAAAATTAGTCTGAACGATATCATCCGCGACGGTGTATATTGGACTTATCACGCACCAACACTCCAATAAGCTAGTCAACGTTTATGCCTGGTGCGTCTTGCTTAAACGTGAGAGTTAATAACCCATTTTTTTTTAAATACTCTGAAATGATTATCTCCCTTTGATTATTTCGGGAAAGTCGCTCTTAAAAAAGACAAAGAAATCGATATCGAATTGTCACGCTTTTATCATACGCGTTGCACATTAACACAGAATGATCAACCATGTACACTAAATTCACTAAACAAAGAAAAAAGTTTTACCCTAATTTTATTTTAAAAAATAAACAAAATAAAAAGCCGAAAAAATAAATAAAAATAGTCGTGTGTTGCTCGCATTATAAGGCAAGTTTGTTTTTTTTCGGTTTCGGCTTTAGTTCTATGAATACAGTCCGACTATTCAACCGTACCAACGTCGGACGGTGGCCCTTTCTTGATGGATGTGTACAATTGGGTTCATTATAAGAGTTACCGTTAGAAAGGCATTGAATGTAAGCGTGGCCATCTGCGAAGTCGGCATCACAGAAACCCGGAGAGAGAGAGAGAGACAGGGAGAGAGAAAGACAGACAGACAGAAAGAGAGAGAGAGGGGGGGCGCACGGATGCCTAGAGGAGGAAATAAAGAGACTGGATGCGGAACCTGTAAGGTGTCCACGGTTCTAGTTCCGCCCTCCCCCTCCTTTGCCTAATTTCCGGTTGGCAGCGAATCCCTGGGACGATTACCTGGGTAGAATGCACGAATCAGGCACGTGTCGGGCGTGTGTCGACCGCGCTTTTAGCAATGAGAAATGGGAGCGCTGGAAATTTGAACGCGGGGGTGAAAACTCAGGTGTAGGAACAAAAACTGATAAATTTTAATAATGGCGACGCCGGTTTGCTTCCGGTCAGAAGTGAATCACTTCCGGCGTAAATGTAGACTTGATTAACTTCTCCCTCCCTTTCTCTCTCTCTCTCTCTCTCTCTTTCCCCTCTCTAATTATCTTTCTCGTCCTACCTAATATGCTCTCTTTGTGATTGTTGTTATCTCTTTTTTACATCTTTCAGATGGCATTGTCTTGTGTTTTATGGCATTTTACATTTTTCCCAAAACGCTTTGTTTTCTTGGTGTTGATAAATTTGTTATATCTTTTATTTTTTCAAAGAATAAATTGTTGCTTTTCATGGCAATCAACACATTGAGGCAACGCTTTATACAACGATTTGATAAAAAATAATGAATTCTCGTGAGATGCGACGATTTAATCAACGCGTTTATTGAGAAAAACGATGTTTGGAACTTAAGGCCAATGGAAATGCTATCTCGGCCATAAACGAGACAAAATGATTTCAGCCATCTGCAATAATAAAAGTTTTATTTTAATCGATGCTTGTGGAACAATTATTAAACTGGGCTTTTAGAACCGACGAGGAAGGCAAGTCATGTTGTAATTGATGCACGTTTACATTGTTATTAGACTCATTTATTGTATCGGTAAGATGGATAACATTATAGGGGATTTGAGCTATTCATAAATATAAGTTTTATTTCAATAAATAAATGATCGCTGTACTGTTATTTCACTGGGACATTTTACTCGTTAGAGGCAGAAAAATGACAAGTTATTGTGTGCATTCGTAACTATGAAAATAGTTTCATATATAAAAACCTGCAGGGGAGTTATTAGACTGTTCTATTACACCGGAAGGATGGAGAAATATGGCCATCCATAGCTATAATAAAAGCCTGTTTTCAATAAGTGAATGCTTTCATTACAATTATTAAACTGGGATCATTTAACGTAGAAATGAAGACGAATTATGGGTCCTTTTGGACATTAGTAGCTGTAAAAATCATACTTTTATAACTACTTGTAAGCATCCTTAGGTAAATATATTTATAGTTGAGATTCCATAGACGCTTCTGATTAATGGCCAACAGTTAGGAACTTATGGTTGATTTAGCTGTAGATGTATTTTTTTTTTCAAAAATGCTACGAATATCCATATTATATAGCTCAGATCAGCATTTGCCATGAGAATAACGATAGAGACAGGCTCGCAACATCTCTTCTATGAGAAAGACGTTGCAGGGAAGAGAAAGGGGCATCTCCTACTCGACTACAAAGTCTATTTTGAACTCTGTCAAGTCTTACTTGCAGCTCCTAGCCAGATGTGGCAACCTCCTTAGACATATCTGGCTTTTATGTATGGCTTTTATGGCCGAGATAGCATTTCCATTGCATCAGCAGTAAGATATTTACTGGATCGATAGAAGGACCAACCATTTTTCCAGCGACATTGGCAATAGATTAGATGTACGTGTTTCATTTCAGATCAGGAGTAAAGGTCAAGCTCATGAGCTTGTCAAAACATGGAGCCTCCCCAAGACGACAACCGATCATTTCAATTGATGCCAGATGGGCATCAGAGCGTTAATGATGTAAAGATAGAAGCTTGGTTTTAGATGTATTAAAAGTAACCAGCCATCTCTTTCCCCGTTGTATCACGTGCTCAAGATCAGAGGAGAGATAATCAGAAAGAACTTCGTCATTTACGGCCTTTGATGTGCTGCCATAGATGATAGTGTCGTCAATATAAATTGTGACGTCAAACAACAAAATGAATGAACATTTGAAATCTAGACTTCGATATTTTGGCTTATTTTAATTCAAAGCAAAAACAAATTGATCATGGAATCATATTATGTATAACATGATTTGAGAGTGTAGTCGATTGTCAAAAACCACAGAGTCTGCAGTGATAGTTTTGCATTCGAACTCCTCCATTGATTGACTAGAATATCTTATCTTGTATTCTATAAAAGAGAGAATGTGTGTGGGGATTCTGCTCAACCTATACACTCAGCGAATTTTTATCTATAGACTTGAAATTTGATATATAGAAGATTCAGATACGTGGAAAACTTTTTAATCGGTTTTCAACTGACAAAAGTATTGCTGGGGAGTCAAAATTGAAAAAAAAAAATTATTCCTGTGGGTCATCGAATTTTTATCTGCTTGTCAACTGTTTCACGAATGCGCATGTGCGAATCGTTCACATTATGTCAAGAATAAGTAGGTTTTAAAACACTTTTTCCAGATCGTGTTAAGCTGGCCTAATGGTTATCGTACTTGACTCACTATGTTTATATTTTGGTTTCGATCTCAGCTGGAGTCTTTTTTACTTAAAAAAGTGAACTGTTTACATAATACTCATATGTACATGTCTCGGTTATTGTTCCGTTTTATTTTCTTCATTTTATAAGGAATTTAACGCTACGTTTAATACCTGGCAACGCCGGGTATATCTTCTATCTAGTTTTAAATATAAGTGTGTATAGCTTATCATCATTATCATCGAGTCATGCTGCTATCACGGATCTTGTTGACCATCTCGCTCTTTCCGCTATTGCATCGAATAGCTGCATTCTTTTACATGTTAGTTGCTTATCGTACTAAAGCCGCACTTACTTTAGGCAAGTTGAACCGTCTTCCGCCTGAAGGAGGAAGTGTCATGAGAATGAAATTCACAAACAGTCCCCAGTCGTATGCATATCCCCGTCAGCGTTATGTTTTTGCAGATATTGCAGGGAGACGTCGCCGTCTTCCTACATATAGCGCCTGGTATTTTAAAATAGTCATTCATCTGGTACCGACCACGCTCAACGCGGATCTGGGCTGGTGCATCTACCACTAGGCTCTTCCTCTTGGATAGGATTCAAAAAAGGGTCTCCAATCTAATAGGTTCTATTTTGTCAACTTGGCTCCAACCCCCGCCTCATCGCCGCAATGTTATACTTCTCTGCCTGTTTTACAAGTATTTTAATTGCATGTGCTCTCATGAACTCGTTGCTCTTGTGCCCCTTCGATGTACATATCTCCAACAAACGCAGTTAGCAACTAAACCACACCCCTTCATTCTTAAGGTCCATAAATGTCAGAAAGTTTTCTACACTAATAGCTTCTTTCCTAGAAGGGCTACACTTTGAAATTTCCTCTTTGCTACCTGCTTCCAAAACTGTACTGATATGTAGAAATTCAAATCCAACGTAAATCAATTTCTTTCTTAGGCAATTAGTAGCCACTTACGTCCAAGTGGCAAAATGCCTTGTTCGGTGTGAAAGTGGGTAAAAAAAAAAAAACTTTGGTGTTTTAACGTCATTATCAAAAATAGCGTTGATTGACATCTTTCGGTTTCACCACTTGTTTCGATGTCCTAAAACGTCCATCACTGATGATTTTATTCATAACCCTTTAACACTGACGAGCCCATCTAGTTCTTTTCTTGCTGATTAAGAAAAGGGAAGAAAAGGTTAATAGAAATCTAAAAGAACATTGGATGTCTTCAAGTCCAATGTTAACAAATTCCTAATGAACCGCCCCCTTAAGTAAACATTTCAGCAAATCTCCTCATTAACATAATGTACTTGCAATAATCCCTGAGTGGCTTCCGGGCCTTGATAAGTGGTGATCACTGTGTAAAAAAAAAAAAAAAAAAAAAAAAAACATGCGCTAGTAATATATTAAAATGGTATGCGCTTATAAGTTTCATCGGTGAAAATTAAAAATAAACATTAAAAACTTTATTGCTTTAATGGTTAATATTAACACCATTCTTATTTATGGTTTCTTTTAATCTGTCGATATCCTTTTTTACTATGAAATTCATAAAATTGCTTTTTTGTTATTTTGCATTGTGACCTGAATGTGAGGTTAATCAGAAAAATCATAGAGGCAAATTCTAACAACTTCTATCTTTGTTAGAAGGAATTCACAACTTATCAAGATCCGAAGGTTACTCGAGGATAAAGGGTAATTAGTGTACGGTGGTTACTGAGACTATAGCATAATCATCGTTGTTGGTGGAAATTGGGTAGACTTTGATTATTTAAGGGGACGACTCAATAATAACCTGTTTACATAGGACTTGATGTTGTAGTCAGCTGGAAAGAAGGTCTGCGGTACTGAGTTCTAATAAAGAAGCAAAGGACGTTTACAAAACAAAAGATACAATGTGGACAAAGTAAGTAATTTCTATGTAGAGCTGCAAGTCACATGATGTCCGAGGATTTATTTGACTTCCAATAATCAAAAGGTTTAATATTCAACTATCAGCTGCCTTAAACGCGTGTCACACTGAACAGATGCAAAAGTAACCGTGAACGTGATCTGAGAGCGTTAGGTAATTGTAGAAAAAAACAAAAAAAACAATCTCCTCCTAAAGGTGAAAACGATAGAAAGTAACAACATTGCCATAGCTGAACTGAGGTACTGCCCGGGAGGATGTCTTCCTGAGATCGAGCAGGTAACAGCTACCCTCAATCTTAACCGATATGTAAATTTTGTTTGCAACTACACGATCTATCAAATCCTGTTAATTCTCTGTCGAACGATCACATTCTCTTTATTTAGGTAGTATATGACATTTTTTAACTGAATATGGACGCTTACCGATATTCGACTTTCCTTCAAGTAAATCTCAATAAAAGTATGCAGAACTGTTATATTTTTATGAGAGATATTTGTTAACTTTTGCATGTTATATTATAATTTATCATTATCATCATTTGGTTGCGATAATGTCACGGATATTCTTGACTCTCTTTCGCCATCTCGCTCTATCCTTTATAACACTAGTTAGGTCTTTATAGTCACACTAGCTAGCCGCCCGTCGTTGTCCGGTCGTACAATACGCTTAAACATGATATTTGAATTTATGCAGGTTGCTTACGTATTATTATAGAAGTGGATCATTCTATTTGTAGTCGAGTGCTCTACTACTGAGCTATATCTCCAGATGACAATGAATATTTTTTTTAAGAAAAAGTGATTTACTGAGATTTTATTATTTCTTTTTGCCGGTGTAACGTAAAATATTCCTCGTAAAAATTATTTTTATCTAAAAAAAAAAAGAGAAAGACTATTTTTAAGATCGGATTGTTTCGATTTTTTTAAAATGATTTGCTGAGATTTTATTATTTCCCTTGGCCGATGTAACGTAAAATATCCCTCTGTAATTTTTTTTTTTTTTTTATCTGTAAGAGCACAAGACTATTTATGAGATCGGATTTTTCGATTCTCGATACTTAGCGATGATTTTCTCTGAAAAACATATAAAAAAAAAAACACTGCCAGATATATAAATTAGCTTTGCGTGAAATTTGCAAAAGATAGCCTTAACTCTTCCGGAACCTATGAGGAATGAACTCATGGACACACAAAGTGACTTTTATATAAAATAGTAAAAATATAGATTGTGAGTTCTCTGTTGCTTGACGTATGCCGATTATATATATACATATATATTAAGTAATGTGATTGATAATTTAAAATTTGAAAAATCAAATTTCAACTAAATTAAAGATCAGTTTCATAAGAAGGAACAACAACAAAATCAATTATCTGTACGATCGTTTCGGAAAACAATGCTTTTTATTGTGGTAAACATCCAGTTACGAACAATAATTACATATAGTTTTTTAATAAGCAAGGTCTCCTCGTCAGCAAATTTTGAAGGGTTTTTATTAAATTTAACAGGCAAGGCGAAAAGGTAAAAGGTAAATTTTTATACCTATATTTTTTTATGTATATACCTGTATATCTATGTATATGTGTGTCTATTTTTTCATATATATGCATATATATATTTTTTTAATATTTTACTCAAAGCAATTTTATACTTCAAATTCAAATCCATATTTACTCTTTTTCTTTTCTATCTATAACCTATATTAAACTTCTTATCAACTTTAAATCCAGACCTTTTATCTTAATTTTTTTCAGATACATCTGCCTTACTTTTGATGCTAGGTTTATTTATGGTGTCTTTTAAATTTAGTAAAAACCCTTCAAAATTTGCTGACGAGGAGACCTTGCTTATTAAAAAACTATATGTAATTATTGTTCGTAACTGGATGTTTACCACAATAAAAAGCATTGTTTTCCGAAACGATCGTACAGATAATTGATTTTGTTGTTGTTCCTTCTTATGAAACTGATTTTTAATTTAGTTGAAATTTGATTTTTCAAATTTTAAATTATCAATCACATTACTTAATATTGAATCAGCTCTAGGATATCTACCTATCGAGCTTATTATATATCTAAATTACAACGAGCACTTTCTCTTTCCCGTATTTCAATTAAACTAGTAATTTCACTGTTACATTGAAATACACTCAGCTCTTTAGACTATTGCTCTAATCCCCTTTAAATTAAAAGAACAAATAGTTAATAAAACATGTTAAAAAAAACATTTAAAACAAGTTAAACAAGAGTTAAAAACATATTTAATCTGAAAAGGAAACACTTAATAAGTGATAGTCCTTAATTCGCGGAGTTTCGAAGAAATACTTTCCTTCTAATCAGAGGGTAGGAATTAGCAAAATGCGCGATTGGATTTGGCATACAAAAGTATTTGATGAAACTGCAAGTAAGTCAAAGATCTTACTTGATAACAAAAAGTGAAGCAGAGGGAATGTGGTGAAGAAAAAGGTGATTACGTGAATGGATAGTCTGGTGAAAGGTAAATTATCCAATGACGGTAACATCCAAAAATGTAAATCCAAGAATTTCCATTCGCACAAGTGAAATCCAAGGGAAATCACGTAATTGGAAGATAGTCCAAAATAATCCAAAAGGCCGAAATCCATGGAATAATTCACAAATTTTATATATATATATATATGATTTTATATACTTATATATATATACATATAAATATATATATACATATACATATATATATATATATATATATTTGTTTATATATAAAGTCTTGGAAATTTTTGAACCTTTAAAACTATATAAAAAAACTTATTTAATTTTTTCTCATTCGTTGGAAAACTATTTAGTCAGTAAGTCGTTTAATCACCTGCAATCAACTTGCTCTCTTTAATTCAAAATAGTCCTAATGTTAATTTATGGGATCATCAGTTGTTTACCATAAACACTGTTTCGGGATTTAAAAACAAAACAGTATATTAAATCATGACTCCCATGCATTGTTGATAAAACACCACCTCCCTTAATCACAGGAACAAAAAATGTTCCAGATATTAGATCTTGTTACCTGCTCATGATTAATTTGGCTAATCTATTCATGTTATAAAATATGTCTTCCTTATCTGTGAGATTAGTCCCCCGTTTAAAAATTCAAAATGGATATATTTTTTAAATTTACTAGCGTTGTATTTATAAGATTAGGATTTATCTACTATACTAATTATCGCCCCCTACTGTTATTAGTAGTTGGGTATATATATACATTCTTATTTATTTATTAATATATTTATCAATAATTATATATATATATATATATATATTTATATATATATATGTGTGTGTGTGTATTTGTGTGTGTGTGTCACTTCTTGACAGAACAAGCCCATCTTTTCCTTGCTTTATTGTTGATTATTCATCCATTTCCATGTACTTTTAAAATATTATTTTTTATTTTTTTTATTTTTATAAATTTTTATTATATATATAATAAAAAAAATAATTTTTATTATATATATAATAAAAAAAAAATTTTTTATTATATATATAATAAAAATGATAATTTTTATTATATATATAATAAAAAAAATTTTTTATTATATATATAATAAAAAAATTTTTTTATTATATATATAATAAAAAAAAAATTTTTTATTATATATATAATAAAAAAAAATTTTTTTATTATATATATAATAAAAAAATTTTTTTATTATATATATAATAAAAATTATTTTTTTTATTATATATAATAAAAAAAAATATTTATTATATATATAATAAAAATTTACACACATAGCCTCTTTATGTGATATTTTACTATTTTTTTTTTCTAATTTCTATCAAACGATTAACTCCTGATAAGTTTGTTGGCGAAAGAGGTGCCTACGGTTTCTTCGTTCATTATTTTTAAACCCTTACATATATATATATATATATATATATATACGTTTAATGGTGAAAGTTAAATTCTGTAAATAAAAATATAAATAATAGTTATAGAAAACATTCTTGATATATCGGATTACTGATTCCTGGCAGTAATACCCCAGAAAATATTGAATTCATTCTGATAATGGACTGCCCAGGTTGTATGAGATTCCTTTTCCTATAACTATTAATCACCATTCAACTAACATTTTCAATATATGTGCTGAAAAGCAAAATACTTGTTTATTTACAGCTGAACATTTTGCTAATTGCATTTCATTTCCTCTGATGATATGAGCCATTATTGAAAATCCATGGATTAAGGAAATAAACGTAATTTCTCTCTATATATTCCTTGTTTCAAACAATAAATTCTTAACTTAAAAATATATGTGTTTATATTTTGATTTGCAGAATTTAACTTTAACCATTAAACTTATGTATTGCTCTATTTTTTTTAATATTGAGCTTTACCTTTTTGGCTAGAATAATCCTGAAAGTATTACCTCAATGTTATATCTCACAGGATAATTCACTTGATCTTTTATCTGTGACTTATCTCACTTATATATATATATATATATATATATATATATATATATATATATATATATATATATATATAGTCTTTGAAGTTTTTAACTTTTAAAACTATACAAAAAATTACTTTTTATCATTCGTTAAAAAAACATCTAGTCATTTAATTAAGTCATTTAATCACCTGCAATCACTGCATCAACTCTCTCGAATTTACTATAATACCAATTTTTTTTCAAGGGATCATCAGTTGTTTACCATGAAACACTGTTTCGGGGATTTAATATATATATATATATATATATATATATATATATATATATATATATATATATATATATATATATATATATATATATATATATTAAGATTGATGAGGACGGCGACATCGATGGAGGAGGTCGTTTTCGCCCTCGCCACAAGAGTGATAATGACGATGATAAATTCGTTCAGGGAAGAAAAGAAAAAATCTAAAAAAAATTCTTGTCGCGTCATAGGATTTGCTTTGTGTTGATTAGTTTATAAATACCTTTTAGTTTTTATATTTTTTTAGAGAAAAAAAAACAAGTTAAGAGGAAAATGAACACTTGAACAAAGAGACACAGACAAAAAAGGCTAAAGGCAGAGACACAGGTCGGCCATAAGTTATGGAAGTCGAAGACTTGGATAGACGCGTGTCGCTCGATGGTCGTGGCGTACGAAGCTAGCAAAGCTAGAATATCATGGCGACGAATGAACGACTGAAAAGGGATGAAAAAAGAATGAGTAGGAATGAAGGATAGAGAACGAATATAAGAGACCGAAAACGTGCCGGGTAGACTTGTGTGTTTTTATGGGAGAGGGTTCGACATAGCTTCTACCGCCCGCCATCACATATGCTCCCAATCCTTCAAAATATTACTAAAGTTTAGCTAGGCTTTATTTTTATAACAAGCATTGTTGCTCCGAATAGCTACGTCGGTAGGATTCTTCTGACTCACCGCAGTAATGGCGATTCGTCGAGTGTGGTGATCATCCCCCCCCCCTGTGTTTCCTCCCTTCTTTGACTTTTATGCGTTTTAAAGTAGAGATGTTGAGATGACTATTTCCACATTTGGAGGGAAAATACGGGGTGCCTTCAATAAGTTTCCAGACTTTTTTGTACAGGCATTTAAAATTGTCGTAGACTCTTGAAAATTTAGTACGTTATTGCTGTACATTTTATGAGATGACTGACAAATTTTTATGATTTCAGATTCAAATGAACAACTACAGCAGGAATCGGAATACACCCTACTAAGACCGGATTGTCACGAACGTGAGGATACTTTAGAAAAACGATATGCAATAAAATTCAGTTTTAAACTTGCAAAAAAAAATGCCACACAAACGTATGAAATGCTTCAAACTTTATTTGGATTATTTTGCATGAATCGAGCATCATTTTTGAGTGGCATAAGAGATTCAAGGACGGCGGGGAGTCTGTGAGGGATGATGATATGTCTAGAAGAAGTAAGGAAGTCAGAACACTAGAGTTGATTGGCCAAATAAAGAATTTCATGTATAAGGACCGTCGTGTGTCTATAGAGAAAATAAGTACACATTTTGATATCAGTGTGGAAAATGTACACACAATTATTCACAAGGAACTGAAAATGCGGAAGATTTAGGCCAAGTTTTGCTCAATGTACCAGAGTTCTCAGTTGCAACATGCTGGCTCTCCCAGATCTAAGAAGGTCAGGCAGAGAATTTGACCAAGATGTGTATCAAGACAGTTCCTCTTCCTCCCTAAAATCCAGGTCTTGCTCCCCGTAACTTTTGGTTATCTCCTAAGCTCAAAGAAACCCTTAGAGGCTGTCGTTATGATACAATTGATGAGATGAAAGAAGCAGTGAAAAGGTCATTGACACGCTCACACAAGAGGACTTCCATAGGGCCTTCCAGAAGTTGTTGGAACGGTACAACAAGTGCATTGCAGCCAAAGGAGATTACTTCGAAGGAGACTACAGTTTCACGCGTGTACTATCAATAAAAGTGCCCATACTGTCTGGATGCCTATTGAAGGAACCTCGTGGGTTGTAACCAAGTATTAAAATTACAAAGAAAATAATGAGGGAAATTTAAAGTATCAAATATATCGAACAAAACATACAAGGTGAAACGAGTATTTTAACAATCGTTATGTTGAGGTAGCAAATCTTGATGGTTTCATGATTCACCAATGATGCAAGATGCAACAAAAGGTCGAGTCTAAAGTAGAAAGTCCAACTATAACCATTCCCTCGAAAAAAGGGTCACATTGATAAGTGCAAAACTAACCGTGAACATTGAGGAATGCTTCAAGCGATAGGCGATAAACCAATCCCATCTTACAGACACGATGATTGGATATTTTGTTCTCACGTTGACCCCAAACAAAATATGTACGTTGAGAGGGCACAAGTGCAACGGGTTCATCATTTTGTAGTATATTTGTAAAACAGACACAGAGATGCAACATTGCGGCGATGGGACAGGGGTTGGAGCTTAGTTGACAAAGTTGGACCTATTAGAATGAAGACTTTTTTTTTACGCTATCCAAGAGGGGGAGACTAGTGGTAGACGAACGAGCCCAGATGTGGCAACAATACCCCATGCATGGGTGAATGGTAGCCTTGTAGAGGTACGGAATACTCCCAGGTATGAGTAGTCCTCTAGCATGATAGAGGGAACCCATCTTCCTTGCAGTAGGTTTCGCAACGTTTTCAATATATTTGTTTCAGTTTATATTGCCCGTGAATGTTAAACTGAGAAGTTTGAAGAAAGAATTCTCAGGTAGGGTGTTATTTGTCATGGATATCGGTGGTTGGAAAGGTGTCTTGTAATTGTTAAAGGAGAGCAGCTTAATCTTACTAGCATTAAATGTTACCATTCATCTGTGGTCCCATCCCACTACGGTCTGGAGGTCATTTCCTAACGATTCTGCCATTTTTTTTAGATCAGAGTACCTCCGTTCTTCCCTAGTGCATGATATAAACGTTGTAGCATCAGCAAATCTACCCATCCCCAACCCAATATTATCAGGGAGGTCATTAATGAATATCAGGAATAGTAGTGGTCCTATGATCGACCCCTTACTTCATCGATGTCCCCGAAGGAGTGGGTATTGACTGGGAGTATGGTATTTGTAGACAAAGCGGATAACGTGCTCTATCAATAATACTATCTGCTAAATCCAACTCTTTCATTATAGAGGGCCCAAGATATCAGAAAATCTTTTTATCTTCGAACTGTTTTGTATTATTTGGATTCATTGGGCTACTGTTCTCATCTTGAGTGTGTTTTTCACAACGTTTTGGTCGATGTAACCTCCGACCTTCTTCAAGCGTATATTGTCGAAGTCGGGAATGTTTCTGTCGAACTCGGGAATCTGGACGGAAATTCGAACGGAATCCTTTATTTACTTCATGGGGGTAGCATGCTCTTGTTTCGTCAGCCATAACTGGATAGAGGTCCTAAGTAGTTTTCAATGTTACATCGACCGAAACGTTGCGAAAATTACTCTAAAATGAGAAGAGTAAAATGAGAAGATTCCAAATAACATGAATAATGAATCCTCATCTGAAAAATTCAGATATTCGAACTTTTTTTTTTTAATCTTATTTATCTTTTTTTTTCTTTTTTTTATCTTATTTATCTTTTTTCTTTTTTTTTAATCTTATTTATCTGCTTATCTTTTGAATTCTCTTCCTCCTACTTGGTTTCCCCGACAGTACTAACATTATTTTTAAATTTCTGAATATTGGTACAATCAGAGAGACAGAAAGTAGAAGTTCGGTGAAAGAAGATTAAAGTAAAAAATCTTACGGTATTGCGGTGAAATTAGCTGATTGTTGCATTGGTTAAGGGAGACACGCGTTCCTCGAAGCACATTTCATTAAAGGAATTGTAAAACAACATGCAGCGATGGTACAGAGGCTACAGCTTGGTCAACAGTGTGGGACTGCTTAGATTAGAGACACTTTTACTGCCCAATCAAGGAGGAAAATACTAGGGGTTTGTTCAACAGACCAGATGAGGCAACAAAACTCTATGCTTGGGTGAATCGCGGTTTGTAGAGATATAGGATACTGGCAACTGTGAGAAAGTTTCTAGCACGGTAGAGGGAGCCCGTTTTCTTGCTGGTATGTTTGTGTGAATTCATGATAACAGGGGAATTTTATATTTTGCCTATATTTTATAAACATAAACATGATTAATGTGTATTTATCAAAGTTATGTATAGACCAGAAACGCACAAGAATGAGTGAACTATTTAAAAATAATTTACTTGACTCAAATAACGAATAACCGAGAACCGTTTCTCATCTTCCGAATGAAATGAGAAGAGAAAAGGCGGCTCTTTATAGAAACAGGAAATGAAAAATTAAAAATCGAATACAGAAAAGAATTTATAATTTCTGATTACTGGGGTGGTAACTGAGTTCTGAATATAAGACACGCACACACATATGTGTGCGTGTGCGTGTGCGTGTGCGTGTGTGTGTGTGCGTGTGTGTGTGTGTGCGCGCCTGTGCGTGTGCGTGTGTGTGTGCGTATGTGCGTGTGCATGTGTGTGTGCGTGTGTGTGCGTGTGTGTGTGCGTGTGTGTGTTCGTGTGTGTGCGCCTGTATGTGCGTGTGTGTGCGTGTATGTGCGTGTGTGTGTGTGCGCGTGTGTATGTGCGTGTATGTGTTCGTGTGTGTGCGTGTGTGTGCGTAGATATAAATATATATATAATATTTTCGCAAAAAATCAAGACAACAATATATAAACTGAGAAAATCTTGTGTATTTTCTTGTGTTACAATCGTTTCCAAACCATTTGGACAATTAAAATAGAATACTTGGATAATCATAAGAATTGAAAAGATAAATTCAAAATCTAAATTATTTGCACAACCATTATGGGATGAGGATACACTTAAATTAATAATATTTGAATTAAGCTTTTAATCACAGTTCCTTCTTAAGAAATAAAATGTTAAGCATAAATTAATCCGTAGATGGTAGAATGTTAAAAAGGTTTGTACAAAACTATCGTAGATTGTGGAGGAAATAATCGAGCATATAAGTAGAAACTAGAATTTGAAGGGTGGATTAGGATTTGGTAATAAATCAATTAAATAAACAAGTTGGTGAAGAAATAAAAAATACACACGATAGAGTAAATGAATATTAAAATAGGAAATTGGTTGAAATATCATTGAAAAAGTAAAAATACGAAAATTAGGCGATTACTAACTACGAAGGCCATCGAAAAATAAAGACAACAAAATATAAGGATGGTGTTTAGGTAGATCCAATAGCGTGTTCTCTAAAAATAGAGATTATGCATTTTGCCGTCTGAAAAAGTATGTGATTTGGAATAATTTTAAATTATATATTTCAAATTGTTCAAACAGTTATGAAACTCAAAAGAAAATACTCAATAAAGTGTTCTTTATTTTGCGAAAATATATGCATGCTCGATTGGAAAAACTAATAATCATGAAGCTTAAATAATCAAGTCAATTAATTTTGACTTTAATTTATTAGTATACTAGACTGGGTGGTAGTAGGCAGGCAGGCAGGCAAGCTCGATACCGTACCGTGAAGGAGGAAAAAAGTGAAAAAACGTGACGTGTTTGCTATGGCGCCCATCGCCAAACCGAAAGTGACGTAGATTTAAATTAAGGCTAGACAATCGGAAAGAGGCGATGACTTTCGAAAATATCGGCGAAAAAAGTGACCATTCTCTGTAGAAAAGTGCCTAGTTGAGAATGGAGGAATTAATGTTTTCGATCAATGTTTCGATATTTGTCGTCTGAAGGGTCGAACTTCAAAATGATACCGATCTCGTAAAAATCCGTCGCCTATGTCGAAAGTTTTATATAAATATATAGTAATATATGGCTGATAGGAAGGGCGCGGTGGATACTAGAAAGCTGATTGGCTAACTAAAATCTCAATAGAAGATGCGTATATAAAAACGACCACAAAATTCGCGCATAAGCCTGAAGAGTCCTTTTACACTTAAAACGCTTTCTATATTGTATCCCTTATAATTTATCTCCTCACATTTATTATCCTTATTTTATTCCTAATAATTTATATTTCATTGAAGTACTGTTATAATTTTAGACACCCCTTCTAAAATATACCGACATAGCATAAACTCTTTATTTCATGTAAACCGTTTTCATAGCGGTAACCCATTAATACATACGATTAAATAGATCCTTATTTGATCATATATATATATTAATGGGTACACCATCCTTGTAATTAATTTACCTTATATTCTCCACGAGAGTTTAATCACACATAGTGTACACATATATTAACCCCATTATGACAGATATGCTATACACCAACCTTCATTATATAATAAATGTTATACTTCTCCTATATCACAGAGATCAATTTAGTTCTCCCACACCGAAACAGCATCAATATTTTATCTGTGTGTGTAAATATTTTTTTATAAATATAATAATGAAACATTTATTTATAAATATACTATATGAATTTTTAATTTTGGCAACATATGTGAATACGTTTCATCTGCGATTTTATTCAAGGTTCAGCATCAACAGGCCGCAGTAAATATATTACTGTTGAATTGGAAAACTGGATTTTGAAAGAAATCGCAGCTGAAATATGTATGCACATATGTAGCCAAAAATATAAATTTATATAGTATATTTATAAATAAATGTTTTATTATTATATTTATAAATAAATATTTACACGCACATACACACACGCACACACACGCACACACACACACACATATATGAGTAAAACAGTATAGTATATGTTTGCATAATAATAATTTATATTGAATATATATATATATATATATATATATATATCTTCTAGTGAAATATATAACAAATTTATAACTTGAAATATTTCAGCATTAAGAATTTATATATAATGTTAAATATTGACTTTTTTAATATTTAAAGCTGCAATATTTTAAGTTATAAATTTATTATATTTTTTACTAGAATATCTTATCTTTTTCTTTTCCAGTTATAACAACTAGTCTTTTTACTTTTCTAAGTTTAATCCTAACCATATTACTTTTCATGCTCGCATTTTTCTATGTAATCAATTATTTTTTTCAAGCTTTGGTTTGAAATAATATTTTCTTTTTTGTGTTCAATATCATACGCATTCTCAACAATCCATGAAAAATTATTACTAACTTCTTAAATAGACTAAATAAAAAAAATCAAACAAAAGACTAGTAAAGTAAATACACAGAAAGAAGGGACAAAAAAGAGAGAAACAGAATTAACGGGCGACGTCGTAAGCGAAAGATTATCAGCCCTAGCACGACAAAGAGCATCACTATTGTTAACTTTCTCTCTATATAAGATGGTATGCAAGCGACATTTCCGCTATGATTTATGAAGGTGTCGACGAAGAAAAAGTTGCTATGGTAACCAACAGCCAATCAGAAAAAAGCGTTTCTAAAACGTCAATGTTGAAAAAGTTGCTATGGTAACCGACAGCCAATCATTGAAACCGTCTCTCACGTGCCTTACTTATTGAGAAGACTTTTGAACACCAGTAATTTTATTATAACTTTTGTTTTAATGAAGGAAAATCGAAACTTTTTATTTCAAAATATAGCTGAGAAAATGACCTATGAACTGTAAAAATTGTTTGAAATTTGATCGCATTATGAGTGAGCAGTGAAGCTTTAAAGCAGTTCTAAATTAATTAATATAACACTTAACCATATATTAAAACTGGGTACTGTTTGAATGATATATATATATATATATATATAAAAGAGTATTATTTATACTGAGCAAACCACACACACACACACACACACACACACACACACACACATATATATATATATATATATATATATATATATATATATATATATATATATTAAGTAAGATGATTGCTAATTTATAATTATAAAGATCGGTTTAATAAGGAAGAACAAAAAAATCAATAAATTGTACGATCGTTTCGGAAACGATGTTTTTATTGTGATAGATAATGAGTCTTGGACAATAATTTTATGATATAATTTTTTGAAGCAAAGTCTCCTCATCAGCAAGAATATTGGGTAGGTATTTTTCTAAAGACACCAAAAATAAACCTAGCATTTTTTAAGTAAGGCATATGTATCTGGAAAATATTTACAATATAAAGGAAAATAGTTACTTTTTTTATGTTGATAAATAAAGTAAGATAAAATGAAAATAAAAATAAAATAAAATCTGGTTGAAAGGTAAGGTTAAGAGAGTGCAATGGCAAAAAATAATCAAAATACAATACAAAACCAAATTAAACCGCACGCATTAGCCACTAACACAAATAAACCACAAACTCGATTAAACCTAGAACCCCATCTTCCAGCGTAGACCCCTACTACCAGGTCTCCTTCTCCAATATCAGGGGTCTACGTTCCAACCTTCCAGAGGTTGAAACCCAATTACAGGAGACGAAACCGGACATATTATTTCTATGTGAAACTGGAATAGGGCCGACCACTTCCCTAGATGAGTTCATAATTAATGGATACTCCAATTTAACAGCTAAATCTGACTCCCAAGATCGCCATGGGCATGGAATATGTGCCTACATTAAGGATGGCTTCCCATGTGGCAGGGATATCTCTAGAGAAGATCCTAATTTACCCTATATGTGCTTCAGGGTTGCACTTGCTAACACCACTGCATTTATATTTGCCCTCTATAGGCCCCATAACAGTGGAGTTACTATCTTTAAGAGCATATCTGAGAAAATAGACCACATACTGTCTTCACATTCCTCGGCTAACATCCACATCTGTGGTGACTTCAACGTCGATAACGTGGAATGGCTGACCCATTCAAATAAGACAGATGATGAGGGGAGGTTTTGTCATGATTTTGCCATTGCTTATGACCTCACTCAGATTGTTCACAAACCCACCCGTGTGGCCGATACACCCAATCAATATGCAAGCCTCTTAGACCTTTTTCTCTCAACGTCCCCTGAGCTATGTTCATGTACCGTTCATTCTCCTCTAGGATCCTCCGACCACTCCGTCGTATCAGTTAAGATAAAAATGAAATGTAAGAAGCCCCCAGACGTACCCCTCCACCGTACTGTATACCGATACTCTATGGCTGACTGGGATAGCTTCCGTACATTCATATCTGATTTACCTCTGCACTCCATGTTTAAAAAGGAAGTGTCCTCTATAGTATCAGAGCTGACCGAATGGTTAATTGTAGGCATAGACCAATTCATACCATCTAAAAAATTCCAACAAAAACCTAACAGCCAGCCATGGTTCTCCCCAGAATGTGCTGCTGCTATCGTGCACAGAAACCACTTTTTCCATAGCTACCAACGTACAAGATGCACTGAGACTAAAGCTGCTTTCAGGACTGCGAGCAACCACTGTAAAAGAGTAATAAAAAATGCAAGAGAGCTATATGCCCAGTCTGTTAAATCCAAGATCAGCGGCTTGGTTCCCACCAGTTCTGGCAAATAACAAATAGGATCCTGAACAGAAGTGTGCGTTCTATCCCAACCATTATCAATGGACCAGAGGTCATCTCGTCAGCGTCAGACAAGGCCAAACTATTTGCAAAGAACTTTGCAGCTAATTCTACCCTATGCGACGAAGGCCATCAACTCCCCATATTTCCTCCTATAATACAGAACAAGCTAGGTAACATACAAATATCCGTGCATGAGGTCGCCAAGCTAATAAAAAACCTAGATTCCAGTAAAGCAACTGGCCCTGATGGCATCCCAATTATAGTGTTAAAAAAGCTTCAACCAGAACTTGCTCCCATACTTACGAAACTATTTAAGCGCTGCCTTAAGGAGAAGTGCTTTCCGACCCCCTGGAAGACCTCATCAGTTTGCCCTGTATTTAAGAATTCAGGTGATAAGTCATCTCCCTCTCAGTACAGACCAATAAGTCTTCTCTGTGTTATGAGTAAGTTGCTGGAATCCATATTAAATAGAGAAATAGTCAACCACCTCAGCAGGAATAACCTTCTTAGTGACACACAATATGGTTTCCGCTCTGCAAGATCTACCGCAGATGTGCTGACGGTTATATCCCACAGGATTAGTGAATCTCTTGACAAAGGCTTCCTTTCTAGGGCAATTGCTCTTAACATATCAAAGGCCTTCGACAAAGTATGGCATAAGGGTCTACTTCACAAGATTTCCAGCTACGGTATAACTGGAAATGTTTTTTCAATCATTAAATCATTTCTCTCCGATAGGCTCATAAGAGTAGTGGTAGATGGTCAAAAATCGGAGGCCTGCAATATAAATGCTGGAGTCCCTCAGGGGTCAATCCTGGGCCCAACTCTCTTCCTGATCTACATCAATGACCTCCCTAAACACATACTTAAATCATTCGTTGACATCTATGCTGATGACACGACCATCTATGGCAACACATCAAAGGCTGTAAATGACGAAGTTCTATCTGATCCTCTCTCCTCTGATCTCGAGCGCGTGGTTCAGTGGGGGAAGATGTGGCTAGTTACCTTTAATGCATCCAAAACCAAACTCCTGTCCTTACATCATCAACGCTCTGATCCCCAGCTGGCATCAATTGTGATGGATGGCTCTCGTCTGGGTGAGGCCCCGTGTTTTGACAAGCTTCTGGGTTTGACCTTTACTCCTGATCTGAAATGGAACACGTACATCAAGTCTGTTGCTAAGGTCGCTGGAAAGATGGTGGGATCCTTCTACCGCTCCAGAAGATATCTCACTACTGATGCAATTCTCTATCTATATAAAAGCCAAGTACGGCCAAGGATGGAATACTGCTGCCATATCTGGGCAGGAGCTGCCAAAAACAGCCTATCATGCCTTGACAGAGTACAAAATAGACTTCGTGGTTTAGTGGGGGATGCCCTTTTCTCTACCCTGCAACCCCTCTCCCACAGAAGAGACGTTGCAAGCCTATCCTTGTTTTATCGTTATTTTCATGGCAGGTGCTCGTCTGAACTCCAATCTCTGGTCCCCCCTCGCCAATCTTTCACGAAAAACACCCGTCTAGCTGAATCCACTGTGAAAAATTTCCCCCACTCTATATCTGTGCCTAAATCAAAACGCGGATTTCATGAACAAAGCTTCTTTCTTAGAACTGCACGCCTGTGGAACTCTGTTCCGTCTGCCTGCTTCCCTCCGGACTACAACTTGGATGTCTTCAAGTCTAATGTTAACAAATTCCTAATGAACCGCCCCCTTAAGTAAACACTTCATCAAATCTCCTCACTAACGTAATGTACTTGCAATAACCCTTATCCCTGAGTGGCTTCCGGGCCTTGATAAGTGGTGATCTCTGTGTAAAAAAAAAAAAAAAAAAAAAAATCCGTAAGCATAAAAAAATCCATAGGGAAATCCTATGGTTCAACCCTCCATATTCTAAAAATCTTGAGACAAACCCCCATAGATACAATAAAATCTTTAATAAGAACACAATCAAAGTGTCTTACTCAACTATGCCAAACCTACATCAAAAAATAATTAGTTCTAATCATAAAAAAATAATAAGATACAAAATGCAAATATAGAAACTATACCAGGCTGTAACTGTAGAAGAAAAAATAAATATCCTCTACATGGTACCTGCAAGATAAAAAATGTGATTTATAGCTGCACAGTCTCACAAACCCAAAATACAAATTATGTTGATAGCAGCCATACAATCCCTTTTCACAATCTAACTCTTTCACACAGTTATTCAATAACAACACCCCATTAACCGATCTACCAATCAAATATAACCAAACCTATTACATACCATACCAATCTTAATCTAACTGACAACAAATATATTAAACAAAATGTAATCTACTTCGGTTTCAAATCTGGACTTATTAAGCATAGGATTTCAATGCATAAGCACTACTTTAAAAATCGTTACTTGAGACACCAGACAGCTTTATCTAAACATATACGGCGACAATGACATAAATATTCCCTTCATTTTAAAATGGGAAATAATAGTATCTTATACAGTATATATGCCGGAGGACAGATTCTGTGCACGTTGTAGATATGAAACCCTTAAGATTTTAAAATATAATAAAAATAAAACCATTCTCTTGAACTTAAAAGGCGATTTTTTTCCGGGTGCATTCATAAACGTTGGTTTAGATTAGACAAATTTAAACCACCACAAATCATAAATTATATTATGACTAATCTATCTTAAAATTTATAATTTATAAATTAATAACTATTATTATTATTAATTTTTTATCATCATCATTGCTATTATTATTATTATTATTATTATTATTATTATTATTACTACTATTATATTATCTGATATTTTACCATTATTTTCTATTTTATTTTATTTTATTATCTATTTCACTTTAAATTTATATGTTACTCTTTTTATTAATGTAATTTCTATAAATATTATAATTACTAATTTAAAAATATTATTTTTATTTAATCACTTCCAATTCATTATAAAAAATTCAACTATTAACTAATTAGTGGTTATCTCCCTTTGAACAGTTAAATACTTTATTTTCCTATTTGAATAAAATTATCTCCCTTTGTAATTGAAATATTTCAGCTGATTTTAAATTAAACGTCACTAACGATTTTAACTGTTAATATTATTCCATTGGCGTCTCCTTTGAAAGTTTGTATACATCAACACTTTCAAGCATTTATAAACTACATTTACCATCCCAATGAATGCATTGACAATGATACGTACAAATTTTTGAAGGCAAACCATTAAAAGGTATTTATATTTTTGTTAAAAATATTTAAAACTTACACTCTCTTAACCTTATCTTTAAATCAGATTTTTTTTTTTTAAATTTTATCTTACTTTATTTATCAATATAAAAAAAGTAACTATTTTCCTTTATATTTTAAATATTTTCCAGATACATCTGCCTTACTTAAATGCTAGGTTAATTTTTGGTGTCTTTAGAAGGAAAACACCCAATATTTTCGCTGATGAGGAAACTTTGTTTCAAAAAACTATATGATAAAATTATTGTCCAAGACTCATTTTCTATCACATCGTTTCTGAAACGACCGTACAATTTATTGATTTCGTTTGTTCTTCCTTATGAAACAAATTTTTAATTTTTAATTTTAATTATAAATTATTAATCATCTTAACATTAAAATAGCTCTAGGATATATATGTCTATCGAGCTTATGATATATCTACATTACAGAGAGCAGTGTTTTCTTTTCTTTTAATTGTATTAATGAATTTACTAATACATTAAAATATACTCTGCTCTTTAGTCTTGTTCTAATCCCCTAAGTCTATATATATATATATATATATATATATATATATATATATACTAGCAAAGGTGCCCGTCGTTGACTGGATTCAAAAACAGCCTACAGAAAATGGACTCTGATTTATGAAAGTATGATAGGTTATGAAAAGGAAGGGTTTTAAAGAGATAGCTTCGGATTTGGGGGTATCAAACCAAAGCAAAATATGATGAAAGTAAAAATAAAATAGATAAACCCCATAATTTATTATACCATACCTATTCACACTTAAACACTTATCACAATATTCTGTGGATCTATATTAAAAAACCTTGTTAAACTTTGTGACATATTTCCATTCTATGCAGATCAGGCGCGAACGAACACCCCATAATTTTATTATATCATATTTCTTCAAACTGAAACATAATTATCAAAGTATACTTACGCAGATAGATATGAAAAGTCTTTATTAAAGTTTTTGCCTATTTCCATTCTATGGAGGCCAAGCGCGAACGCAGACTCCACAATTTTATTATACCAATTTTATTATATCTGGGCTGAGGTTAACCGCCTGATAGTCAGGGACCCTAACCTTGGATTAGCCCTAAGGAGGCTGTGCTATCAGCAGTTACAAAGTACTGGGACTGCTGTATTGCCATTTGGTGAATAGACTCTGGACCATGCAGTAGTCTCTGATGGGGCCTCTCGATGCCATACTAGTGGGTAATTGTTACGGCTTTACCTTATCGTGTGCTACAAAAAAATATTGTCTTTTCTCTCTTACTTTCCCTCTCTGTCCTGCTCTAACCAAGTATGTACACCTGTTCTACAAATCCCAAAATCCTCAACATGAAATATCTCCAAAAACGAGAACCTTCGAAATTAAAACCTTGAACTATTATCTAAACTCAAATGTAAATTAATACGAAATTAATCCGACTTCACAAATTGATAAAAGTTCATTATTGGATTTTAATTATAAGGTGAAGCTCGAAGATTTAAACCCGATATATAAACAAAAAAAAATTTAAAAATAAAAATAGACAAACAAATAAAAATAAATAAATAAAAGCATTAACCCCCCCTCCCCAACACACACACACACAACGTCCACCATATCTTTATGTACCTAGAATTAAAGTCTGCTAGCTTCCCATTTCCGATATGACCTGAAGAAGTATAGGTCGGATTTTCCAGACTCTTAAGCTAAGGTCAAAAAATGTTTCTATCTAACATTTTGAAATCTATTTTGTGCTAATTATCGCTAACTCGTTTCTTATTGCAGCTTTGACTTAAAAACCCGTAACGTAACTTTACCTATCTTGTCTTGCTTTTTTTTTCTTTTTTGTTCTGAAATCTTTTTTGTCAAATATGCTATTAACCAATATTGTCTTGTTACATGTAAAACGAAAAGAAAGTCACACATGAAAACGAGAAGCTTCCAAATTAAAACCTTGAACTATTATCTAAATCCAAATGTAAATTAATACAAAATTAAGCTGACTTCACAAATTGATAACAGTTCATTATTGGATTTTAATTATAAGGTGAAGATCGAAAGATTCAAACTCGAGATAGATAACGCCAAAAACATCCCCACATTAATATGGGAAGGGAGATTATCTTCAAACAGCGTCCTGAATTGATAATACTTATACTAAGTAGATATTAATAAGTCCCTTGTACCTATTCCATTTTTTTCTTTAAATGGAGAGTAGATAATGCAGTGGATGTGTTATCAGCAGCTCCAGTAACTCTCGCTTCTCCTTTTTTGTCCCTCAGTCCTCATTCAAATGAGTGATTTTTCTGACAAAGGGTGAAGAAAAAGCTGCTTTCCAGGTCGATAGTACTTTGTGAACAGTAGTCTAAGATGTCGGAAATTTTTCTGTTTCTATGTCTATCCTTGTGGCCATGTCACTAGTAAGGGTGCTGGAGGTAAAAGTTTCGTCTGGGCTGACGTTATCCGCCCGATAGTCAGGGACCCGAACCTTGGATTAACCACTAAGGAGGCTGTCCTATCAGCAGGTGCAAAGTACTGGGGCTGGTGTATTACCATTTGGTGAATGGATTCTGGACCATGCAGTAGTCTCTGGTGGGGCCTCTCGATGCCATGCTAGTGGGTAATTGTTACGGCTACGGCTTTAACTTATCATGTGCTACATAATAAAAAAAAATTCTGTCCTTTTCTCTCTTACTTTCCCTCTCTATCCTCCTCTAACCAAGGATGTCTACCTGTTCCACAAATCCTAAAACCTTAACATGAAGTATCTCCAGAAAAAAAAACTCGATTAAACCTAGAACCCCATCTTCCAACGTAGACCCCCTACTATTATGTCTCCTACTCCAACATCAGGAGTCTACATTTCAACCTTCCAGAGGTTGAAACCCAATTACGGGAGACGAAAACGGACATATTCTTTCTAAGCGAAACTGGAATAGGGCCGACCACTTCCCTAGATGAGTTCATAATTAACGGATACTCTAACTTAACATCTAAATCTGACCCCCACAAGATCGCCATGGGTATTGAATATGTGCTACATTAAAGATTGCTTCCCGTGTGGCAGGGATATCTCTAAAGACGATTCTAATTTACCTTATATGTACTTCGAGTATGCACTTCCTTACACCACTGCATTTATATTTTCCCTCTATCAACCCCATAACAGCTGAGTTACTATCTTTAAAAGCATATCTGAGAAAATAGGCCACATCCTGTCTGCACATTCCTCGGCTAACATTCACATCTGTGGTGACTTCAACGTCCATACCGTGGAATGGCTAACCCACTCAAATAAGACAGATGATTAGGGGAGGTTCTGTCATGATTTTGCCATTGCTTATGGCCTCACTCAGATTGTTCACAAACCCACCCGTATGCCCGATACTACAGGTCAGGATATGCAAGCCTTCTGACCTTTTTCTCTCAACTTCCCCTGAGCTATGGTCATGTTCCGTTCTTTCTCCTCTAGAATCCTCTGACCACTCGTTCGTATCAGTTAAGGTAAAAATGAAATGTGATAAGTTAACTTTGACCCCTATTATGACCCCTTAAAATAACTTGTTTTGGGCACAAATTGAATTATTATGTTAGATCCATGTCCAAGGAACCTATATCTAAAATTTCAAGTGTTTAGACCCAAAATTGTGGAGGAGTTTGGTAGAGTTCTCAAAGGTCAAATCGTTGAACTTTGACCCTTTAATCACCAGATTTCTGGCCGAAAACCGATCACGTAGATTTTCCCAAATCTCAGTATCCTGTACATCAAATTATGAGTCTGTAGACTGAAAATTAACAGAGTTATTGCGAAGGAAAATGTACACAGACACACAGACACACAGACAGGCAGACACAAAGACACGTTCACTTTTATATATATATATATATATATATATATATATATATATATATATATATATATATATATATATATATATATATTCCTGAAATTGCAGATACCGGCCATCTTCTCTCCTTAAATAACTTTTATTTTTTATGTTTATTCTTTTTTTATCTCTTTTTTTATTCTTATTTTATTTTATTTTATATTATATATTATATTTTATATTTTATTTTTATTATATTTTATTTATTTATTTATTTATTCTTTATTTTCTATTTATTTATTATATATTTATTTATTTATTTTTATTCCCCTTTTTTATTTTCCTTTTAGTGTTGTTTAATAACTCTTGCTGACTTGTACATTTCAGTTGACCTATATTATTTTGCCCTATATATATTTTCGTGCCTTTAATATTTCCTGTCTGGGTCGTTTCGACTTTTGTTTCCCTTTATTTTATATTCAACTTTATCATTTTTTTTTCTTCCCAGATCTTTTTTATTTGTAGTTATGTCTCGGAAGTAGAGTGAAAAGCACATCTTATTTTTCTTTTGTTAATATTATTTTTTTTTCCTTGTACACATGTTTGTGAATTATTCCATGGATTTCTGCCTTTGGATTATTATGGACCATCTTCTTCCAATTACGGAATTTCCTTGGATTTTACTTGTACAAATGGAAATTCTTTTAACTTTCTTGAAGATTTACATTTGGATTTTACCGTCACTGGATTTTTTATTTTCCACCAGACTATCCATTCATGTGTAATCACCTTTTTCTTTACCATATTCCCTCTGCTTAACTTATTTTGTTTTCAAGTAAGATCTTTGACTTACTTGTTGTTTCATCAAATACTTCTGCTTGCAAAATCCGATCCCGCATTTTGCTAATTCCTACCCTCTGATGAGAGGGAGAGTATTTCTTCGAAACTGCGCGGATTAAGGACTATCCATTTATCTAGGGTTTCCTTTTCAGATTAAATATGTTTTTAACTCATTTCAAAGTGTTTTTTAACATGTTTTATTAACTGTTTGCTCATATATATATATATATATATATATATATATATATATATATATATATATATATATATATATATATATATATTGGACAATATACAGATATATGGATTATTCTACCCAATTAAGTGGCAACTAAAATATCTACTCGTTTCGCTTTATAACTTAATGGCTCTGCTCCACTGATGAGCACGTGGCATATTTACCCATGCGTAGCTTTTGAAACCATTTTTTTTCATCTCTTTTTTTATTTTTATTCATGTTTTTTTTTTTTTTTTTGTGAGAATTGAGTTCCCTTAGATTTAATGTGAATTACACAGGTAGATCCCAGGATGAATTTTTAAGTTGTCTTCGGTTAATTATATGACTTAATTGTGTGAATATTTGATTCGAAGCGGCTACAACCCCAAATTTGACAGGTGTGACACTTCAACCGTAGGACATTTATAGTTTTTAATCAGCATTCGTTTGCTCTGCAACTGTTGTTCACGTTTTCAATTCAACTATTATTTGCAAAAGTTGTTTATGACAACAAAATACTAATAATCGTTTTCTGTAACTCTCTTTCCATTTACACACACACACACACACACACGCACACACACACACACACACACATATATATATATAGTATGAAAATACATGTATGTCAATTAGGTTACATCGACGCTTCCGCGTTTACTCCCTATTGAGAAGCATGGAATTCGTGTTATCGGGTGTTCATATATATATATATATATATATATATATATATATATATATATATACGTAATGTTTAGTCTACCTACCTGACCAATCATTGTTATTCTCTCTAACGGCTTAATGTTATCATTAGGCATTAGCCAATGCTAGGGCTTCCTTCAAATAAAGGTTTGACAGACTTTTACCTCCTTTTCTTTTGTTTCGTTTTGTATATTGGTGATATACATTTTGTGAATGGGTCGAATTCTTTTCTCCTCCTCTGATGAGAAGCATTTAACTTTGAAATGCCATGATCTTAAGAAAATGTTGAATATGTAAAAACAATATAAAAACAAACCGCGCATTTCTTACTTGTTTTTCTTGGCATTTTTTACTACAATAAATTGCGGTTTCATTTAATGCCATGACTAGCAAATTCTAGGATTGCTACAAATATAATTTGCTGATTTCTTTCTGTCCTATGATGAGAAGATGTGTGTGTGTGTGAAAATGTCTGCGTGTGGTTGTCTTTCTGTCTGCGTACATTCCTATACAAAATTAATCCGTCAATTTTCGGTCTAAGGACTCGAAATTTGACATACGGTGTATTAAAATTTAGCAAAATTTGTTTACTTGTGTTTCGGCCAGAAATGTTGCTGTCAAGGAGTCAAAGTTCAACGATTTTACCTTTGAGAACTCTACCAAACTCGTCCGCTAATTTTGCGTCAAAACAATGGAAATTTTTGATATAGGCTACTTGGACGTGGATCGAATTTTATAATTTGTTTTGAGCCCAAAACAGTAAATGTTACGGGGTCATAATTGGGGTCAAAGTTTAAAAAAAATTGATCTCTGCAAATAACTAAGCCAAGTTTTGGTAAAACATTTGAAATTTTACATAAAAGGTATTCAGACATAGGGCAAGCTTTTTAATCGTTTTTCTCTCTCTCTCTCTCTCTCTCTCTCTCTCTCTCTCTCTCTCTCTCTCTCTCTTTTTCAGCAAGCTTTTTAATCAGATTTGGGGCGAGAATTTGTCTGCCAAGAGGTCAAAATTGAAATAGTTGACCTTTGCAGATTTTACCAAACTCCTCCGCCAGTTTTCGGTCTACACACTTGAAATTTTAGATATAGGTAACTTGGATATGGGTCAGACATTTTAATTTGATTTGAACCCAAAACAGTAAAGGTTAAGAGGTCAAAATAAGGGTCAAAGTAAAAAAAAATTGATCTCTGCGGTCTCTATAAACTTTTCTCTATGGAAGTTAAGAAAGCCTATTATACAGAAAGGCATTACCGTACATATGCACACTTTTTAATATATACATATGCATATAAAGTTATGAACAGTGCATAGGGCCTTAGAAGCCGGGCTGAACTGCTAGTGTATATATATATATATATATATATATATATATATATATATATATATATATATATATATATATATATATATATAAAGTCGATTTACTCCTCTAATTCATGGGGCTATAAACACATGAATTACATATATTTCCATATCATCACGATCTCTACCAATAACTGATACACGTTGCAAAAATTTAAGTCATTTTCATTCGATTTTATAATTTTCGAAATTTCTTGCCAATTGTCGCATACTTAAAACTCGATGTTTCCTATCAAACGAATATATATATATATATATATATATATATATATATATATGTATGTATCTATGTATATATATATGTATGTATCTATGTATATATATATATATATATATATATATATATATATATATATATATATATGAACAAATGATTAATAAAACATGTTAAAAGACATCTTGAAAAAGAGTTAAAAACATATTTAATTTTAAAAAAGGAAACACAAGATAAGTGGATAGTCCTTAATCCGCGGAGTTTCGAAGAAATACTCTCCTTCTCATCAGAGGGCAGGAATTAGCAAAATGCAGGATCGGATTTTGCATATAAAAGTATTTAATGAAACTACAAGTAAGTCACAGATCTTACTTGGTTAAAAAAGGGTGAGGTAAGGGGAACAGTTTTTACATCTGGCTGAGTTTATTTTACTTGTAAATATTAACTCTTTAATATTTATAATATATTTTAAGTTTACCATTTTGATTACCTTGGTAAACTTATTGTAATTTTTATTATATATATATATATATATATATATATATATATATATATATATATATATGTGTGTGTATATATATATATATATATATATATATATATATATATATATTGAATTGACTAAAAGTCTTCATAATGAAATGATATGATTTTATAGGCTTACAAGTCGAGAAGATACTAGACGGTTTTATGGCCTTTCAATAAAGATTAATTCCTCAAACCACTTGAAATCCTCTTCGAAAATCAACAGGTGAGTCAGGAAACATAGTGCAGTTAACATTGTTACCTTTCGGTAAATATATTTAAATATAATGACAGGGAGGTATTTGTTTATCTCTTGGGAAGCCAAGTTTGTTAGTTGATTTTAAGAGAGTGTGTGTGTGGGGGTGGGTTAACGTGTAGGGTCAGAAAACAAGGAACACTCACCTTAGAGAAGAAAATACCTCCAACCTCGAATTTTGGTTGGTTGTTTTTTTACGACACAATTATATGTATGAATGTAGTTAGAGCGGTTATTTCTAATTTCGAGGTGAAAAAAATACGATGGAAAAATATAATGCATCCGTTGTTTGTGACAAAGTAAATATCAAAAACTGGATTTTCATTTTATCTATTTATTTATTTATTACCGTGGCTGGTTGGATCACAAGAGACACCACTTATCAAGGCCTGGGGCCACCCGAGGATAAAGGTTAATGAGTGTACAGTAGTCAATGGGACAATATCGTAGTAATCGATAGTAGTTAAAATTTGGTAAATTGGATTATTTAAGGGGACGGCACATCAAAAGTTTGTCTACCTTTGACTTGAAGACAATCATATTGTAGTCAGCTGGAGAGTTTCACGCGCTTACTGTTCTAAGAAAGAAACTCTGTTCATGGAATCTACACTTAGGTTTAGGTTTAGGCACAGATAAAGAGCGCGGGAAATTATTGATAGTGGTTTAAGCTAGACAAGTGTTTTTCGTGAAAGTTTAGCAAAGGGGACCATAGATTAGATCTCAGACGAGCACTTGCCATGAAAATAACGATAAAACAAAGACAGGCTCGCAACGTCTCTTTTGTGGAAAAGAGATTGCAGGCTACGAAGTCTATTTAGAATTCTGTCAAGGCAGAATAAGATGCTTCTAGCAGCTCCTGCCCAGATGTGGTAACAGTACTCCATCGATGATGTACTTGGCTCTTATACAGGTAAAGAATTGCGTCAGCAGTGAGATATCTACTGGAGTGGTAAAATGATCCAACCATGGCAACTTGGCAATTGATTTTATGTACGAATTCCATTTCAGATCAGGAGTAAAGGT
>NC_136503.1:835000-875814 GCF_053919585.1 Euprymna scolopes | reverse complement strand
AGATAAATTCAAAATCTAAATTATTTGCACAACCATTATGGGATGAGGATACACTTAAATTAATAATATTTGAATTAAGCTTTTAATCACAGTTCCTTCTTAAGAAATAAAATGTTAAGCATAAATTAATCCGTAGATGGTAGAATGTTAAAAAGGTTTGTACAAAACTATCGTAGATTGTGGAGGAAATAATCGAGCATATAAGTATAAACTAGAATTTGAAGGGTGGATTAGGATTTGGTAATAAATCAATTAAATAAACAAGTTGGTGAAGAAATAAAAAATACTCACGATAGAGTAAATGAATATTAAAATAGGAAATTGGTTGAAATATCATTGAAAAAGTAAAAATACGAAAATTAGGCGATTACTAACTACGAAGGCCATCGAAAAATAAAGACAACAAAATATAAGGATGGTGTTTAGGTAGATCCAATAGCGTGTTCTCTAAAAATAGAGATTATGCATTTTGCCGTCTGAAAAAGTATGTGATTTGGAATAATTTTAAATTATATATTTCAAATTGTTCAAACAGTTATGAAACTCAAAAGAAAATACTCAATAAAGTGTTCTTTATTTTGCGAAAATATATGCATGCTCGATTGGAAAAACTAATAATCATGAAGCTTAAATAATCAAGTCAATTAATTTTGACTTTAATTTATTAGTATACTAGACTGGGTGGTAGTAGGCAGGCAGGCAGGCAAGCTCGATACCGTACCGTGAAGGAGGAAAAAAGTGAAAAAACGTGACGTGTTTGCTATGGCGCCCATCGCCAAACCGAAAGTGACGTAGATTTAAATTAAGGCTAGACAATCGGAAAGAGGCGATGACTTTCGAAAATATCGGCGAAAAAAGTGACCATTCTCTGTAGAAAAGTGCCTAGTTGAGAATGGAGGAATTAATGTTTTCGATCAATGTTTCGATATTTGTCGTCTGAAGGGTCGAACTTCAAAATGATACCGATCTCGTAAAAATCCGTCGCCTATGTCGAAAGTTTTATATAAATATATAGTAATATATGGCTGATAGGAAGGGCGCGGTGGATACTAGAAAGCTGATTGGCTAACTAAAATCTCAATAGAAGATGCGTATATAAAAACGACCACAAAATTCGCGCATAAGCCTGAAGAGTCCTTTTACACTTAAAACGCTTTCTATATTGTATCCCTTATAATTTATCTCCTCACATTTATTATCCTTATTTTATTCCTAATAATTTATATTTCATTGAAGTACTGTTATAATTTTAGACACCCCTTCTAAAATATACCGACATAGCATAAACTCTTTATTTCATGTAAACCGTTTTCATAGCGGTAACCCATTAATACATACGATTAAATAGATCCTTATTTGATCATATATATATATTAATGGGTACACCATCCTTGTAATTAATTTACCTTATATTCTCCACGAGAGTTTAATCACACATAGTGTACACATATATTAACCCCATTATGACAGATATGCTATACACCAACCTTCATTATATAATAAATGTTATACTTCTCCTATATCACAGAGATCAATTTAGTTCTCCCACACCGAAACAGCATCAATATTTTATCTGTGTGTGTAAATATTTTTTTATAAATATAATAATGAAACATTTATTTATAAATATACTATATGAATTTTTAATTTTGGCAACATATGTGAATACGTTTCATCTGCGATTTTATTCAAGGTTCAGCATCAACAGGCCGCAGTAAATATATTACTGTTGAATTGGAAAACTGGATTTTGAAAGAAATCGCAGCTGAAATATGTATGCACATATGTAGCCAAAAATATAAATTTATATAGTATATTTATAAATAAATGTTTTATTATTATATTTATAAATAAATATTTACACGCACATACACACACGCACACACACGCACACACACACACACATATATGAGTAAAACAGTATAGTATATGTTTGCATAATAATAATTTATATTGAATATATATATATATATATATATATATATATCTTCTAGTGAAATATATAACAAATTTATAACTTGAAATATTTCAGCATTAAGAATTTATATATAATGTTAAATATTGACTTTTTTAATATTTAAAGCTGCAATATTTTAAGTTATAAATTTATTATATTTTTTACTAGAATATCTTATCTTTTTCTTTTCCAGTTATAACAACTAGTCTTTTTACTTTTCTAAGTTTAATCCTAACCATATTACTTTTCATGCTCGCATTTTTCTATGTAATCAATTATTTTTTTCAAGCTTTGGTTTGAAATAATATTTTCTTTTTTGTGTTCAATATCATACGCATTCTCAACAATCCATGAAAAATTATTACTAACTTCTTAAATAGACTAAATAAAAAAAATCAAACAAAAGACTAGTAAAGTAAATACACAGAAAGAAGGGACAAAAAAGAGAGAAACAGAATTAACGGGCGACGTCGTAAGCGAAAGATTATCAGCCCTAGCACGACAAAGAGCATCACTATTGTTAACTTTCTCTCTATATAAGATGGTATGCAAGCGACATTTCCGCTATGATTTATGAAGGTGTCGACGAAGAAAAAGTTGCTATGGTAACCAACAGCCAATCAGAAAAAAGCGTTTCTAAAACGTCAATGTTGAAAAAGTTGCTATGGTAACCGACAGCCAATCATTGAAACCGTCTCTCACGTGCCTTACTTATTGAGAAGACTTTTGAACACCAGTAATTTTATTATAACTTTTGTTTTAATGAAGGAAAATCGAAACTTTTTATTTCAAAATATAGCTGAGAAAATGACCTATGAACTGTAAAAATTGTTTGAAATTTGATCGCATTATGAGTGAGCAGTGAAGCTTTAAAGCAGTTCTAAATTAATTAATATAACACTTAACCATATATTAAAACTGGGTACTGTTTGAATGATATATATATATATATATATATAAAAGAGTATTATTTATACTGAGCAAACCACACACACACACACACACACACACACACACACACACATATATATATATATATATATATATATATATATATATATATATATATATATTAAGTAAGATGATTGCTAATTTATAATTATAAAGATCGGTTTAATAAGGAAGAACAAAAAAATCAATAAATTGTACGATCGTTTCGGAAACGATGTTTTTATTGTGATAGATAATGAGTCTTGGACAATAATTTTATGATATAATTTTTTGAAGCAAAGTCTCCTCATCAGCAAGAATATTGGGTAGGTATTTTTCTAAAGACACCAAAAATAAACCTAGCATTTTTTAAGTAAGGCATATGTATCTGGAAAATATTTACAATATAAAGGAAAATAGTTACTTTTTTTATGTTGATAAATAAAGTAAGATAAAATGAAAATAAAAATAAAATAAAATCTGGTTGAAAGGTAAGGTTAAGAGAGTGCAATGGCAAAAAATAATCAAAATACAATACAAAACCAAATTAAACCGCACGCATTAGCCACTAACACAAATAAACCACAAACTCGATTAAACCTAGAACCCCATCTTCCAGCGTAGACCCCTACTACCAGGTCTCCTTCTCCAATATCAGGGGTCTACGTTCCAACCTTCCAGAGGTTGAAACCCAATTACAGGAGACGAAACCGGACATATTATTTCTATGTGAAACTGGAATAGGGCCGACCACTTCCCTAGATGAGTTCATAATTAATGGATACTCCAATTTAACAGCTAAATCTGACTCCCAAGATCGCCATGGGCATGGAATATGTGCCTACATTAAGGATGGCTTCCCATGTGGCAGGGATATCTCTAGAGAAGATCCTAATTTACCCTATATGTGCTTCAGGGTTGCACTTGCTAACACCACTGCATTTATATTTGCCCTCTATAGGCCCCATAACAGTGGAGTTACTATCTTTAAGAGCATATCTGAGAAAATAGACCACATACTGTCTTCACATTCCTCGGCTAACATCCACATCTGTGGTGACTTCAACGTCGATAACGTGGAATGGCTGACCCATTCAAATAAGACAGATGATGAGGGGAGGTTTTGTCATGATTTTGCCATTGCTTATGACCTCACTCAGATTGTTCACAAACCCACCCGTGTGGCCGATACACCCAATCAATATGCAAGCCTCTTAGACCTTTTTCTCTCAACGTCCCCTGAGCTATGTTCATGTACCGTTCATTCTCCTCTAGGATCCTCCGACCACTCCGTCGTATCAGTTAAGATAAAAATGAAATGTAAGAAGCCCCCAGACGTACCCCTCCACCGTACTGTATACCGATACTCTATGGCTGACTGGGATAGCTTCCGTACATTCATATCTGATTTACCTCTGCACTCCATGTTTAAAAAGGAAGTGTCCTCTATAGTATCAGAGCTGACCGAATGGTTAATTGTAGGCATAGACCAATTCATACCATCTAAAAAATTCCAACAAAAACCTAACAGCCAGCCATGGTTCTCCCCAGAATGTGCTGCTGCTATCGTGCACAGAAACCACTTTTTCCATAGCTACCAACGTACAAGATGCACTGAGACTAAAGCTGCTTTCAGGACTGCGAGCAACCACTGTAAAAGAGTAATAAAAAATGCAAGAGAGCTATATGCCCAGTCTGTTAAATCCAAGATCAGCGGCTTGGTTCCCACCAGTTCTGGCAAATAACAAATAGGATCCTGAACAGAAGTGTGCGTTCTATCCCAACCATTATCAATGGACCAGAGGTCATCTCGTCAGCGTCAGACAAGGCCAAACTATTTGCAAAGAACTTTGCAGCTAATTCTACCCTATGCGACGAAGGCCATCAACTCCCCATATTTCCTCCTATAATACAGAACAAGCTAGGTAACATACAAATATCCGTGCATGAGGTCGCCAAGCTAATAAAAAACCTAGATTCCAGTAAAGCAACTGGCCCTGATGGCATCCCAATTATAGTGTTAAAAAAGCTTCAACCAGAACTTGCTCCCATACTTACGAAACTATTTAAGCGCTGCCTTAAGGAGAAGTGCTTTCCGACCCCCTGGAAGACCTCATCAGTTTGCCCTGTATTTAAGAATTCAGGTGATAAGTCATCTCCCTCTCAGTACAGACCAATAAGTCTTCTCTGTGTTATGAGTAAGTTGCTGGAATCCATATTAAATAGAGAAATAGTCAACCACCTCAGCAGGAATAACCTTCTTAGTGACACACAATATGGTTTCCGCTCTGCAAGATCTACCGCAGATGTGCTGACGGTTATATCCCACAGGATTAGTGAATCTCTTGACAAAGGCTTCCTTTCTAGGGCAATTGCTCTTAACATATCAAAGGCCTTCGACAAAGTATGGCATAAGGGTCTACTTCACAAGATTTCCAGCTACGGTATAACTGGAAATGTTTTTTCAATCATTAAATCATTTCTCTCCGATAGGCTCATAAGAGTAGTGGTAGATGGTCAAAAATCGGAGGCCTGCAATATAAATGCTGGAGTCCCTCAGGGGTCAATCCTGGGCCCAACTCTCTTCCTGATCTACATCAATGACCTCCCTAAACACATACTTAAATCATTCGTTGACATCTATGCTGATGACACGACCATCTATGGCAACACATCAAAGGCTGTAAATGACGAAGTTCTATCTGATCCTCTCTCCTCTGATCTCGAGCGCGTGGTTCAGTGGGGGAAGATGTGGCTAGTTACCTTTAATGCATCCAAAACCAAACTCCTGTCCTTACATCATCAACGCTCTGATCCCCAGCTGGCATCAATTGTGATGGATGGCTCTCGTCTGGGTGAGGCCCCGTGTTTTGACAAGCTTCTGGGTTTGACCTTTACTCCTGATCTGAAATGGAACACGTACATCAAGTCTGTTGCTAAGGTCGCTGGAAAGATGGTGGGATCCTTCTACCGCTCCAGAAGATATCTCACTACTGATGCAATTCTCTATCTATATAAAAGCCAAGTACGGCCAAGGATGGAATACTGCTGCCATATCTGGGCAGGAGCTGCCAAAAACAGCCTATCATGCCTTGACAGAGTACAAAATAGACTTCGTGGTTTAGTGGGGGATGCCCTTTTCTCTACCCTGCAACCCCTCTCCCACAGAAGAGACGTTGCAAGCCTATCCTTGTTTTATCGTTATTTTCATGGCAGGTGCTCGTCTGAACTCCAATCTCTGGTCCCCCCTCGCCAATCTTTCACGAAAAACACCCGTCTAGCTGAATCCACTGTGAAAAATTTCCCCCACTCTATATCTGTGCCTAAATCAAAACGCGGATTTCATGAACAAAGCTTCTTTCTTAGAACTGCACGCCTGTGGAACTCTGTTCCGTCTGCCTGCTTCCCTCCGGACTACAACTTGGATGTCTTCAAGTCTAATGTTAACAAATTCCTAATGAACCGCCCCCTTAAGTAAACACTTCATCAAATCTCCTCACTAACGTAATGTACTTGCAATAACCCTTATCCCTGAGTGGCTTCCGGGCCTTGATAAGTGGTGATCTCTGTGTAAAAAAAAAAAAAAAAAAAAAAATCCGTAAGCATAAAAAAATCCATAGGGAAATCCTATGGTTCAACCCTCCATATTCTAAAAATCTTGAGACAAACCCCCATAGATACAATAAAATCTTTAATAAGAACACAATCAAAGTGTCTTACTCAACTATGCCAAACCTACATCAAAAAATAATTAGTTCTAATCATAAAAAAATAATAAGATACAAAATGCAAATATAGAAACTATACCAGGCTGTAACTGTAGAAGAAAAAATAAATATCCTCTACATGGTACCTGCAAGATAAAAAATGTGATTTATAGCTGCACAGTCTCACAAACCCAAAATACAAATTATGTTGATAGCAGCCATACAATCCCTTTTCACAATCTAACTCTTTCACACAGTTATTCAATAACAACACCCCATTAACCGATCTACCAATCAAATATAACCAAACCTATTACATACCATACCAATCTTAATCTAACTGACAACAAATATATTAAACAAAATGTAATCTACTTCGGTTTCAAATCTGGACTTATTAAGCATAGGATTTCAATGCATAAGCACTACTTTAAAAATCGTTACTTGAGACACCAGACAGCTTTATCTAAACATATACGGCGACAATGACATAAATATTCCCTTCATTTTAAAATGGGAAATAATAGTATCTTATACAGTATATATGCCGGAGGACAGATTCTGTGCACGTTGTAGATATGAAACCCTTAAGATTTTAAAATATAATAAAAATAAAACCATTCTCTTGAACTTAAAAGGCGATTTTTTTCCGGGTGCATTCATAAACGTTGGTTTAGATTAGACAAATTTAAACCACCACAAATCATAAATTATATTATGACTAATCTATCTTAAAATTTATAATTTATAAATTAATAACTATTATTATTATTAATTTTTTATCATCATCATTGCTATTATTATTATTATTATTATTATTATTATTATTATTACTACTATTATATTATCTGATATTTTACCATTATTTTCTATTTTATTTTATTTTATTATCTATTTCACTTTAAATTTATATGTTACTCTTTTTATTAATGTAATTTCTATAAATATTATAATTACTAATTTAAAAATATTATTTTTATTTAATCACTTCCAATTCATTATAAAAAATTCAACTATTAACTAATTAGTGGTTATCTCCCTTTGAACAGTTAAATACTTTATTTTCCTATTTGAATAAAATTATCTCCCTTTGTAATTGAAATATTTCAGCTGATTTTAAATTAAACGTCACTAACGATTTTAACTGTTAATATTATTCCATTGGCGTCTCCTTTGAAAGTTTGTATACATCAACACTTTCAAGCATTTATAAACTACATTTACCATCCCAATGAATGCATTGACAATGATACGTACAAATTTTTGAAGGCAAACCATTAAAAGGTATTTATATTTTTGTTAAAAATATTTAAAACTTACACTCTCTTAACCTTATCTTTAAATCAGATTTTTTTTTTTTAAATTTTATCTTACTTTATTTATCAATATAAAAAAAGTAACTATTTTCCTTTATATTTTAAATATTTTCCAGATACATCTGCCTTACTTAAATGCTAGGTTAATTTTTGGTGTCTTTAGAAGGAAAACACCCAATATTTTCGCTGATGAGGAAACTTTGTTTCAAAAAACTATATGATAAAATTATTGTCCAAGACTCATTTTCTATCACATCGTTTCTGAAACGACCGTACAATTTATTGATTTCGTTTGTTCTTCCTTATGAAACAAATTTTTAATTTTTAATTTTAATTATAAATTATTAATCATCTTAACATTAAAATAGCTCTAGGATATATATGTCTATCGAGCTTATGATATATCTACATTACAGAGAGCAGTGTTTTCTTTTCTTTTAATTGTATTAATGAATTTACTAATACATTAAAATATACTCTGCTCTTTAGTCTTGTTCTAATCCCCTAAGTCTATATATATATATATATATATATATATATATATATATATACTAGCAAAGGTGCCCGTCGTTGACTGGATTCAAAAACAGCCTACAGAAAATGGACTCTGATTTATGAAAGTATGATAGGTTATGAAAAGGAAGGGTTTTAAAGAGATAGCTTCGGATTTGGGGGTATCAAACCAAAGCAAAATATGATGAAAGTAAAAATAAAATAGATAAACCCCATAATTTATTATACCATACCTATTCACACTTAAACACTTATCACAATATTCTGTGGATCTATATTAAAAAACCTTGTTAAACTTTGTGACATATTTCCATTCTATGCAGATCAGGCGCGAACGAACACCCCATAATTTTATTATATCATATTTCTTCAAACTGAAACATAATTATCAAAGTATACTTACGCAGATAGATATGAAAAGTCTTTATTAAAGTTTTTGCCTATTTCCATTCTATGGAGGCCAAGCGCGAACGCAGACTCCACAATTTTATTATACCAATTTTATTATATCTGGGCTGAGGTTAACCGCCTGATAGTCAGGGACCCTAACCTTGGATTAGCCCTAAGGAGGCTGTGCTATCAGCAGTTACAAAGTACTGGGACTGCTGTATTGCCATTTGGTGAATAGACTCTGGACCATGCAGTAGTCTCTGATGGGGCCTCTCGATGCCATACTAGTGGGTAATTGTTACGGCTTTACCTTATCGTGTGCTACAAAAAAATATTGTCTTTTCTCTCTTACTTTCCCTCTCTGTCCTGCTCTAACCAAGTATGTACACCTGTTCTACAAATCCCAAAATCCTCAACATGAAATATCTCCAAAAACGAGAACCTTCGAAATTAAAACCTTGAACTATTATCTAAACTCAAATGTAAATTAATACGAAATTAATCCGACTTCACAAATTGATAAAAGTTCATTATTGGATTTTAATTATAAGGTGAAGCTCGAAGATTTAAACCCGATATATAAACAAAAAAAAATTTAAAAATAAAAATAGACAAACAAATAAAAATAAATAAATAAAAGCATTAACCCCCCCTCCCCAACACACACACACACAACGTCCACCATATCTTTATGTACCTAGAATTAAAGTCTGCTAGCTTCCCATTTCCGATATGACCTGAAGAAGTATAGGTCGGATTTTCCAGACTCTTAAGCTAAGGTCAAAAAATGTTTCTATCTAACATTTTGAAATCTATTTTGTGCTAATTATCGCTAACTCGTTTCTTATTGCAGCTTTGACTTAAAAACCCGTAACGTAACTTTACCTATCTTGTCTTGCTTTTTTTTTCTTTTTTGTTCTGAAATCTTTTTTGTCAAATATGCTATTAACCAATATTGTCTTGTTACATGTAAAACGAAAAGAAAGTCACACATGAAAACGAGAAGCTTCCAAATTAAAACCTTGAACTATTATCTAAATCCAAATGTAAATTAATACAAAATTAAGCTGACTTCACAAATTGATAACAGTTCATTATTGGATTTTAATTATAAGGTGAAGATCGAAAGATTCAAACTCGAGATAGATAACGCCAAAAACATCCCCACATTAATATGGGAAGGGAGATTATCTTCAAACAGCGTCCTGAATTGATAATACTTATACTAAGTAGATATTAATAAGTCCCTTGTACCTATTCCATTTTTTTCTTTAAATGGAGAGTAGATAATGCAGTGGATGTGTTATCAGCAGCTCCAGTAACTCTCGCTTCTCCTTTTTTGTCCCTCAGTCCTCATTCAAATGAGTGATTTTTCTGACAAAGGGTGAAGAAAAAGCTGCTTTCCAGGTCGATAGTACTTTGTGAACAGTAGTCTAAGATGTCGGAAATTTTTCTGTTTCTATGTCTATCCTTGTGGCCATGTCACTAGTAAGGGTGCTGGAGGTAAAAGTTTCGTCTGGGCTGACGTTATCCGCCCGATAGTCAGGGACCCGAACCTTGGATTAACCACTAAGGAGGCTGTCCTATCAGCAGGTGCAAAGTACTGGGGCTGGTGTATTACCATTTGGTGAATGGATTCTGGACCATGCAGTAGTCTCTGGTGGGGCCTCTCGATGCCATGCTAGTGGGTAATTGTTACGGCTACGGCTTTAACTTATCATGTGCTACATAATAAAAAAAAATTCTGTCCTTTTCTCTCTTACTTTCCCTCTCTATCCTCCTCTAACCAAGGATGTCTACCTGTTCCACAAATCCTAAAACCTTAACATGAAGTATCTCCAGAAAAAAAAACTCGATTAAACCTAGAACCCCATCTTCCAACGTAGACCCCCTACTATTATGTCTCCTACTCCAACATCAGGAGTCTACATTTCAACCTTCCAGAGGTTGAAACCCAATTACGGGAGACGAAAACGGACATATTCTTTCTAAGCGAAACTGGAATAGGGCCGACCACTTCCCTAGATGAGTTCATAATTAACGGATACTCTAACTTAACATCTAAATCTGACCCCCACAAGATCGCCATGGGTATTGAATATGTGCTACATTAAAGATTGCTTCCCGTGTGGCAGGGATATCTCTAAAGACGATTCTAATTTACCTTATATGTACTTCGAGTATGCACTTCCTTACACCACTGCATTTATATTTTCCCTCTATCAACCCCATAACAGCTGAGTTACTATCTTTAAAAGCATATCTGAGAAAATAGGCCACATCCTGTCTGCACATTCCTCGGCTAACATTCACATCTGTGGTGACTTCAACGTCCATACCGTGGAATGGCTAACCCACTCAAATAAGACAGATGATTAGGGGAGGTTCTGTCATGATTTTGCCATTGCTTATGGCCTCACTCAGATTGTTCACAAACCCACCCGTATGCCCGATACTACAGGTCAGGATATGCAAGCCTTCTGACCTTTTTCTCTCAACTTCCCCTGAGCTATGGTCATGTTCCGTTCTTTCTCCTCTAGAATCCTCTGACCACTCGTTCGTATCAGTTAAGGTAAAAATGAAATGTGATAAGTTAACTTTGACCCCTATTATGACCCCTTAAAATAACTTGTTTTGGGCACAAATTGAATTATTATGTTAGATCCATGTCCAAGGAACCTATATCTAAAATTTCAAGTGTTTAGACCCAAAATTGTGGAGGAGTTTGGTAGAGTTCTCAAAGGTCAAATCGTTGAACTTTGACCCTTTAATCACCAGATTTCTGGCCGAAAACCGATCACGTAGATTTTCCCAAATCTCAGTATCCTGTACATCAAATTATGAGTCTGTAGACTGAAAATTAACAGAGTTATTGCGAAGGAAAATGTACACAGACACACAGACACACAGACAGGCAGACACAAAGACACGTTCACTTTTATATATATATATATATATATATATATATATATATATATATATATATATATATATATATATATATATATATTCCTGAAATTGCAGATACCGGCCATCTTCTCTCCTTAAATAACTTTTATTTTTTATGTTTATTCTTTTTTTATCTCTTTTTTTATTCTTATTTTATTTTATTTTATATTATATATTATATTTTATATTTTATTTTTATTATATTTTATTTATTTATTTATTTATTCTTTATTTTCTATTTATTTATTATATATTTATTTATTTATTTTTATTCCCCTTTTTTATTTTCCTTTTAGTGTTGTTTAATAACTCTTGCTGACTTGTACATTTCAGTTGACCTATATTATTTTGCCCTATATATATTTTCGTGCCTTTAATATTTCCTGTCTGGGTCGTTTCGACTTTTGTTTCCCTTTATTTTATATTCAACTTTATCATTTTTTTTTCTTCCCAGATCTTTTTTATTTGTAGTTATGTCTCGGAAGTAGAGTGAAAAGCACATCTTATTTTTCTTTTGTTAATATTATTTTTTTTTCCTTGTACACATGTTTGTGAATTATTCCATGGATTTCTGCCTTTGGATTATTATGGACCATCTTCTTCCAATTACGGAATTTCCTTGGATTTTACTTGTACAAATGGAAATTCTTTTAACTTTCTTGAAGATTTACATTTGGATTTTACCGTCACTGGATTTTTTATTTTCCACCAGACTATCCATTCATGTGTAATCACCTTTTTCTTTACCATATTCCCTCTGCTTAACTTATTTTGTTTTCAAGTAAGATCTTTGACTTACTTGTTGTTTCATCAAATACTTCTGCTTGCAAAATCCGATCCCGCATTTTGCTAATTCCTACCCTCTGATGAGAGGGAGAGTATTTCTTCGAAACTGCGCGGATTAAGGACTATCCATTTATCTAGGGTTTCCTTTTCAGATTAAATATGTTTTTAACTCATTTCAAAGTGTTTTTTAACATGTTTTATTAACTGTTTGCTCATATATATATATATATATATATATATATATATATATATATATATATATATATATATATATATATATATATTGGACAATATACAGATATATGGATTATTCTACCCAATTAAGTGGCAACTAAAATATCTACTCGTTTCGCTTTATAACTTAATGGCTCTGCTCCACTGATGAGCACGTGGCATATTTACCCATGCGTAGCTTTTGAAACCATTTTTTTTCATCTCTTTTTTTATTTTTATTCATGTTTTTTTTTTTTTTTTTGTGAGAATTGAGTTCCCTTAGATTTAATGTGAATTACACAGGTAGATCCCAGGATGAATTTTTAAGTTGTCTTCGGTTAATTATATGACTTAATTGTGTGAATATTTGATTCGAAGCGGCTACAACCCCAAATTTGACAGGTGTGACACTTCAACCGTAGGACATTTATAGTTTTTAATCAGCATTCGTTTGCTCTGCAACTGTTGTTCACGTTTTCAATTCAACTATTATTTGCAAAAGTTGTTTATGACAACAAAATACTAATAATCGTTTTCTGTAACTCTCTTTCCATTTACACACACACACACACACACACGCACACACACACACACACACACATATATATATATAGTATGAAAATACATGTATGTCAATTAGGTTACATCGACGCTTCCGCGTTTACTCCCTATTGAGAAGCATGGAATTCGTGTTATCGGGTGTTCATATATATATATATATATATATATATATATATATATATATATATACGTAATGTTTAGTCTACCTACCTGACCAATCATTGTTATTCTCTCTAACGGCTTAATGTTATCATTAGGCATTAGCCAATGCTAGGGCTTCCTTCAAATAAAGGTTTGACAGACTTTTACCTCCTTTTCTTTTGTTTCGTTTTGTATATTGGTGATATACATTTTGTGAATGGGTCGAATTCTTTTCTCCTCCTCTGATGAGAAGCATTTAACTTTGAAATGCCATGATCTTAAGAAAATGTTGAATATGTAAAAACAATATAAAAACAAACCGCGCATTTCTTACTTGTTTTTCTTGGCATTTTTTACTACAATAAATTGCGGTTTCATTTAATGCCATGACTAGCAAATTCTAGGATTGCTACAAATATAATTTGCTGATTTCTTTCTGTCCTATGATGAGAAGATGTGTGTGTGTGTGAAAATGTCTGCGTGTGGTTGTCTTTCTGTCTGCGTACATTCCTATACAAAATTAATCCGTCAATTTTCGGTCTAAGGACTCGAAATTTGACATACGGTGTATTAAAATTTAGCAAAATTTGTTTACTTGTGTTTCGGCCAGAAATGTTGCTGTCAAGGAGTCAAAGTTCAACGATTTTACCTTTGAGAACTCTACCAAACTCGTCCGCTAATTTTGCGTCAAAACAATGGAAATTTTTGATATAGGCTACTTGGACGTGGATCGAATTTTATAATTTGTTTTGAGCCCAAAACAGTAAATGTTACGGGGTCATAATTGGGGTCAAAGTTTAAAAAAAATTGATCTCTGCAAATAACTAAGCCAAGTTTTGGTAAAACATTTGAAATTTTACATAAAAGGTATTCAGACATAGGGCAAGCTTTTTAATCGTTTTTCTCTCTCTCTCTCTCTCTCTCTCTCTCTCTCTCTCTCTCTCTCTCTCTCTCTTTTTCAGCAAGCTTTTTAATCAGATTTGGGGCGAGAATTTGTCTGCCAAGAGGTCAAAATTGAAATAGTTGACCTTTGCAGATTTTACCAAACTCCTCCGCCAGTTTTCGGTCTACACACTTGAAATTTTAGATATAGGTAACTTGGATATGGGTCAGACATTTTAATTTGATTTGAACCCAAAACAGTAAAGGTTAAGAGGTCAAAATAAGGGTCAAAGTAAAAAAAAATTGATCTCTGCGGTCTCTATAAACTTTTCTCTATGGAAGTTAAGAAAGCCTATTATACAGAAAGGCATTACCGTACATATGCACACTTTTTAATATATACATATGCATATAAAGTTATGAACAGTGCATAGGGCCTTAGAAGCCGGGCTGAACTGCTAGTGTATATATATATATATATATATATATATATATATATATATATATATATATATATATATATATATATATATATAAAGTCGATTTACTCCTCTAATTCATGGGGCTATAAACACATGAATTACATATATTTCCATATCATCACGATCTCTACCAATAACTGATACACGTTGCAAAAATTTAAGTCATTTTCATTCGATTTTATAATTTTCGAAATTTCTTGCCAATTGTCGCATACTTAAAACTCGATGTTTCCTATCAAACGAATATATATATATATATATATATATATATATATATATATGTATGTATCTATGTATATATATATGTATGTATCTATGTATATATATATATATATATATATATATATATATATATATATATATATATGAACAAATGATTAATAAAACATGTTAAAAGACATCTTGAAAAAGAGTTAAAAACATATTTAATTTTAAAAAAGGAAACACAAGATAAGTGGATAGTCCTTAATCCGCGGAGTTTCGAAGAAATACTCTCCTTCTCATCAGAGGGCAGGAATTAGCAAAATGCAGGATCGGATTTTGCATATAAAAGTATTTAATGAAACTACAAGTAAGTCACAGATCTTACTTGGTTAAAAAAGGGTGAGGTAAGGGGAACAGTTTTTACATCTGGCTGAGTTTATTTTACTTGTAAATATTAACTCTTTAATATTTATAATATATTTTAAGTTTACCATTTTGATTACCTTGGTAAACTTATTGTAATTTTTATTATATATATATATATATATATATATATATATATATATATATATATATATGTGTGTGTATATATATATATATATATATATATATATATATATATATATTGAATTGACTAAAAGTCTTCATAATGAAATGATATGATTTTATAGGCTTACAAGTCGAGAAGATACTAGACGGTTTTATGGCCTTTCAATAAAGATTAATTCCTCAAACCACTTGAAATCCTCTTCGAAAATCAACAGGTGAGTCAGGAAACATAGTGCAGTTAACATTGTTACCTTTCGGTAAATATATTTAAATATAATGACAGGGAGGTATTTGTTTATCTCTTGGGAAGCCAAGTTTGTTAGTTGATTTTAAGAGAGTGTGTGTGTGGGGGTGGGTTAACGTGTAGGGTCAGAAAACAAGGAACACTCACCTTAGAGAAGAAAATACCTCCAACCTCGAATTTTGGTTGGTTGTTTTTTTACGACACAATTATATGTATGAATGTAGTTAGAGCGGTTATTTCTAATTTCGAGGTGAAAAAAATACGATGGAAAAATATAATGCATCCGTTGTTTGTGACAAAGTAAATATCAAAAACTGGATTTTCATTTTATCTATTTATTTATTTATTACCGTGGCTGGTTGGATCACAAGAGACACCACTTATCAAGGCCTGGGGCCACCCGAGGATAAAGGTTAATGAGTGTACAGTAGTCAATGGGACAATATCGTAGTAATCGATAGTAGTTAAAATTTGGTAAATTGGATTATTTAAGGGGACGGCACATCAAAAGTTTGTCTACCTTTGACTTGAAGACAATCATATTGTAGTCAGCTGGAGAGTTTCACGCGCTTACTGTTCTAAGAAAGAAACTCTGTTCATGGAATCTACACTTAGGTTTAGGTTTAGGCACAGATAAAGAGCGCGGGAAATTATTGATAGTGGTTTAAGCTAGACAAGTGTTTTTCGTGAAAGTTTAGCAAAGGGGACCATAGATTAGATCTCAGACGAGCACTTGCCATGAAAATAACGATAAAACAAAGACAGGCTCGCAACGTCTCTTTTGTGGAAAAGAGATTGCAGGCTACGAAGTCTATTTAGAATTCTGTCAAGGCAGAATAAGATGCTTCTAGCAGCTCCTGCCCAGATGTGGTAACAGTACTCCATCGATGATGTACTTGGCTCTTATACAGGTAAAGAATTGCGTCAGCAGTGAGATATCTACTGGAGTGGTAAAATGATCCAACCATGGCAACTTGGCAATTGATTTTATGTACGAATTCCATTTCAGATCAGGAGTAAAGGTCAGACCTAGAAGCTTATCAAAACATGTAGCCTCCCCAAGACGAGAGCCATTCATTTTAATTGATGCCAGACAGGGATCAGAAAGTTAATGATGTAAAGATAGAAGCTTGGTTTTAGATGCATTAAAAGTAACCAGCCACTCCTTTCCCCATTGCACCACAGGCTTAAAATCAGAGGAGAGAGAATCAGAGAGAACTTGGTCATTTACGAACTTTGAAGTGTTTCCGTAGATGGTAGTTTCGTCAGCATAAAGGTCTATGAATGATGTTAAGATGTGGTTTGGGAGATCATTGATGCACATCATGAAGAGAGATTGGTCAAGGACGGATCCCTGAGGAATTCCACCATAAATATTGTCAGCTGATTTCTGCCCATAAACTACTACACTTATGAATCTATCAAAGAGAAATGATTTAATAATTAAGAAGACATTTCCAGCTATACCGTAGCTGTGGGTCTTGCGGATTAGACCTTTAGGCCATGCCCTATCAAAGGCCTTTGGTTGATGCGTTATGGACTGCTTTCACGGCAGATTTCCTGTTTTAACTCATCATATCCGCTATGTTAGCAATCCAAGCATTTCTTTAAAGAACAATGCCCTACCATCCCATTATTTATATACTTCCTATAATGAGTGTCATGGCATGGCACAAAGTCGGAAGATGAAAGGAGCGCTCCTACAGAAAATAAACTCTAACCTGCATAAAATATCATGTGAAGCCTTGCTAGAGACTTAATCAGGCGATATTGTTTATACGGAGGCTTAGTGCGTACTTACGTTACTTAGGTTACGCACTAAGCTTTTGTATAAGCAATATCGCCTGAAGAGGTATCTAGTTACTTGCAACTGGCTGACCGAAACATTCTCATGAATGTGTAATGACATATTAATGCTTATGTAAAACAAATAAAAAGTATATCTTGCCCTACTTTTTTTCTTTTTCTTTTTATTTATTACATTTTCACCACAAACAAGGCATATTGCCATTTTGGTGTAGGGGACTACTATCAGGGGCAACAACTACTGGGGTACTATGTAGGGATTTGTGCAGAAAAATATCGGTTCACGTTACACTTGAACTTCTGCGCGTCAGTACAGTTGGGGAAGCAGGACCTGGAATTGAATTGCAAAGTCTAGCGGTTCTGGGGAAGAGACTACTGGAGTAGAAAGATCTTTTACATCTAGGGATCTCTACTGTGTGGGGGTGGGATTTAGCTGCCTGTCGGGTTTGTTGAGGGTGTTTACGTCGTGGTGGCACAAGCGCTTTACAGTTCGTCAGATCATTCTTCATAAAAATACTTGTAGAACAGGCAGAGGGATGCAACATTACGTCGATGGGACAGAGGCTGAGGCTTAGATGCCAGTTCAGGGCTTATCAGATTAGCGACTCTCTTTTGAACCTTGTCAAGGAGCGAGAGACTAGTAGCAGATGCACCAGCCCTAATGTGACAGCAATACTCCATACATGGGCGAATGGTGGCCTTATAGAGGTACAGGATACTTTCGGGTGTTAGTAGTTTTCTAGCACGGTAGAGAGCGCCTACCTTCTTTGCAGCGGCCCTGGCAATGCTTTCAATGTAATTGTTACAACTCATGTTTCCTGTGAACGTTAGACCAAGGAGTTTGAAAGATGTACTCTCGGATAAAGAGTCGTTGGTCATTGCTATTGGTGGTAGAGAAGGTTTCTTGTAATTATTGAAGGAAACTAGTTTAGTCTTGGCGGCATTGAACGTGACCATCCATTTTTGTCCTCGTTGCACTACAGATTGGAGGTCATCCTCTAGTGTTTCTGCCATTTCTTTAGATATGTGTTCATTTGTTTTCCTGTCGTGCCTGTTATAGAGTGTAGTGTCATCAGCATATATACCCATCTCAGAAGCAATTTTGTCGGGGAGGACATTAATGAATATTAGGAGCAATAGAGGTTCAAGGATAGACCCTTGATGCACTCCTGCATTTATATCATATTGTTTAGATGTACGACCGTCGAGGACAACCTGGATTTTTCTCTTATCTAAGAATGATTTAATTATGTTTAGTATTCTACCAGTGATACCCTGTTAACAACCTTAGATATATCTAGAGCTACCGCTCTGTTCTCCCCCGCTTTGTCCAGTGAATGGTATATACGTTCAGATATTACAGTGAGGATGTCTGCTGTGAAACAGGCTTGTCTAAATCCATATTGTTTGTCAGTCAGAAGGTTAGTATCTGTAAGGTGATGGACTAGAGCATGATTAATTAAGGTCTCAAATATTTTGGCAAAAAGTGGGAGGAGGCTAATGGGGCGATAATTTGATGGGTCAGTTCTTTCGCCATAATTCTTGAATACTGACACCACAGAAGCAGTTTTCCAAAAACCCGGAAAGCAAGATTCATTAAGGTATTTGTTGTAGAGTTTGGAGAGAACTGGAGCTACTTCGGCTGAGCACTTTTTTAATAGTACAGCTGGGATGAGATCGGGTCCACATGCTTTTGAAGTGTCAAGGTTTTTTTATGATAGCATGCACCTGAGCTGTGGTGATTTTCAGATCGTCTAGTGTGGCGTCTGTCAGCATAGGAAAGTCAGGTAGGGGTGGTTGAGATGGTCCAGTGTGGAGTTTGAGGCAAACCGACTGGCAAGCATGTTAGACTTCTCGGTTGCTGAGCAAACAACCTCATGATTGTTGGTTAGTGGGGGAATTGTTGATTTCCCATTATTTACTACACTGTTGTAGATTTTCCAGAAGTCACGATTTCCTAATTATTGTGCTTCGGTGCGTTTTTTAGTTGTTTCAGTAAATTCTCTCTTAGCTGTCGCTATTTCTTTCTTAACGTTACTTCTAGCTTCTATATACTTCTGTCTGTTTGAACTGGACTTATGTCGGTTTAATCTGCGGTATGCATGCTGCCTTTGAGCAATGGCAGTTGCGCAAGTCGAAGTAAACCATTGGGGAGAGTGGGGCTTGCTGTAAAATTTCCGCATGGGAACATGTGCTTCAATTGCAGTTTTGAACCATTCAGTGGTCTCATTTACGCACTGTTCAGCAGGAAGAGAAAAAATTATTTTCCCATGGGGCATCTCTGCTCGGTATTGAGCACTTGTTATAACCTCGTTAAAACTTCATTGATTATTTTAACTTTGGATATATATATATAATTTACTTGAATTATTGTGCGTAGAGTGTAAAGCGTTGAGTTTGAATACTATAAGAATGCAGTTTTGTAGAAAAACGCCATTACATACGAGACAACGTAAATAGATGACCATATTGAAAGATTAAAATAATTATCGTTTATAAATTATTTATTTACCAACGTAATGGGTCTAATAATATCGTGATGTTATGTCGTTTGAATTTTCGAGGTAAACCTCATCTTCAGAAACAAAAGAAAAAATATGTGCAATTTCTTCGGACTGAAGGTTAAAACAATATCGTTTATTTCGGTAGTATTTCTGTAATTGCTTTATTTTTTTAGATACGCTTACAAATGTATTTTCGAATATCGGACCAAAGAGATCTTTTATTTGAATAACTAAAAATTTAGAGGATGGTAAAATCTCCCTCTAAGCTTTCTATTACATATAGCACGGACATGCCCTCTCTCTCTCTCTCTCTCTCTCTCTCTCTCTCTCTCTCTCTCTCTCTCTCAAACAAGTGATTTAGGTTAATACTGAAACCAAATCGGATGTTATGGCAACATTATTTAATAAAAAGAGTCATTTATTTTTCTTAAATACCTTGGAGGTTGAAAAATAGTATTTGAAAACTCCTGCAATATCGACTAAGCTCCAACCTCTGTCCCATCGCCGCAATGCTGTATCTCTGTACCTGTTTTACAAGTATTTTAATAAAATATGCTCTGATGAACACATGGCACTTGTGCCGCCTTGACGTACAAATCCCCGATAAATCCGTTTAGCAACAAAATCCCACCCCTTGTGTATAGGTCTGTAGATGTCGAAAAGCCTTCTTACCTCCACTGCTTGATTTTGAAATTCCCTCCCTGTTAGATACATAAATGCAATGTCAATCGACATCTCGCCCATCTCCCCTAAACATGGTCCCAAATACTAGTCCTTTACGTCTCAGTGACAATGTTTTATCTGGGGTAAACATGGCTTAAAAAATAAAATTCAATAGCTAAAATAAAAATGATAAAAAGTAATCCAAGAATGCACGTCTTAAAACAGAGTCACCTATTAATTCGACACATTCACAAAAATACATGAGTCATTCCTTTTCAAAACGGAACAAAATAAGAAGTAAAAGTTGACTGAGTGAAGCGTTGCTAATATATAATGGAAACATTAACCCATCGGCGGAAACAGCAATGAAGCTCATTGGTTATATAAACTAAACACACTAAATATATATATATATATATATATATATATATATATATATATATATATATATATATATATATATATATATATATATATATATAAACACTCGGTGCAATGAATTCCATGCACTTTAGCCTGACGAGTTCCTACAGCGATAAAACGGGGAAGATTCTGTGTAGCTTAATTGTGATATATAATTTTCATAACTTAATATATATATATATATATATATATATATATATATATATATATATATATATATATATGATGATGATTGATGATTGCAACGTCTTGCCAGATGAGTGCCACTCTTAGTCCATGAGCCCAAATGTCTGAGGGAGTATCTATACAAAAATGAAGTTACAGAGTCTTAACTTTGTACGACAGCTAAATCTCTCTCTCGGTTCAAAATGTTGAGATCCAGCAACAAGCAAGAGAAAGATAGCCAACAACAAATTAAACTGAAGACCAGCTTAATGCGGGTACTGCTCTTCCGCTTTATGTTTTTTTAAATCAGAGATTTGCTTCTCCTAGAAAGATTGCCTTCACCACGGCTTACGGAAGCCCTCTCCACCCCAACACATATATACATACACACAAATATGCACGGTGCTAGTTGGCCGTTGACCCCGAAAAAAGGGTTCATCCGCCCTTTGAAAGGTCTTGTTTTTAATACTTCAGGGAGACTAGCCGCCCTCCTCACCAAACAAGTCTGATGAGGGAACCAGTTTAGTCGCCGGTGACCCGACTATGAGGCAGGTAGTACTGGGTTACATGGTACCAGTAGTATATGACATGATCTGACACAAAATATAACCTATATATATATATATATATATATATATAAGAGCAAATAGTTAATAAAACATGTTAAAAAACACTTTGAAAAAGAGTTAAACACATATTTTATTTGAAAAGGAAACACTATATATATATATATATATATATATATATATATATATATATATATATATATATATATATATATATATATATATATATATATATAAACTGATAAATTGTAAGTCTTATGCTTTATTACGTGTACGGCCAGAGCCATAAAGTAATTACGCAGAGGACAGGATTATTTTTTCTGAGCGGAATGACACGTGCGCATTGTCTGGGCGCACGGCGGTCGTACTGGCTCACTCAACGAAAATTGATGTCACCATAGAAACTTAACATTAAGTCGAACAATTTTCTATTGAAAAGAAAGACAATCAGGATCATAAGAGGGAGGTTATTGTTTTGTAAATAGATTTAACATAAATGACCTTTTTTAAGCAAACTCAATTGATTTAACTATTTTCATATAACCAGGCAATTAATGTGTGTGCAGTATAGTTTTCACTTATTTCAATTATCGGAATAAGTTAATAAACAAAAGCTACATAAAATATTTCTTCATCTTGGAAATGAAAAACTGTTTTTGAAAAATTTTATTCATAACAATAACTAACTTTGCTTTATATAACTTTATTTCTATCTGCCAACGAACTTATAAATATTTCGCTTGTAAAATTATTTAAATTTCGTGTGAAATCAAACTTGTTCAATATTCTTTCGCGATGTTAAACTAAGGTAATCTTAATAGTTTTTTAATCCTCGAAATAGGTGATAATCTGAGGGAGTAAAATCAGGAAAATATGCAGGATGACGCAAGATTTCCCAACCAAATTCTCCTAGGAGAGAAAAAATTTACCTCTTCCTTAATAACCGTGAAGTACTCCCCAGGGAACAGAAAGGATGTCGAAAAGGGATAAAAATAAATGGCCTACTATACATAGATCAACAGGAAGGTACAAATAAAAAAAGAATGATTATAGTTTGGGCTCGACTACAATAAAGCGTACAATAAGATTCCTCAAGCATGTACGAGGTGCCTTCAATAAGTTTCCAGACTTTTTTTTACATGTTATTAATAGTACACATATGGAACTCTAGTCCCTTCAAAGTAATTTCCTCCGGCTGTAACGCGCCTGTTGCACTGTTTCAACATCCAACTTTTGGAAGGTTACATGGAAGTCCGCTTGTGTGAGTGACAATGACCCTCGTCATAGCCTCTTTCATCTTCTCAATTGCCTCATAATGACAGTCTCTAAGGTTTTCCTTTAGCTTAGTGAATAACGAAAAGTCACAGGGAGCAAGATTGGACTATGGGGAGGGTGAGGAACTGTCTTGATGTCCATATTAGTCAAATAGTCTGTGACAAGTTGTAGACTGGCGCATTCGCGCAAATCTCCCGCATCTTTAGTGCCTCACGAATAATTGTGCGTACAGTTTCTACACTGACATCAAAGTATGCACTTATTGTCTCTGTGGACACACGACGATCCTTATCCATGAAGTTTTTTTTATTTGGCCAATAAACTCTGGTATTCTGAATGTCTTGCTCCTCCCACACCTCTCATCATCCTTCACAGACTCCCTGCTTTCTTTGAATTTTTTATGCCACTCAAAAACTGATGCTCGATTCATGCAAGATAGTTCAAAAGCATTCTGAAGAATTCCAATTTTGTTGTGGCATTTTGTTTTTCAAGTTTAAAACAGAATTTTATTGCATATCGTTCTTATAAATTGTCCTCACATCCAGATCCCAGTTTTGAAATTCACCAGCTGTGACAATTAGGCTTTAGTGGGGTGCATTTCAATTCCTGTGTAGCTGTTCATTTGAACCTGAAATCATAAAAAATGGTCAGATGTATAGAAATAACACACTGGATTCTCAAGAATCTACGATAATTTCAAATACTTGTACAAAAAAGAAAGTCTGGAAACTTATTGAAAGCATCTCGTATAATAGAATACTTGAAGATATACAAAATACGAGACCAAATTATCAATTTGATTGAAAAAGTAATGCGACCACGGAGACTTGAACTAATTGCTGAAGGACAATACATAACTAAGATAAAAAAAAATACAAAGAAGTATCTTTATGACAACTATTTTTCATCCTAGACATGATGCCTCTTAAGTATATCTACGAATGTAATGCTGAATCGGATACAAATTTACTAATACAGATGAAAAAAATGAACTATCTAATGTATATGGATGTCCTGGGTCTTTTTGTCAGAAACAAAAATGAGCTAGAAACGCTAATAAACACAACCAGAATATCTAACTAGAATATCCGAATCGAATTTGGAATGAAAAAGTGCACACTGTTTGGTATAAAAAGTGGGAAAATGGAAGCAGCGGAATTCCCTAACAAGCGGAGATGAGTACACTAGGTAAACATGACAGCTATTAATATTTGGGAGCTCTGGGAGCAGACACCATCAAAGCAACAGAAATGAAAGAGAAAAATTGTCAAGAATACCTAAGAAGAACAAGAAAGTACCTAAAAATTAAATTCTAGAGTGCGTGTGTGCAATCAGCGCCAACCCTATTCAGGGTTTAACCGGCTTCCTCCCAAGGAGGAAGTTTTATAGGGGTATGAAATTCACAAGCGGTCCCCAATCGCATGTATATCCCCGTTAGGAGAGAGGACGACGTTAGGTTTTTGCAACTTTTTGCAGGGAGGTGTCAACGTCCTCCTACATACAGCACCTGGACTTCCCAAATTGGTCACCATTTTAGTAATGACTAGGCGCAACGTTGCTTAACTTCTGACGGGAACCGGTGTGTCAACGTTATTATGCCGTATAAACTTCAGAGTGAAAACCAATTAAAAGATATAAATTTTTAATTTTGTAGAAACACATGTGTTGTATCATAAATAAAATGCTCTAGACCGTTCATAGGCTAAACCAAAGAAGAAGTGAGATAGTTCTACTGGAAGGCCAGGAAACTTATGTCCATGAAAAATGCACTACATCCAAAGGATGATTTTGTACAAAATTTACGTGAACGGGAAAGACAGAGGAAGAGTACTGGTTCATATAGAAGTTAGATAATTAACACAAAAAATAGAAAAATACATAATGCATAACACAGAAAGGCTAATCACCGCAGGAAGAGACACTGAAAAAAAATAAACAAGATAGGGAACAGAGAAACAAGGGATAGGATTTTTAAAAATGGGAAGATAAAAAGCTACACAAATGATTTACAAGAATGACAAAAGATGAGATTCGCGAAAGCACTTGAGGATGGCTATGGAAAGGATAATTAAACACAAAAATTGAACCTCTTATAAGAACCGCACAAGATAACGCAATTAGAATCAACCGTATCAAAGCAAAGATCTACAAGTCACAAGAAAACAGCAAATGCAGAGTCGGTAGACAAAGAGACGAAACGATAAACCATATATAAGTGAATGCAGCAAACTAGCTCCAAGAATACAAAAATAGGCACGATCAATTGGGGAAGGCAGTACACTGGAAATTGTGCAAATAGCTGCATACTGAACACCCAGACAAATGGTACAAGCAAAATCTGGCAGCAATATTTGAGAACAGAAATTACAACATCCTATTCGGTATGGTTATACAAACAGATAAACCTATCCAAGCAAAAAGACTGGATGAGTTCGATTAATAGTCCTTAAACTAATATATATATATATATATATATATATATATATATATATATATATATATATATATATATATATATAAACTGTGTCAATCGCTTTATTGCAAATTAGTAAAATATCAATATTTCACTAAATATACGTCACAAAAAAATGAAAATTGTATCATCAAAGGATTGATTTAGGTTTAGTTATTTCCCACATTTTTATTCAAATGTACGCAACATTCATGAAGTTATGGCATTTTATTTATTATCAAAGAAATGTTACTGTCCATTGATTTATTGCAGATCTCTTACAATACCAAAACATCAGGCGAATAAAAGTTATCGAAACGTAAATGATGGTTGCTGGACTCGCAGTAGGATTGTCCATCAAAAATTTAGCCATGGAGCTGGAATGGGATCTAAAAACCTAGGCTGCATTCTTGAACAACCCGAACACCAAATGCATAAAAATAAAGGCATCAGGAGAAACCTTTTAGATCGTGATATTCGGAAAATTCGTAGGGAAGTTAACCGAAACACAAGCAGCACCAGTGCTTTCGTTTTTGCAAAAGCTGGAATCGTTCCAAGATCCAGGCATGCCCGATACAATGTGTTGAATGAGCTCGCAAGAAACATTAAACATCTTCCAATGCCTCTATTGAACAAACGAATGGCTTGAACACAGAATTATATGAAAATAGGTTTCCAACAGGTCCTATTTAGGGATGAGGTCCATGCTACGCTTGAGAGTTTGGATAGATGAACCAAAGTTTGAAACCCGAACGGAACTCCGACCCGTTACAGAGTTCATAGCATACAAGGAGGTGGGGGCATCATGTTTTGGCCGGGAATCATTGGGGATAAGTTGGTTGAACCATTCCGAGCTCCAGAGGGTGTAAAGCTTACCAGAAATGCGTACTTGACCTTTTGGGATAATCATTTGTCGACATGGCTAGATGACCTACCATTGTCACGTCGCTTTCAGATGGTTTTTATACATGACAATGTACCATCCCATTCTGCTTGGGGCGACTGCATCCTTCCTTGAATCTATGGAATTCGTTGAGGGAAACTCTCATGACCTGACCACCGTGTTTTCCAGACCTTAACCCCATTGAATATCTCTGGTCACTATTAAAAAGAGGAGTTTATGAAGAAGGAGAGCAATTTACTTCAAAGGATGCCTTGTGGAGTAACATACTTGATGTTGCTAGAGTCATAACTCCTTTTAAGATCAAAGAATTGACTTCCTCGGGGGACAAAAGTTTGTTTTAAGTTATTTTTAAAAAATGGTGAATATGCCGATAAATAATTAATTTATACGAGACCCATACCTAGGATATGTTTTTGTTTATTATTCTTTGACAGAAAAATACAATAAAAAGTAAAATTCGCAAGACAAGACATTGTAATTTGGCCCTTAAACAACCCTTTAAGAGACCTGCAATAAAGCGATGGACAGTGGAAACTCTTCAATAAAGAATAAAATGTCATAACTTCGTGAATATCGCTTGAATTTGAATAATCTTTTTTGGAAATAATTAACCTGAAAGGAGTCGTTTGATGATATAATTTCCATATTGTTGTGATGTATATTTAGTGAAATATTAATATTTTACTAATCTGCAATAAAGCGATTGACACCGTATATATACATACATACATCCACATACAGTACTATTTCGCTGTATAAAAGCTCATCAGTGCGGCTAGACAGGCAACTACCTCAAGCCAGAATCGAAACCTGACCGCCCGTACGACAGTCAAGGCTTTGAACCATTAAGCCAATCAGCAGCTGCTGTGCGGGCAGTGAATTAACGATATTTTGAGATCGTCTGAATATATATATATATATATATATATATATATATATATATATATATATATATATATATATATATATATATATATATGATGTGGCGGAACTAACATATGTTACCTACTAATAGACTATTCCAATCCTAATAAATACGGGCAGGTGTTTGTCAATATCCGATCGACCAACTTAGGCCGGTCGTCTGTTACGACGAACAACGTACCTATTGTATGCTTTGCAATACATGTTGTTATTTTATTTGGGCGTTCTGTTCTTCTTTGCAACCCTTAACAAGGCTATAACAGTAGCGGCGTCGGATTTCGAACTCACAGTAGTCACTCGAATTTAACCTACCCTCAGCATTCAAAAGAACTCACGACGAAACGCTAAATTAAACCAAGCGAGTGTTCAGAAATCACTGATGAAAAGAGAAAAACAGGAACTCATGAAAACCAAATAAGTTCATGGACATAAAAGTTTGAATTGCAAACTCGTGGAATATTTTTATGTCTGCCTTCTCTTTACTTAGCACTGTCACGATATCTTGGTGCACTCGTAAATTTAAAAGAAAGAGAAATACGAATTAATAGTATTTTTCTCGGGTCATTGAATAAGTGTATCAGCGAACTTTTTTTTTTTTTTTGCTCACTAAAATATAAAGTACATACGGTTTCCGGACTTTTTCCCTTCGGTCAACATTTTTATGCTATGAAAATACATTTGCTTTGAAGGAATATTGAATATTTCTTGCTGTATATATGTTGTCTATTATATGGGAAAAATTGCTTGGAATTTAAGACTATGGTCATCGTTCATTTGCAAAGTTATTAAAGAAAACAAATTTCTGTTCCTTTTCCCGCGGTTGTTCTAAAAATACTAAAACCTGGTTAATCTAAACATGATTTTGCTAATTTCGGTAAATTCAGTATTTTCCTCTTTCATGCAAAAATGGAATCCTGACAAAGTTCATTGGAACAATTATTAAAACTGTATATTCAACAACAACAACAACAACAACAACAACAACAACAATTATTTGAACACGAGAAACGCTCAGATGAAAGACAAGAACAACTAATGAGGCTAGTGGCCAAGCAATCTGAAAATCAACAGCACATGAAAGAGCTGATTACTTAAGTCATAAAAAATAAAGCGTCCACCGATAATAATACCGCATTTTCACAAGATTCAATATGGAATGCGATTGACGATTTCTGCTACGAACCTGAAAAAGGTATATCATTTGAAGCTTATTTTCGTCGGTCTGAACATTTTTTGAGTATCAAACAGGTATGAACCAGAAAATAGTTTGTTTACTATTACGGAAACTACAGACGGTCGAGCATAACAAATTTGTGGATTTTATTTTACCGCATACAACGTCGAAATTATCTTTCGCTGAGACGGTGGAACTCTTACGGAACTATTTAACCCGAAAGTCTCTTTATTCCATAAGCGTTGGTCATGTCTGAATTTGCAGAAGAATGGTGATGATGATTTCCTAACGTATGCAGCGATAGTAAATAAGCATTTCGACGAATTCAAACGTGCAGGTCTCAGTGCGGGCAATTTTAAATGTTTAGTATTTGTGCAAGAACTTACTTCCGGTCTAGATGCAGAAATTATAAGGCGTGTCCTAACAAAATTAGAAAATGGACCAAATCTAACCCTACAAAAGTTAACGGAAGACTACCAGAAAATGAAAATTATTAAAACAGATTCTTTTTTTTTTTTTTTGATCACTTATCAAGGCCCGGAAGCCACTCAGGGATAAGGGTTATTGCAAGTACATTACGTTAGTGTGGAGATTTGATGAAGTGTTTAACTAAGGGGGCGGTTCATTAGGAATTTGTTAACATTGGACTTGAAGACATCCAAGTTGTAGTCCGGAGGGAAGCAGGCAAACGGAACAGAGTTCCACAGGCGAGCAGTTCTAAGAAAGAAGCTTTGTTCATGGAATCCGCGTTTTGATTTAGGCACAGATATAGAGTGGGGGAAATTTTTCACAGTGGATTCAGCTAGACGGGTGTTTTTCGTGAAAGATGGCGAGGGGGGACCAGAGATTGGAGTTCAGACAAGCACCTGCCATGGAAATAACGATAAAACAAGGATAGACTCGCAACGTCTCTTCTGTGGGAGAGATGTTGCAGGGTAGAGAAAAGGGAATCCCCCACTAAGCCACGAAGTCTATTTTGTACTCTGTCAAGGCAGGATAGGCTGTTTTTACCAGCTCCTGCCCAGATATGGCAACAGTATTCCATCCTTGGACGTACTTGGCTTTTATATAGATAGAGAATTGCATCAGTAGTGAGATATCTTCTGGAGAGGTAGAAGGATCCCACCATCTTTCCAGCGACCTTGGCAACAGACTTGATGTACGTGTTCCATTTCAGATCAGGAGTAAAGGTCAAACCCAGAAGCTTGTCAAAACACGGGGCCTCACCCAGACGAGAGTCATCCATCACAATTGATGCCAGATTGGGATCAGAGCGTTGATGATGTAAAGATAGGAGTTTGGTTTTGGATGCATTAAAGGTAACCAGCCACATCTTCCCCCACTGAACCACACGCTCGAGATCAGAGGAGAGAGAATCAGAGAGAACTTTGTCATTTACAGCCTTTGATGTGTTGCCGTAGATGGTCGTGTCATCAGCATAGATGTCAACGAATGATTTAAGTATGTGTTTAGGGAGGTCATTGATGTAGATCAGGAAGAGAGTTAGGCCTAGGATTGACCCCTTAGGGACTCCAGCATTTATATTGCAGGCCTCCGATTTTTGTCAATCTACCACTACTCTTATGAGCCTATCGGAGAGAAATGATTTAATGATTGAGAAAACATTTCCAGTTATACCGTAGCTGGAAATCTTGTGAAGTAGACCCTTATGCCATACCTTGTCGAAGGCCTTTGATATGTCAAGAGCAATTGCCCTAGAAAGGAAGCCTTTGTCAAGAGATTCACTAATCCTGTGGGATATTACCGTCAGCACATCTGCGGTAGATCTTGCAGAGCGGAAACCATATTGTGTGTCACTAAGAAGGTTGTCCCTGCTGAGGTGGTTGACTATTTTTCTATTTAATATGGATTCCAGCAACTTACTCATAACACACAGGAGACTTATTGGTCTGTACTGAGAGGGAGATGACTTATCACCTGAATTCTTAAATACAGGGCAAACTGATGAGGTCTTCCAGGGAGTCGGAAAGCACTTCTCCTTAAGGCAGCGCTTAAATAGTTTCGTAAGTATGGGAGCAGGTTCTGGTTGAAGCTTTTTTAACACTATAATTGGGATGCCATCAGGGCCAGTTGCTTTACTGGAATCTAGGTTCTTGATTAGCTTGGCGACCTCATGCACGGATATTTGTATGTTACCTAGCTTGTTCTGTGTTATAGGAGGAAATATGGGGAGTTGATGGCCTTCGTCGCATAGGGTAGAATTAGCTGCAAAGTTCTTTTCAAATAGTTTGGTCTTGTCTGACGCTGACGAGATGACCTCTGGTCCATTGATAATGGTTGGGATAGAACGCACACTTCTGTTCAGGATCCTATTTGTTATTTGCCAAAACTGGTGGGATCCAAGCCGCTGATCAGCTACCTTGGATTAAACAGACTGGGCATATAGCTCTCTTGCATTTTTTATTACTCTTTTAAAGTGGTTGCTGGCAGACCTGAAAGCAGCTTTAGTCTCAGTGCATCTATTACGTTGGTAGCTATGGAAAAAGTGATTTCTGTGCGCGATAGCAGCAGCACATTCTGGGGAGAATCCTGGCTGGCTGTTAGGTTTTTGTTGGAATTTTTTAGATGGTATGAATTGGTCTATGCCAACAATTAACCATTCGGTCAGATCTGATACTATAGAGGACACTTCCTTTTTAAACATGGAGTGCAGAGGTAAATCATATATGAATGTACGGAAGCTATCCCAGTCAGCCATAGAGTATCGGTATAAAGTACGGTGGAGGGGTACGTCTGAGGACTTCTTACATTTCGTTTTAATCTTAACTGATACGACGGAGTGGTCGGAGGATCCTAGAGGAGAATGAACGGAACATGAACATAGCTCAGGGGAAGTTGAGAGAAAAAGGTCTAAGAGGCTTGCATATTGACCGGGTGTATCGGGCACACGGGTGGGTTCGCAAACAATCTGAGTAAGGTCATAAGCAATGGCAAAATCATGACAAAACCTCCCCTCATCATCTGTCTTATTTGAATGGGTCAGTCATTCCACGTTATGGACGTTGAAGTCAACACAGATGTGGATGTTAGCCGAAGGATATGAAGACAGTATGTGGTCTATTTTCTCAGATACGCTCTTAAAGATAGTAACTCCGCTGTTGTAGGGCCTATAGAGGGCAAATATAAATGCAGTGTTGTTAGCAAGTGCAACCCTGAAGCACATGTAGGGTAAATTAGGATCTTCTCTAGAGATGGATATCGAAGCTGGAGTCGCGCAGATAAAAAAAATCAGGCAGACAATTTTAAGAACACGTAAAAAATAAAATACACTCAAGGAAAAAGAACACACATATCGACACATAGCTAAGAATGAATTTGAAGAAAAGAAATCCCGTCTTCGTGTAATCGATGTGACAATTTGCATTGGGTTAAGGACTGTTTCGCGGAGATTGCAAATAACGATGAACGGTTGCGAAAATATGTGACTATAAAAAGTCATAATAAAGAAATAAAAATGCAATTTGATTCAGGTTTAGACCTATCGATAGTAAATTTAAATACCTGCAAGAAATTGAATGAGCCCGCTATGCTGAGAACACGCAAAACAGCAAAGGTCGTTAACGGTACGCAAATTAACTTCGAAGATGAATTTTTAGAGAACGTCACATTATTGAGAAAGACGAAAAAATTAAAAGTTTATTTACTCCATAAACCTACTGAGCTCGGACTGGATTCATGAATTTAAATTTCGGAATCAGCCAATCAGTAATTTTTACAAAACGTAAATAAAAATTACAACAGACGTCCATGTCTTGACAAACAAATTAAAAGGAAACATCTTGTTCTATGACACGAAAAGCCAAACGGAAGGTGCAAACAAACCGATACTGTTGTAGACCGAACAAGAGTAGTTCTCCCCTAACGAGAACAACTTCTGACCACAAACCAAGAAACCAAAATCATGACACACTCGCAAACCGACACAGTCGTAAATATCTATGAGACTGCGGACGATTTTTCCCCGGATACGAAAACTTCTGCTATACCACAGCAGGTACTAATCGCAATTTTATTTTCCCCATTATTGAGCATTATTTACCAGGAGTCAATGTCACTCAAAGATATTACGTGCAGCAAAATAATATTACTCAAATTGTTTTTTCTACATTATGAAAGAACTGCCGGGCCATTTTACCAGGCGTCTTTTCAAAATAGGCACTTCATCAGATTAACAACACTAGGAGAAACCCATGGGACAATATCGCCCCTTGTTTGATGAATTATTACAAGTGGGGTTCTAGGTGAGGTTTATTGGCCTTTACTTGTGGCGGCGTCTACCCACGCAAATAATGAATTGTTTTATTAAATTCTCGCGATTAATACATGAGGAAGTGGCAATAAAAGTTTTGTTTTGGTTTTTGCAGGTCAAAAGAAAAAGTATTGCCACGAACAATGATTCCCCCAAGAAGTAGAGGCTATTGAAACTGTCTACGGCACATTTGATATTGAGCCTCCACAAATCAAACCAGAATCATGACGTTTGGACAGGAAAAGGAAATTCACTGAATTGTCCATGGTCCACCCAAAGAGGAAAAAATACTGATAGCCCGTCCGGAGTTATCAGCTTGAGAGGGGGGGGCGTTGTGGCGGAACTAACCTATGTTACTCACTAATAGACTACTCCAATCTCAATAAATACCAAAAGACTAAGCCGTAAAGTGTCAGTCGATATCCGGTGGACCAGTCTTGGTTGTTTCTCACCCACCTATTGTATGCTTTGTAATACATGTTGTTACTTTATTTGGGTGTTCTGTTCTTTGCATCCCTTAACAGGGTTACAACAAGATATATAGTAAAAGTCGAAAAACATTACCAGGTTGGTAGCTGAGGCGCATTAATTCACTGAGAGAAATGTACCCCCAGCTTTCCTTAGGACATTCATCTAGAAGGAAAAACTCTTATGTAAAAACCTGCGGTCTTCTGTATGCTCTGTCTTGTAGCTGTCATTTTCACCGACAAAGATTAACAGTAATACAAAAAAGTATGGTTGGTTGTATGGTGGTTCTACACAAAGCCTTCACCACTATTAACAAATCATCTGTGTGGATTTCCAAACAATTTAGTTGTTGTAGCGGAACCTCATACTTCGAATCGACGGGGAGAGTTCATATATATATATATATATATATATATATATATATATATATATATATATATATATATATATGAGGTTCCTTAAATAAGTTTCCAGACTTTTTGTACAGGCATTTAAAATTGTCGTAGACTCTGGAAAATTCAGTATGTTATTGCTATAGATTTTATGAAATGACTGACAAATTTTTATGAATTTAGGTTTAAATGAACAGCTTCAGCAGGAATTGGAATACACCCTACTAAAGCTTGATTGTCACAGCTAGTGAATATCAAAAATGCAATGTGGACATAAGGACACTTTAGAAGACTGATATGCAATAAAATTTTATTTTAAATTTGAAAAAATGCCACATAAACATATGTAATATTTCAGATTGTTTTGGGACTATCTTGCATGTATCGAGCATCACTTTGTGAGTGGTATAAGAGATTCAAGGAAGGCAGAAAGACGGTGACGGATGATGAGAGGTGTGAGAGGTGCAAGGAAATCAGAACACCAGAGTTTATTGGCTAAATAAAGAATTTCGTTGTGCGTCTATAGAGACAATAGGTGCACAGCTTGGTGTCAGTGTGGGAACTGTACACACAATTATACGCGGGGATCTGAAGATTCGAAAGATTTGCGCAGTTTGTCCCAAGTGTGCTCAGAGAAGATTGGAAAGAAAGACGTTGTCCTGATAGCAGAAAGATGGTCGAGTTAATTGATTCAGATTCCGTAGTTCTTGATGCTCTGGTGGCCTGCGATGATAGCTGGATCTAATGCTATGACCCAGAGACTAAGAGACAGTGGAAGCTGGTCTTACAGACTCAAGAAGGCCAGACAGAGTAAATCCACCCAGAAACTTCAGATGATCCTTTTTTTATGACAACATGGGCGTGATCTACATGCACGGGGTTCCCACTGGACAGACAGTCAGCATGGAATACTATGTTGAGATTTTAAAGGAGTTCAGGAAGAGATTCCGTTGGAAGAGGCCAGAAGTCTTCAAATCGGGTCAGTGGCATTTCCGCCCGGACAATGCACCAGTCCACAACTCCATTCTTGCCACCCTCCCTATAGTCCGGATCTTATCCCTGTGACTTTCGGTTATTCCCTAAGCTTAAAGAAAACCTTAGAGACTGCCGTTATGAGATTAAGGAGATGAAAGAGGTTGTGACGAGGGTTGACACGCTCACACAAGAAGACTTCCATGGAGCCTTCCAGGAGTTGTTGGAACTGTACAACAAGTGCATTGCAGCTGGGGGAGATTACTTTGAAGGAGAACAGAGTTTCATGTTTGTACTATCGATAAAAGTGCTCATACGAAAAAGTCTGTAAACTTCTGGAAGGCATCTCGTATGTGTGCGTGTGTGCGTGCGCGTGTGTGTGTGTGTGTGTGTGTGTGTGTGTGTGTGTGTGTGTGTGTGTGTGTGTGTGAGAGAGAGAGTATAAGATTATGTTGATAGAAAGCTACTGAAAAAGGAAGAGGAAACTGAAAATGTCGCACAATATAATACAAGATCAAAAGGCAATATAAAAATCATCGTCACCCTTCAACTCACCCATTAATCGCGTTTTCAAAAGGGTGTGTCATTTATGTTTATAACTGGCCGTGGGTGACACGCGTACCATCATCGGGCAGAGTTCGTCCTGGTCGACCAATCACTCGTTCTGTAATGCTTGATAAACAATGGTAACTCATACTAAACGTGTGCAATGGCGAACAGCAACTGACTCCTTTTTTCGTACAAAACCTGGGAGTTAGATGACTTGTCATTAATGAGAATGAGAGAGGGGATATCAATTCAACAACTTTAAAATTTACCCGCGGGTGGAGGGCAGGGAGTTGTTAATTTGCTCTCGTTTAGCGAAGGTGAGTAACATGTTCGATTGTTTTGATAATAATTAACGTGTACTAGATGACATCGACAATGGAAAATGTATCTCGTTAAGCACCTTCATACGTACACGCGTATGCGCACGCGCGCGCGCGTGTGTGTGTGTGTGTGTAATAAGTAGGGCTATGACAACAGCATATTCTTTTCATTGTTTTTACTCTCGAGTATATATCCGACACAGTTAGACAGAGTTAATCAACCAAGAACCACATCACTCTATATAAAAGCATATAAGATATCAACGGATACACACCCGAGAGTCAAAACAATGAAAAGAATATGCTGTTGTCCTAGCCCTAGTAATGAGTTTGTAGTGGTTCATTGTGTCTCTTTGCGAGTCGTCGAGTTGTGTGTGTCTTGTTGACTGTGTGCTTACGTGTTGTAACGCCGAGAGTGTATTTGCGAGTCTTCACGACGAACGAGTCTGCAGTGTCTTTCGTTTTATAGGTAGGAACTCTCGTTAGTTCTCACCAGCGGGATTGAAACCCCGCAGCCAAAATATCACTCCTCTTAATATATACACTAGCAGGGAGACCCAACGTTGTCTGGCATTGAATGATGATCAACGAATGTTTCACGCTCCCATATTTTTATTGTCGTCGAAATTGGTGTAATCATCCATTTTTTTTCAATCAAAGCGATTGATTTTCTGCTCGAGTTGGGGATCCATCGTGGTGCATTGAGAAGACGTTTATAGACTTAGTCTACATTGCACTGTAGAAAACCTAATGTGAATTTTAGAAAAGGATTTATACATAACTGTTTGAATTAAAGTTTTAAATGCAATAGTCAAGTATTATGGTTCAATTGTGTTCTAAACAGAAATATTGATTTTAAATGCGACCCGGTCATATTAAAGAACCTACTATTGGTTATATATGCTTGGCCTTTCTGCTTGTGCGGTTTTAATAGTTTGAATTTTAAGTTTGAAATGCAAAAGTCAAGTATAATGGTCCAGTTGTGCTTTAAACAGCAACGTTCATTTCGGACGCACCCCTGTCATATCAAAGAACTTCCTGTTGATTTTATCTGTCGGCCCTTTTTGCTTGTGCGATAATAAAACTTCTCGAATTCACTTATGATATTAGGCCTTAACTTTGGTCAAAATCGCTTGTTCCTTCTTTCATCGGATTTTTTTCGATTATCGATTATCGATATTTATCGCAGATATTCCGATACAAAATCTTAGAATACTGCCAGATGCATTCGTGTGAAATTTCATCAAAATCGGCCCAGTCTTCGCGGAGTCTATAGGGAACAAAGACAAAGAGAAAAAGAAAAGGAGAGAGAGAGAGTCTTTAATCTTTCAAACACAATTGACAAGTAATGAGAAACTTATAAAAAAATTAAAAGCCGGCTTTTGTGTTCACTGGCCCCATCAGTTTTCACTGATAAATTTCACGCACCTATTTATTTTATATTTTTACTTTTGCCACTTGTTCGTTTTGTTGTCGATTGTAAAACATACCGATTTCCCACAGGCAAAAAAACAATTATTTTGCTAATCATACTTATTTTATCTTTCATTTTCTTCGTTTTTTACTTTCTTTACATTTTTTTTTCATAATTTGTTTTAATTCTCTGTATTTAGCTTATTATTTTTTGTTTTCTTTTTGCTTTTCCGTTTCTTCGTTTTTCCATATTTGTGTTTTGTTTTTAATTAAATTTTCTTCTTTTCTTCTCATTTTTCTTCCGTTTACTTTATTTTTCCGTCTTTATCTTTAATTTTTTTTGCAGTTAGGTTTTCTCTTTCTTTTTTTATTATTTCTACGTCCTTTCTTTTTCTTTGTGATTCCTTACTTTTATTTTTTAATTTTCTTTCTTTTTATCACCGTTTCTTTTATTCGTTGTACTTTTTGTATCTTTTCTCTATACCGTCTTTTTTTTTTATATCAAAATCAGACAAAAAATACATATTCATTGTTTGCAAAAACAGAATGTGAAAATTATAATGGTTCAAGGGAAATAACTCTTATTGTTTGTTTGTATTTAAAAAATACTTATTTGATAGGGGCATTATTATAAATTTATCTAATGCATTTTGGAGTATTGTCACTGTTTTAAACAAATAATTCTATTTAAACTTTTTTTACAAACACACAGGAACACACACTTATATATATATATATATATATATATATATATATATATATATATATATATATATATATATATATATATATATAAGCAAAGATACCCCCTTCCTTCGCAGGTTAACACTTCCCCTCCCAGCGAGGGGGTACCTTTATGGCCTTTTGGCCAAGATCAAAGTGTAGTATCTGTTCCGGCAGATACTGCAAGCAAAGACCATATGTGGGGACGACCCCACATATAAGACCTTGTGGTTAATGTAAGGATAACCCTTCATACCAATTGTCACTATCCAGCTCCCTTACTCCCCGGGGAATTGGTCCCCATTTCCCCTTCACTCCTCACTTTAAAAATCGGCCTTGTGCCTAATTTGCTCAGTGTGGGAGCAAATAAATACCTCAAAGTGTAGTATCTGTTCCGGCAGATGCTGCATTTTCAGACCATTGCCCTTGTAGCAATAAGTTATTTGTCAATGTAGGGGCAACCCTATATACCATGACAGCAGTACCAGCTCCCCCTTCCCTCCCCTTGGGGAATCTGGTCTCCCCTTCCCCTCCCCCTTCCACTCCACATTAAAAACGACCTTGTGTCATATTTTGCTTACGTTGAGAAGCAAATAAATACCTACCCTTCCCCCCTCCTTTACAGGCAACCTTGCAGAAAGTGGATGCTGTAAGAGCAACCATTTCTGTTTAAAAAAAAATTTAACTTCCGCATGAAGTCACTGAAAATCAATTATGAACTTTAAAGCAAATAGACTTTATCAGTTTACACCTATGTTATTGCTAATAAAAATTGATACTATTGTAAAGAACCCATAACAAAAAATACAAGTAAAAACTAGTAAAACGAAATTAATTCCTAGTAATTTTTACTCTATATTAAAAAAAGAAAGAATTAAGGTTTAAATCGTATATAAACATTCTTTTTTTTTTATTATTTTGGCACGCAATTAAACGAGCGAGATTTGATTCGAACATCACAAAATATAATCAAAACATAAAAAAAGTGAGAAATTTTCAATATCGTAATTTGTAACCCGAAAAAAGTAATATTTAAATTATTTTTATTAAACTCATCTTTATTATAGGAAATATCAATTTTTAATTTCTTCAACTAAGCTTTTTTTAATCTTAACTAAATCTTTACATAAACTTTTATCGAAAACTCATTTTCCATACAAAATTGACATGAACTAAAACCACATTTTTATTTCAGATTAACAGATTTAAACATTCCATGCACAAAGAAATTTAATTGACTCATAAATTATAATTGTTGCAGTTACTTGGTTTAGAAATTATTTTGTTCTGACAAAAGAAACGAGTAACACAACGATTTTTATCCGAGATGTACGAACCAATTACTGGCCTTCCGTAGAAAAAAGTATTCACGTTCGTTTTCTCAATACGTTTTTAATTATTTGCTATTCAAAAACAGAAAGGCTGTTCATTCATAATAAGTTTCAACACAGAATCTTCCACTTCATTAAAAAAAGAAATAATTTCGGAAAATCGTTTGAAATCAACACAGGTAAAAACTATTAAATGTAAATAATAATTAATTTTAATTCGTAAAACTTAAATTATTTGAATTTATTTTTTTTTTTTTTTACTTCTTTTTTTCGAAAAATCGATAAAAATCGCATAAATCGGCATCTGTGACCCATAATTAAATACATTTTATTTCATCATTCCAGTATATTTTAATATGTAAAAAAAACACAAGATATTAATCCCCCCACTCCCACAAAAATTCTGATCATGTTGCGTAAGGGGTGGAGACAATAGAATTTTTATAGTATATTATTTTAATTCAGTTATATATAGTTCAGCCTTTTTTTTTAAATAAGTGTGTAAAAAAATTAACGAAATTTATCAATTATTTGATTTTTGAGAGAATTTTTAAAATCGCTTTGTTTTCATTGTTTACGTCAAAACTTGTAGAAAGATCGCACAGATCTTATTTTTCTTATTAACACTATACCAGAACGAAAGAGAAAGAAAAAGAAAAAATACAAAATGTTTCTATCCCGACGAGGGCGCTATGACGCCGAAAATTTGATTTATAAACAAATTAATTTTTGTTTATTTTTATTTTAAAAATATCTGAGTTAAGTTGGCTTCTTAATTTATATTTACAATTCAATTTAAATTCTTAACTTATATTTACATATTAATTTAAATTCTTAACTTATATTTACATATTAATTTAAATTCTTAACTTATATTTACATATTAATTTAAATTCTTAACTTATATTTACATATTAATTTAAATTCCTTATTTATATTTACATTTAAAGTTTTAATTTAATCAAGCTTTTATCACGGAGAAAAATCTCCATAACTTGTGTGTGTGTGTGTGTGTGTGTGTGTGTGTGTGTGTGTGTGTGTGTGTGTGTGTGTGTGTGTGCGTGTGTGTGTGTGTGTGCGTGTGTGTGTGTGTGTGTGTGTGTGTGTGTGTGTGTGTGTGTGTGTGTGTGTGTGTGTGTGTGTGTGTGTGTTATCTGTGCCTTAATTTAAACGCAGATTCTATACACAAACCTTTTTCCCCAGAACTGCCCACCTGTGGAACACTGTTACGCTGGACTGCTTTCCGGTTGAATACAACATTATAGCCTTCAAATCCAATGTAAACAGTTCTTGTTGAGCCGTCCCCCTAATTAAGCAAATTATTCCCAATTCACACCATTAACACTACCATCTTATATTCATTAACTTCCTGTCCTCGAGTGGCCTTCGGGTTTTGATAAGTGGTTACCCCAAGTAAAATAATAATAATAATAATAATAATAATAATAATAATAATAATAACAATGGTATCGTGTGACTGTTTTGAGGTTCGATCTCTCGAGTCAACAGTGGTTGGATTTTGAAGGGTCGAAAAATGTTTGTCGTTTTTCCATGAGTCACAACGTTAATTTCATTGTCTTGGGGAAAATGGTCTCTTAAATTGTTCTCAAATGCATTATCACTAAAACGCGAAATAAAGGGACGGATTGGAAGATGGCGCTGGCTGGAGGTTTTACGAAATAAACGAACAGATTTT
>NC_136503.1:715000-830000 GCF_053919585.1 Euprymna scolopes | reverse complement strand
ATGTACAGAACTGACGGGCGACTTTTTAACATCAACAGATTTAGGGCCAAAGGTCGAACGAACACCATATCCATTATGGAGCTACAGTATGCAGACGATAACGCCCTTGTAGCCCTCTCAGAAGAGGACCTACAGTGTACACTGGTTGCCTTCACGAGGGCGTACAAACAGCTAGGACTAACAATTAATATAAAAAAAAAACAAATCCTCCATCAATCACCACCAAACAGTACTCCAGTCTCACCCCCAAACATCTCCATCGACAACGCTAGACTGGAAAATGTGGACCACTTCCCATACCTAGGCAGCATCCTATCATCAAAAGCCAACATAGATGATGAAATACAACACCGTCTCAGCTGTGCCAGTGGGGCTTTCTCAAGGCTAAGGAAGAGAGTATTTGAGAACCGTGACCTTCTGGCAAAGACCAAAATCATGGTATATAAAGTTGTCTTGCTGCCCACTCTTCTCTATGGATCGGAGACCTGGACCACATACAGGAGGCACGTAAAAACCCTGGAGACGTACCACCAAAGATGCCTCCGAAAAATACTCAGAATTAGTTGGAAGGACCGACGCACCAACACCAGCGTCCTGAGTGAGGCTGACATTCCCACTATCACCGCTACTGTTGCTCAACGCCAGCTCAGATGGACTGGTCATGTTGTTCGAATGCCGGATATCCGCCTCCCAAAACAGATTTTCTACTCTCAGCTTGTTGAGGGAAAGCGTGCCCAGGGTGGCCAAAAGATGAGGTATAAGGACAACATCAAAGCAAATCTAAAGCGGTTTCACATGGACCTTGAGACATGGGAGGACGTGGCTGGGAGCAGGTTGGCATAGAGGAGCGCTGTCCACAAAGGTGCTGCGCTTTATAGTAGTGACCTAAATCAAGCTGCTGAGGATAAACGCAAGCACAGAAAGGACAGATTATCAACCAGACACACCCAACCCCACCCCTCCACCACTACCTTTATCTGCACAAGACAAATTGGGTCTAGGATTAGGCTCTATGCTCACCTGAGGACCCACAGAAGCCACAACGGAGGACAGTCTTACTCGGACACGAGTGACCGCCGATGATGATGATGATGATGATTGTCGATATTTTTTTATTAGATTTTCACTCCAAACAAGGCACGTTGCCACTTTGATGTAGGCGGCTACTATCAGGGACTTAAATTGCAGGGGTATCATGTAGGGAGTTTAGCAGCAAGATGTCTGTTCACATTACACTTGAACTTCTGCATGTCAGTACAGTTGGGAAAGAGGGAAACTGGAAGAGAATTCCAAAGTCCTGCAGTTCTAGGGAAGACGTTATTAGAGTAGAAGGCTTATCTCTCAATCTAGTTATCTATTTTCTGCATCTATCCATCTCTATCTATCTATCTATCTATCTATCTATATGTCTATCTATCTGTCTATCTAACTGGAGGGATAAACAAGAGATGAATATGACGAATGTTGATTAAAAAAACTGTCAAAATATGATAAAATCATATCATAGATAAGTTACCGGAAGCATCTGATCAGCTGACGAAAGTACGTGTGTGTCACATGGTTCTCGTTAGCTTAGAAAAATAATTTAAGTTGGAATTTGGACGTTGAGCAAGGCGAACTGTTTAACGGGTCGTCCCCCCCCTTCATCGTGGAGGGAGCTGACATGTCTCAGAATGTGGACCTAGAATTAACCACTCAAGCAAAGATATTCACTTTCCATTCTTCTGCGATCGACGCCTGGAAAGTGAATAAAAACTTTATAAAATACAATCGGCGTTCTTGGAAGTGAATGAATGTTCGTTTAAACAGGTTCCAGCCTCCCCTCCAAGAACAAGATGAATTCCAGGTGGACCAAGATCAACGACGCATGAAAATAATATATGTCTAAAATACATGCATGCCACACCCACACCCACCCCCGCATACGAACAATTAGACGATCATAGCATTGGAACATAAATAGACTGCAACAACATAACTTAGGGTGCAGATAGTGAAGAACCACCATAGACATTTAGTGACACGTACACACATTCCGATGAACTCTTCGCCCCAAGTACATATCACGACATGATGTTGGTACACTCTTACACGCATATCATCTGTTACACAACGGAATAAGTCGATAAAAGATAAAACATAGTATTTACTAAATAAATATAAAAATATAAGAATTATAGAGTAATAATAAATAATCAAAGTATAAGAGATGCAAGGTTATTGTTATAATGGAATGACCTAACGGCCCTCCGTACAATAATATATGGACAATATAGATATACTCCTTCGGAAACGAGAGAGTTCCAAGACACCGAGAGAGACATACTCTCGTCCTGTATCCCCTTTGTAAATAAACCTTTGTATTAACCCTAAGTGAATGTTCTGTGTTATGATTATCTAAAGAAAGATATATCAGTTGGCGACGAAAGATAAGTGTATAATATTTCGGAGGCAATAAAAAAAAATTCTTTCTAAGAACTCAAAGGGGAAAAGGTGAAACGAAATTCAGAAACGCACATGGTCGAAAAGAAAACCATTGAGTCTGAATGAAAGACGGAAAAACATTCTAAAACCTTGACTGGTAATATCATTCAACCAACTGAAAAAGAAAATTTTAAAAAGAATACGACACAAAAAGACAACACAAAACTAAGACACACAAAAAGTAATTTTTTTTTCGAAAGAAAAGAAAAGGAAAAGAAAAACATTTGTTCTATTGCTAATCCATTTCAAATTTAATAATAAGAAGAAAAATAATTAAGAATAACTAAGACTGCAAAAAAGGAAGATGTTCTTATGCTGTTGTGTGTGTGTCGGTGGTCGGTTCAGGTCGCTGTTGTATTTTCTTCCACAAAATTGTTACGAAATAATACGTGCCTTTTTAAACAAATTCATTGAATTTATTTAGCACTTTTTGTGCAATTAATTTTTTGGTTGTTTTATTCTCTGTTTAAAGTTTAATATGAAGCAACTAACTGAACTCATAAAAAGCCATGCAGTTGACCCTGCAAACAGAGCGAAAGCAAATGGAATATTTACAAGAACAACAATGAAAACAAATTGAATTGTTACAAACTTATATTAATGAGGCAAGTAGAAAAAAAGATTGTCGGTTTACACCTGAATGAATTGCAAACTCTCCATCAGAAGTTTGGTATGAACCAGCAAATGGTCTGACTTTTCCAGCGTATTTTAGAAGATATGAAAATATTTTCTTTTAAAATGTCTGTCGTGGTTTGACGAGGAAAAAAATATTCTGCTGTTACAAAAACTTGGTACTCAGAAAAATACAAAATATACAAATTTCATTCTCCCAAAGAAACCTGAAGATATTTTTTTTAAAGAAACGATAGATATATTTCGAAAATTTTCGGGGAGCGAAATAGCTTATTTTATATGCGTCACAAGTCTCTGAATATTGTGAAAAGAGGAGGAGGATTTTATTGTTTATGCAGGGAAATTAAATTCCCAATATGAATTATTCAGGATAAAAGACCTCAAAGAATCTACGTTTAATGTTTTAATATTTATTCAGAGTTTAACAACCGCTAAAGATAAAGAGATATTATCAATGATGAATCTAAACACTGAGATAACTTTACAAAAAGTTATGGAAGAGTGTCAAAGTTGTTGAATTGAAAAAAGGACAACACGAGTACTGAAGAAAAACATATTGCCAAAGTACAAAGAGTTAAACAACATGTCCACTATGAAAAAAATACCGTAGAACATGTGGAGGAAAAATCACTTCGCAAAAGAGTTTTATTTGGAATCAGATTCCATTCTCTCACATTTTTTTTTTCGGAAATTTTCGGAGTCGTTATTCGTACTGCTATTATTGTTATCTTGACTTTCTTTATCTATCATATCACTTTCATCTCTCTGACTAATTCCGTGTATTTGCTCCGCTTCTCTGTCTCCTAATATTCACTCTGAAGTCTGCTGGGACGGTGAAATCTACAATCTGGCAAGACGTTTCCTTCTTCTTAACTATTATGACATCCAGTCTTCTTTCTTGGATGGGTTTATCTGTTTGTATATCCATGTCCCATATGATTTTGTGATTTTCATTTTCCAGTATTGCTGCCGGTTTCTGCTTGTACCATTTGTCTGGGTGTACAAGGTGCAGTTGTCTGCATAATTCCCAGTGCATTGCCTTTTCCACTTGATCGCGTCTATTTTGATATCCTTTTTCGGTTACATTGCTGCATTCGCTAATTATGTGGTTTATTGTTTTGTCTATTTATCCACAGAGTCTGTATTTACTGTTTTCTTGTTGTCTTGCCGATCTTTGATATGATGTAGTTGATTTTAATCGCGTTATTTTGTGCGGCTGTTATTAGGGATTAAGTTTCTCTGCTTAGCCCTCCAGTTTGTAGCCACGTCGAAGTGCTTTCCTCAGTCTCATCTTTTTTTTTTTATTAATCGTCCGTGTACCTGTTTCTCTTCTTATTTTTGTCTTATCCTTTGTTTGTCTTTTTTATTGCGCTCGTTTTTATCAGTGTCTCTTTTTGCTGTAATATTTTTTCTGCGTTCTACATTACGTCTTTTTCTAATTCTATTTTGTGTAATTTACACAGTCTTTTTTACAAACCAGTCGTCTTTCTCCGTCTTTCCTTTTTACATAGATTCGGTCAACATCATCCTTTATGCGTAATGCATTGTGCATAGTCATGAGTTTCCTGGTCTTCTAGTCGAAATGTTTCAATTCTTCTTTGATCCAGCCAATAAACGGTCCAGAGTATCTTACTAGTAACACTACCTGTGTTTATACCTTTTATTAGGATTCTACTACATAGTTTAGTTTCTAGAAGTTTTCTTATTCTTCTGAGGTATTCCTTTCCATTTTCTTCTTTCGTTTATGTTGTTTTCATGGTGTCTGCTTCCAGAACTCCCAGGTATTTGTAGCTATCGTGTTCATCTGTTTGATTTGGTAGTTTTATGCTTCGTTGCCTCCAGTTTTCCCCTTCTCATGTTCAGCAATGTACACTTTTCCATGTCAAATTCCAATCGAATATCCTAACTAAAGATTCTGGTTGTGTTTATTAGTGTCTCTTATTCTGTTTTTGTTTTTGCAAACAGTTACAGGTCATCCATATACATTAGGTAGTTCATTCTTTCATCTGCATTAGTGAACTTGTATCCGACTTAGCATTTCCTTAGTATATTGTTAAGGGGCATCATGTCTATAATGAACAGTAGTTGTGCTAGGGAATCACCTTGGAAGATCCCTCTTTATATTTTAATCTTAGTTATGTGTTGTCCATCAGCTGCCAATTCAAGTCTTCGGGTTCTCATTGCATTTTCAATCAAATTGATAAACTTGCTTGGTATTTTGTACATTCTCAGCATATATTGTACATTATACATGTTTGTGCGATCGTTTCGTATTCTTTCTTGTAATCGATGCATGCCGTAGCTATGTTCTTTTTTCCTACTTTTAATCTCCTTCAGAATTTTTCGGGCGATGTATAATAGCTCATGTGTTCAATTATTATTATTATTATTATTATTATTATTATTATTATTATTATTATTATATAACACATAAAAAGATTATGAAAAAAATTAAAAAATAAGATTAGTATAATCAACTAATAAATTATTTTTATTTCAATAATGATTATTTAAATGAAAAATGCTTTCCAAATAAAGTATATATATATATATATATATATATATATATATATATATATATACACTTATAATTATAAAAATGTATGCATATTATGTATATACGTTTTTAATCCCAATTGCCGCAATTAAGTTCAATAATAATTATATATATATATATATATATATATATATATATATATATATATATATATATATATATATATATATATATATATATATATCATTAAATAAAATAGACGTTTTTGTCTATTAATTCTATTTTCGATACTTTCCAACTTCCGGATAACAATCTTCACTTCTGGCGGGATTACATCAGCCAGTTCCCGCCAGAAATGAAAACTGTCATTCGGAAGTTGAAAAGGATCGAAAATAGAATTAATAGACAAAAACGTCTATTTTATTTAATGAAATATGCCATAGAGAAAAAAAATGCTACACACATATATATATATATATATATATATATATATATATATATATATACTAGCATGGGTGCCCGGCGTTGCCCAGGTGTTTGGAGGGGTATGCTGAGCAAACAAAAAACAAAAAAAAACACGGTCAATTTTTTTAATTTGACCCCTATTATGACCCCTTAAAATGTATTGTTTGGGGCTCAAATCAAGTTATTAAGTTAGATCCATGATAAAGGAACCTATATCTAAAATTTAAAGTGCGTAGACCCAAAATTGTCGGAGGAGTTTAGTAAAGTTCTCAAAGGTCAAATCGTTGAACTTTGACCCCTTAATCGACACATTTCTGGCCAAAAATCGATCACATCGATTTTTCCAAATCTCAGTAACCTGTATATCAAATTTCGAGTCTGTAGACTAAACATTGACAGAGTTATTGCGTAGGAAAATATACGCACACACACACACACACACACACACACTTTCACTTTTATATATATACTAGCATGGGTGCCCGGCGTTGCCCGGGTATTTGGAGGTGTATGTTGAGCATATATATATATATATATATATATATATATATATATATATATATATAGTAAACATTTCAAAGCGAAAGATGTATTTATTTCATATTCAAAGTGTTGTATTGTTAATAAAGTTTGTCTTACACGTGTTTCATTGAATGGGGGAAATTCTCCAAACAACTTTTCAAACTTTAAAATGTTTAATAGCGATGTGTGTGTGTGTGTGTGTGTGTGTGTGTGTGTGTGTGTGTGTGTGTGTGTGTGTGTGTGTGTGTGTGTGTGTGTGTGTGTGTGTGTGTGTGTGTGTGTGTTTATGACAATATTTAGCCATTTTCCTTTGGAATTATAATTTCACATATTCTCAGCACTTCTCATACTCGTCGCTTGCCCCTCACTAATGAACAGATTCGCCTCCCCCCCCCCCTTCTCCTTTTATCAACACTCTCTCTTGGGAACTCCATTATGGAGTCCCTCGTCCGGGATCCTAACACACACACATACGGCTATAAAACCTACAAAGCTTAATGAAATTAGTCGAACAATTAATGCCAGAATCGAAAGGATAAATATCCGAGTCAAGTTAAAGACATCCGACCAGTTTCCTTTTTAAATATGTACATTGTGCGATGTGTGCGTTCGCGTGCGTATGTGTAAAAGACTGGATACGGGGTCTGACGTCGACAGCAGAAGCACACGTGCCGGAGCGTGTGCTCTCTGTGCGCACCGGGACGAATGCGCATGGCACCACGCATGCGCATGGCCTTGTATACATTGACTTTGGCAGATTACCGGGTCATCTTTGTCCGTTGCACTCGTTCTCTTTCATATATGGGCCTATCTTTATCGAATTCTTTTTTCCCTGTTATAGATGACAAAGATCTGCCGTTTCAAATCGTCGGTTTCCAATAGCCATAAAACTCCTTCCGTTTGTAGTGTTTGGTCGTGTTGTTGTTGTTGTTGGTGGTGGTGCATAGGTTCTAGGAGGAGGGGAATTTCTTCTTGCTAAAATTAATTTCCAGTATGACGATCAGAAGGCTTGGGTGGATAAAAACAAAATGGCCCTTTGACAGGAAGAAAAACTGAGAAAGAAAGATTTAAAGAAAAAAGAAAAGAAAGAAAAAACTAAATAATAGAGAGAACCAATTGCACGAAACAATAGAAAGAAATGAAGAAGGGGCAAGAAAAGAAAAGAACGAATGCGAGAAATAAAAAAGAAAGAAAAGAGAAAGAAAGAAGAACTATTAAAAGAGAACAGAAAGAACAAATGGTTGAAACATTGAAGGACGGAAATAAATAAAAAACGAAAATTAGAAAGACCAAAGAAAATTAGGAGGAACGAGATAAAGAAATTAAAACGCAAATGATGAAACAAAAAAAAAACAAGGAAATGAAAATAAAATAGTAAATGAAAAAGTGAGGCAGAAACAGAGAAAATCCAAAAAAAAGAAAAAAAAAACGACATAAACGAAAAATAAAGAAACGCAAAGAAGAAAAGAAAACGAACAAAAACAAAAAGCAATTAAGCAAGTAAAAAAAAAACGAAAGAAAACGCAATAAACGAAACATAGAAGCAAAGAGAATGAAGAAAAATGAAAACGAAATAGAACAGAAAAATGAAAAACTAAATAAACATAAATGAGAAACGATTGAAGAATAAAGAAACAGAAAAAGCGATGAAAGAAAAAAGAAAACACAAAATACAAGATAAAAAAGAAGAAATGAAAAAGAAAAAGAAGATGGAAATTACGTAAAACAAATAAACAAAGACGGAAATAAAAAAAGGGGGGGAGATGAGAAAATGCGATAGAGGAAACAGAAATAAGGAAAAGAAAGAGAAATAAATTAAAGAATGTAAGAAAAAAACGAGGAAAAATAGAAATAAAGATGTTGATCGTGGGGGTCAATGGAGGCGTGCAGTAGGATTGAAAGGGTGTAGGTAGGACTGTTAGGGTGAAGGTTTGGGCGTATGGGAAGCGTAAAAGAACGGATGGATTGGTTTTGCGGATGATATCATCTGCTAGATTCTCTGTGGACCTGCTTGGAAGCCTTTAACTATTTTGAAATCTCGGATTCTCACAAATAATCGAAATGAATTCGAACAAGCTCTTAATAGAATTTTACTTCCATTTTTTACGTTAACACCCCCCTCCCCCTGACGCCTCAAAACGGCTCCATCTTTTTTTTTTTTTTTTTGTTTTTGTTTTTTTCTCTTTAGAATTTATAAAAGAACACCTAAAAATAGTGAACACAGGAATTGAAAATTCTTAGCATGTGTCTGTTCGGTCTTTTCGTTTATTTAATAATAAAAAAAATTAAGTGCCGCTGCAGATCGGCAAAATGCTATTGAAACTTACACGAGATACGATGAACGTAAATTGCTATTTTGAACTAAAAATAAAACTAGAAAGAATGATATAATAGATTAATGTAGTTTGCTTGAAACATTGTTTAGCATTTATATAAAGAAATTTAAATTTATAGAATGCAATACAATGCAAAGATACAACAGATGAACACAAATTGAAGCAAATTGAGATATGACGGGATATATAAATATATATACAAATATTTATTTACCAGTGGTGAAAAAACCGGACTAGAGTGCTCAATGTGTAGTCAGAGCAGTATATAGGAAATTTATTACTATTCATATATGGACTCATAGTAATAAATTTCCTATATATATACAAATATATATATATATATATATATATATATATATATATATATATATATATATATATATATATATGTATATATATATGCATATACATATACAAATATATATGCATATACATATATATATATATATTTATAGATATATATTTGAATTTACAGAATGCAAGAGACGCTATAATTATTTCCACAGTAAAACAACGTCGCAGCTCACACAAGCCATGAAAGCTAGTAAATCGGAAGTCCAAGACTCGAGTTTCGCCCTCATTTTGGTTCATAAGAAAAACAAGCGTACTTGTGAGATATCGACTTGGGTTCTCCGTTGTTGGATGATCACACCCGCTTGTTTGAGACGAATTAGGATCATTCCATATGTCGCATATCGCCGCGATTTGCTTAATCTGTCTTGGCTAATAGGCTTTCTTGTATGTGGCGTTGTTGCTCAAGTTGCAGGATACTCGCTTTGTATGCAAGAGATTTGGGTTTCAACTTCTGAGTTCCGATGTGTCCAACTGATGAGTCTAAATGATGGCAAAACTCAAATCTTGGACTTCCAAGTTGTTGTCTTTCATGGCCTCTGGAAGCTGCGAGGTTGTTTGACTCTGAAAATAATTATATCATCTCTCACTTTCTGAAAATTCTAACATTAATTTGCTCGCTAATTTAGCTTGTTGGATGATCAGGTGGAGTGTCCGTGTTGTAATATTTCAGGAAACATTCCTTCATCAGACATGCGTTCGACTCTCAGACGTGTATACTAAGGCTGTTACAAAATAAGCAAATCCGCAGAAATTGGAAATTAATTTATTTGTTTTATGTGTATAAATTATTTAAACTTGGTAATATAGAATTTTTGTTGACAGTCTTATTGATATTTAATATTTAATCTAATTTGTTTATTTTTATTTATAACTCATTTTGTTTATTTTTTATATATTTTCTGTAAACGGTTGAAGCTTACATTTGAACTATTAAATACGTACAACTGTGTCAATAGGAGATGATGGTGGTCACATGGTTACACACGGAATGACGAGTTGGGTGTCTTAAGTTTGAATCCAATTCGTTCCACAAAAAATCACTTTCACTTAGGATGTTGGCAACCTTCATAGGGTCCTTCCCGTGACTCCCGTTGTCTTCCTAGAAAGAATCCTGACAAGGAAAATGTCAGGGAAACCAATGCCAAGAATAGAAGCTTTTGATTCATACGATATGACGATGATGAACTGTGTCAATGAATAATGGGAGGTTTTTCAAAGCTAAGTAAAACAGAGGATCGAAATATTGTTTAAAACTGAGGAGTGAGAGAATTATTGCAAAACAGAGCCTCTTTTAGGGATGTTTGGATTAATCTAAAGTTAGATGCGTCCATCTAGTCTGCGCGTGAGAAGTGATAGAACTATTATTTAGAAATGGAAGCGTGACAAAGCGAGCGACGCATCTCATAAACAGAACCAAAGATAATTAGAAATAAACAAAATGGCTGAAGAATGCAGACAACTTTCCAAATAACATGTGCGCATGCGCACTGACATAAACACAAATCGACTTTTTATTCAATCCAATCCAATCACTTTAAGCTAAAACCCGAGGGAATCCGTGAAAATCCCGGATTTAGCAATTTCTCCATTCAATATAACATTAGACTGGCTGGATCGACCGTCTAGTCCGCCCAAAACTCTAAACAATATATTTTATTTAATTTTGCCACTTTTAATGTCGGTCGCTTATTGAACTCATCCATAATCTATATAAACCAGAAAAATAACCGACCCAAGAGGGATGAAATTAATTTTTAGAATAGAAGAGTTTGGCACCATTTATATTTTACTTTACAGAGATTTAAAATCAAGATATAATTATATTAAATGCTGTATCTAAAACTTTTTATCTGGATTTGAATCCAAATCCATCATATGATTTTGCTTATAGGAAATATTAAAAAAAAAAATAAGACTTAAGCGTAAGGAGTCTTAATACGAAAAGGGAATTTAGAGAACTTTGCTTAATTATTATTTTATGAATATGTATCAAATTCAATGCAAATAGAAAATAGCTGATTTCACATGAAAAGTTGTGCCGATAATATGCACATCTAAAAACACGTTTATTCAAAAAAAAACCTGAAATTCGGAGAATATTCATTAATCGATGCTAAAATCTAAACTTGTGCAAAAATCTTCCTAAATCTCATCGCAAAAGAATTACCTATCACGAATCTCTTGCACAATTTTGCTTATAAAATAAATAAAAACTGTTCTAGAGTTGTGAAAACTTAGAGATGATAATAAAAGTACATAATAATAAAATACTAAAAAAAAAACATTGCATAAAAAACTGATCAATATAACAAGAAATAAGGAAGAACAAAAATGTAGAAATAGTAATAACTCTAATCCGATTAACAATCATGCAAATATGCATCTCTAGATCTAAGAAAGCCTTCTACTCTAATAGTTTCTTCCATAGAACTGCTAGAGTTTGGAATTCCCTTCCGAGTTCCTGTTTCCCTGACTGTACTTACATGCAGAAGTTCAAGTGTAATGTAAACAGACATCCTGTTGCTCAACTCCCTACATTGTATTCCTGCAACTTATTTCCCTGCATCAAAGTGGCGTTGTACCTTGTTTGGGGTGAAAATGTAATAAAAATAAATAAACAGAAAAAAGTCTAACAAAGAGAAAAGTTGTAACTGTAGAAGTCGTGCATTTTTTCTGCTACAAAATAAATATCTAACCAAATACATTGTTTACCAAGCCAGAAAAGTTTTTTTTTAGAAATGTGGAATAAAAAGAAGTAATAAATAGGTATGGCCTCTCTGGATTTCAAAAACAAATCTTACGAACCTAAAGCACATCCAATAACAAAAAACACCGAATAAAAACAGTACTAGTAACCAGCCTTTGAGACTTTACACGACCGGTCACCACAGTCGATTGAAAATTTCTTGGGGCGACTAAAAGTCGTAAATCACTTGCCCGCCAGTCAATAAAATGTCTTTAAATAAAGAAACGGTAACTCATTTATTTTACGACCCTCGAATATGCGGTGACTTAGAATGATATATGTCTCATCATTTGTGAATTCTTTCATCTCTAGCTGTGAGACCGTTGGAATATCGTATTGAAAAAAGAGTGGTCACGCTAAAGGTCAACAAGAGGTCAAATCTACACATTTGGCGTGTAGTCAAAATATCGCCTTCATTTAGCTCTCTGATTTTGAAATTCATTTGGAAAAAAATTCTTCGACGCTACAACAACATACACTTCATGCTTACAAAAGTAAAAACGAACATTTGAAAGAGGAAAAAAACGCATCGTTCCGTCAAGCACGCACCGAAAATTAAATTATACAACAAGCAAGTAATCATATTTTTCTCAATTATATAAATTCAGATATTTGCATGCTCTTTTTTGGGGCAACTTTCAAACAATCATCGATACCCAATTTTAAAAATAATATTCTAAATTTTAGAATGTTGTTCCGAGGTGAATTCTTTGTTTTAATAGAAACAACAGAGACCAATTTCTGTTCTATATCAAAGTTTTGTTTCCATAAATTGCAAAGAAAAATTGACCGTTTAAATTTTAAAAAGATATTAAACCATGCTGATTTTCTAAGAAATCTAGTTCACTTCAGCTAAATGGTATTTTTTTTTTAATATCGGAGATTTCGGGCCACAGAGATCTCATATCAGGAGATTTCAGTCCACAATCGTGAATACCCGGAGATTTCGCAACACTTTTTTCAACACCCACGGTTTAGGCTAGATATTTTAATTTTTGTATGAAATTTTACGACATAATTTGGTATCGGAAGAATAGTTTTTTGATATTTTTATTAAGAATAAAGAAGAAAAATATAATTGAATTGTTGTAAAATTATTTACTATTATTGACTGAAACAAAGACATAAAGTCGGACAAGTAAAAATATTTGGGGGAGAGTAAATTTTTCCTCACACTCGACCAGCGGTCGAGTGATTTTTTTTTCAAATCTCAAAGGCTGCTAGTAACCCTTTACGGTGAGCTTAAATAAGGTGGGCACTTGCTAATAGTCGAAAGGAAAATAATACGACAGACCAGCACATGTAGAAATTTAGATGAACCGTATCAATTATGCCGGAATGAAACATTTGAGATTCTAAACTTTAAGTGCCTCCAAAATCTATTAGACTATAGAAGCAAAATAGCAAGCAACTGTATACACAAAGGATAAACTGTATTTCTGTATAACAATACATAAGAAAAAATAAAAATTAACTAAAATAGACCGATGGTGGTGTCTGCGTTGCGGGTTGTTGCTAATTGTGTATTTACTGAGAAGAAAATAAAGACCAAAGCAAACAATAACAACTAACGGGATCTGTGGAAATTCCACAGGGGACTCATTCATATGTAATATATTGATGTTGGCATTCTGTAGATGTTCAGCGTAGATGGAGACACTGGTATTACTGTAATTCTTTTGTTAAAACTGCAAAAGTATTTATCTAAGCTAGCAGGGACGCCCGGCGTAGTCCGGTTGTAAAGTACGCTTAAATATGATATTTTTTATTCTTGCAGATTTCGTATATATTATTATAGAGTTTGTGTTCTATCAATTTTTATATATTATATAGTTTCAATTTCAAAAATAAAAAAATATATCCATATGACTTGGGTGCATCATCTTGAATCGAAACCTTACATCATCAACGCTCTGATCCCCATCTGGTATCAATTGTGATGGATGGCTTTCGTCTGGGTGAGGCCCCGTGTTTTGACAAGCTTCTGGGTTTGACCTTTACTCCTGATCTGAAATGGAACACGTACATCAAGTCTGTTGCCAAGGTCGCTGGAAAGATGGTTGGATCCTTCTACCGCTCCAGAAGATATATCACTACTGATGCAATTCTCTATCTATATAAAAGCCAAGTACGTCCAAGGATGGAATACTGTTGCCATATCTGGGCAGGAGCTGCTAAAATAGCCTATCCTGCCTTGACAGAGTACAAAATAGACTTCGTGGCTTAGTGGGGGATGCCCTTTTCTCTACCCTGCAACCTCTCTCCCACAGAAGAGACGTTGTGAGCCTATCCTTGTTTTATCGTTATTTCCATGGCAGGTGCTCGTCTGAACTCCAATCTCTGGTTCCCCCTCGCCAATCTTTCACGAAAAACACCCGTCTAGCTTAATCCACTGTGAAAAATTTCCCCCACTCTATATCTGTGCCTAAATCAAAACGCGGATTCCATGAACAAAGCTTCTTTCTTAGAACTGCACGCCTGTGGAACTCTGTTCCGTCTGCCTGCTTCCCACCGGACTACGACTTGAATGTCTTCAAGTCCAACGTTAACAAATTCCTGATGAACCGCCCCCTTAAGTAAACACTTCATCAAATCTCCACACTAACGTAATGTACTTGCAATAACCCTTATCCCTAAGTGGCTTCCGGGCTTTGATAAGTGGTGATCACTGTGTAAAAAAAAAAAAAAACTTATGAAAAAACAAAATAACATATATATATATATATATATATATATATATATATATATATATATATATATATATATATAACTTGAGTTACTTCAGCTATAATCGAAACCGAAACCAAAACTTATGAAGAATTCTTGGTAAAATTATTTATAAAAAAAAAATAAACGACTTGGGTGCCATCAGCTATAATCGAAACCGAAACCAAAACTTATGTAGAACTTTTGGTAAAATTATTTATTACAAGAAATGGAATCCCATAACAATTATACGACAGTCATTCAGATGAAAGTGTGCCACACAATATAAATATCGTATTAATATATAGGCTATTACCATAACACAATATTATCTTTTTATCCTTTTATTTTTTACGTTTTATAATATTCCGATTTATCAGATCGAAAGCGATATAAATGATATTTCATATAAGAAAAAGTTAAAACAATTATATCACTGCTCCTTCTATGAACAATACTAGGAATAACACTACTTATAGTGTATTGAGACAAAGCTAAAATGAGAAGATATCATTTTTTAAAAATACATTTATAAACATTTCTTTCCAATTCCTTTTACTTTCGTTTCCTCAATGAACTATTTCATTCGAACATTCTCATTCGAATGAAATATTTTTTTATATAAAGTTTACTTTCACTTTTGAATGCATTTGTCTGTTTTGCCTTTATCTACATGGAAGTTGACTGATTGTGTGTTTTAATGCTCAATTAAATTACCCATAAAACCTGCCAACTGAGAGAAAACACACGATATTAAGTTCATGCTTCGATTATTTGCATTTTTACGTCTGAACTGAACTGATTATAAATGAGATACCTCATTGGTTTGAGTTCTGCAATAAAGAGTTCTAATAACGTGTTGAATCATCGTTTGGAAAACAATGCACAGATATATGATATAGAATAGAATTATTCTGTGGGGTACAATAATAGAAGTCCGTATCGAGTAGCAACAACCGATAAGTGAGTTGACAAATAAACTGATAAATGTTCACATTTCAACTTGCAGTTTCAACTGACGTCGACCAGTCCTGCTCTTCTTAAATAAACACGTGAACTGTAGTTGTTATGTTGTCGTACCAAATCAACACATGTTATGTTATAAGGTTGTGTTTGAGTGTTTATACTCTTCATTAAATGTATATGGGGTCTTCACTATCTGAACCATTTGTTGCTTTATCTGCATATATTTGTTACAGTCTATTTACGGCCCGTGATAAGTGTGTTCTTATGCGCGCATGTGTCATACATGTATTATCGACATACCTTTTCAACTGCATCGTTGGTCCTCTGTCTTCTGGTTTGCCTGAAAATTTCATTTTTTCTTGGATGGAGCTGAATCCTGTAGACGAAAACGTTTCAAACGATCCAAGACAATGATTGAGTTTATATTGTTTTTATTTCGCTTCCCAGATATCGACTGCAGAAAAAATGGAAAATGAGTATCTCTCGCCTCTGGGTTTCTCAGTCTCCATTTTGAGACACGTCACCTCCTTCCCAGGGGAGGGAAAATGGGATCTGTTAACCCATCCGCTCTGTTAAGCGTCCGAATTCCAACTCAAACGATATGCCCAGCAAACCGAAACAAGTGGCAAACGACACGTCACCTCTGATCTTGTTCATACCTTCCGGTGCAAACTTTACCAGGTTCAGTTTGACTTGTTTTGATACGTTTTGATAACCTTATCAAAACATAGCTCACATCTCTTGTTTACTTCTCCAGTTTGTTAGATAGATAGATAGATAGATAGATAGATAGATAGATAGATAGATAGATAGATAGATAGATAAATAAATAGATAGATAGCTAAATAGATATATAGATAGATACACCGATAATTAGATGGACAAATAACAGATAATTTCTCTCCATCGCCAACTATATAACATTGTCACGTGTTCGAGTCACGTGACAACATAACAAGGGATAATTTATTTCATCTCTACATTTTTTTATATTTTAACAGAGTTCAATTTGTATTTTTATATCTAAATTTTCTATGCTGGTTGTAAGTTCTGAGCAGATCGTCGTAATTGTCCTAAAAGGTAGTTACGTCGCGTCTCTTAATTCTGATTTCTAATGGAACCGACTCGTTCTCGTTCAGTAGCATAATCTTGAAGTGAGATCTGCTCTTTCACTCCCTTTTGTGATGGGCAATCAATGATGTTTCTTCAAGTGTGTTATATTTGCATACTTTTAGCAAATCCTTGGGATTGTTTCGTACTAACACATCAGTGTTTTTCAACGACACAAAAATTGTGGTGCCATTTCAGGTTTTACACTACTAGTATCGCACTATTTGTTTTAATAGAGTTTGGTATTTGAACTGAATCTCTTTAATAGTTCCAATTCATTTGTACCTCGTCTACCATGATAGTTTGGGTTTTTTTACTCACGTTCACCCGAAACAGTGCATATCGCCACTTGGACGTAAGGAGTTATTATTTGTGACCATGTTTAGGGGAAATGAACAAGATGTCGGTTTACATTACATTTAAACTTCTTCATGTCAGTACAGTCAGGGAAGAAGGTAACAGAAAGGGAATTCCAATGTCTAGCTGTCCGGAAGAAGAAGTTATTAGAATAAAAGACTTTTCTGCACTTTGGGGCTGCTACAGTGAAGTGGTGGGATTTTGTTGCTAAGCGGGTTTGTTGCGAATATTTCATCATCTGCTAATTATTTATTACAGCTTAAACTAATCTCGACTTAACTAAGACATTTTGCCTTAATTTTTCCCTCGTCGACATTTCTGGATGTGATCATACATGTTCACCCGGCATAGTCAACCTAACGATGGAATTTTATATTACTGAATGATATTATTTACGTTTCTTTTTTACAAAGATCATAAAAAGGTGTTAATAGTGATGACAATGTTATTAATCATTGTTTATTTATTTCGTATAAATCAGTTGATTAGTGTTGGCGTTCGTTTCTCCGGTATCTTTCTAGTTAGTATTCTTTTTAAAAAGATGTTGGGTACTTACGAAAAGGACCACGTGAAAGTTGCCAACATCGTTAAGTGGATGTGTTTCTCTACAATGGACTGGATTCGGACTTGGCACATCTATGTTGCCACTACATATCGTTAGCCACCGTCACGTCATGATGATGATGATGATGATGATGATGATGATGATGACCGTTATCATCATCAACAACAACATCATCATCGTTCATGCATTCATTTCGAATGAATCAGACGATTATTGTCAGCATTTTTTTCCTCAATAAATTCTTTCTAGTCAAAATTCTTTCTAGAATGACATCGTATTCTTACGGGAAGGATCATGTGAAGGTTGCCAACATCCCTAAGCGAAAGTGTTTCTGTGAAACGAACTAGTTGTCAGCTTTTCAGTCCTTATCGTTAACCACTTAACCACCTTCTGTTGTTGTTGTGGACAGAATCGATGTTTTCCTTTTGACATCCTGTGCAGCTGCGAATTGCATGTCATCTGCTGGCGACAAGCATGAATTATTGAGAATTCTTCCTCATTTACTTGAAATCACCCGAAACTATGTTTGCATTAGTTTATTCACAGAATCACTCGTCTGTCTTAACATCTGGTAAAGTGTCTATCCACTATAATAAGAAACTCTTCTATTTCCCCCTCCCCACATAAATCTAATGCAATTTTGTTGTCGTCGTTGATGCAAGATGGATAACAAGTTTATCTTGGAAAAATAATCTAAACATGAAATAACTTTACTCTTAATTTATTTAAAACAGGGTTATAAGTTGTAAATTTTAGCCAGACGATAATGAAATAATTAATTTAATGGGCGTTCGCTTAATGACAGACAATTAAATATGTCCTCATTTTAAAGTAACTTATCTTCAGTTTTATTTAGATGACTAGCAGGCCGCCCGGCGTTGCCCGGTCGTAAAATACGCATAAATATTCTATTTTAACTCATACAGAAATTGAGACATGTGCATGCGACTGTTATGTGTTTTCTAAATAGTTCACTTCTTGTAAGTAAAATAAAATACCTGAGCTGATCGAAAACAAAAGTTTAAGAAATGAGTCAAGTACGCTAACCATTAGGCCAGCTTGATATGGTCTTTAAAATGTGTTTTCAAATCTACTCATACTTAACATAAGGAATCTGTAATTTGAACGATTCACGCATGCGCATTCATGAAACAGTTGACAAACACATAAAAATCCGATGACCCCCACGTACCAATGTTTAAATTTTGAACCGTTAGCAGCCCTTTTTCCGGATGAAAACCGATCAAAAAATTTTTCACATGTCTGAATACCCTATATACCAAATTTCAAACCTGTAGGTCAAAAATTCGTTGAGTGTTTAGGTTGAGAATTGTTCTCACACACATATTCTCACTTTTATAGATATAATAGATAAATAAGTATTATTGTTGATCTACACAAAATAGTTTTCATCCAATTTATTTCTTCATATTTGTTTTTTACCATTCACAAAACGCCGCTTTATTTTAGCTGGGTTGGTATTTGATGGTTAATAAGGGGTTAATTTGTAACTAATGCGTAGGTCACATTTTTTAGAATCTTCTAGTTCTTTTTTGTATATCCCTGACTACAAAATGGATACTTTGGTCCAACGTTTATATTTTCATTGATTATTTGGATATATTTACCCAAGGATATTATCCCCGAAACGCACTGAAATTACAATGCGTTCCCCATTTTAGTTCCAGATCATTATTATGTGGATTAAATAAGGTTGTGCTTCCGTTGAAATAACACTGCCATATAGAAGTAGACTTAGCACCTCAAAATCAGCTAAGAGAGGAAATTAAACGCGTTTGATTCCAAGTACATTAGAAAGATTCTAGGGATCAAATAGAATGATCAAATTACCAACCAAGAAGTCAGAGATCGCACGTATAATCTGCAAACGACATCTGCGTTGCCAATTGATACTTGATGGAAAAAGAAGACCCAAAATGAACCTGAAGCAGACAATTGAAAGAGATTTGATCGCAATAGATAGAAGTTGAAAGGGCGTTGTGGATTTGACTGTGGATTTGGCCTCAGATAGGAAACAATGACATAATTTGACTGCACCATTAGTTAAAGTTCCATTGTATCCGCTCGATCGTACCTCATGAAATTTCATAGTATTTTTATGGTCATATTTCATCTTGCATGTTATTTTATTTCTTTATTTCGTCTGTGATTGGGGAGAGTTGTTGTTGCTGAAAACAAGACATGTTTTTACACGTGTGTAATCATCGGTGATTGCTCATGTGCGAACTCTTCGCAATTAACACCAATAATAATGTTGTTATTTGGTTGCCTGTTAAACAAGCCGGGATTCTCTATAGAGCCCATGATGATCGTGCCCCGGGATTTTGTTGTGTATGGCTCAGTAGTTACATACGAAATCTGGTAAGGTTTGGCGCAAAACATCTGAGCTGGTGCATCTGCCATAAGTCTCTCTCTTGGATAGGGTCCAAAAAAGAGTCTCCAATCTAATAGGTCCCGTATTGTTAACTAAGCTCCAACCCCTGTCCCATCACCACAAGGTTGCATCCCTGTGCTTGTTTCACAAATATTCTAATGCAATGTGCTCCTCGACGTACATATTCCTGACAAACCCACTTAGCAACAAACTCACACCCCTTCACTGTTGAGGTCCCTAAATGCTAGAAAGTTTTTTACTCTGATAATTTCTTTCCTCGAACGAATTCCCTTTTTGCTACCTGCTTCCCTTGCTGTACTGATATGCAGAAGTTTGAATGGAACGTAAACCAGCATATTATTAATCTTTTTTTAGGCATGGTCCTGAATAGTAACCCTTACGTCCAAGTGGTGATATGCTTTGTTTGGAGTGAATGTGAGTGAAAAAAAGAAAGAAAAAAATAATAATGTTGCCGAAGCAACATTGCCACTCTCACTCCATTGATTTGCAATTCTGCGTCTGACACGTATTTGCTTCCATGTGTAAATGTAGAGATGGCCAGAGAACAGCGGATCCTGATGCTGACATCTCCTGGATTTTCACTTGAGTTTTGTTAACCGTATTGCAGCCCTAACCTTGTTTTATGCCAAAATTGTCCGCTATGAATATTCGTTCCAGGAAACGGAGTTCCATACGGCATAACTTCGATACTACCGCGTTGCAACTGCCCCTTACCACGAGGAGAACGAGATGGTCTTTAGGGGACTAATGTTACCACTGTTGTGGAGACGGAGATAATGTTTTTAATGCCCTCTCGGGAGAAGCAGATAAAACCGATTACATTTTGGAATTATGCACACACAAATAGGCACGCATCATAATCACCGGCATTAACGGCTTTTATTCCCTTGTTTCGAATCAGTCTACCGAAATAAAATCGAAAAACAACAACAAAAAGTTAGGCGTCATGTTTTATAGCGCTCTCTGTATGAATCCGTGGTTGCCAACTATTTTTCCCAGTATTCTCTTTCGAATATTATCCCAACCGACACCGTCTATATGAAAACATTCTCTTCAACTAGCAATGTCCTCTTAATAAGCAAAAAGCATTATCAGATTAAATTCCAATTTAACTGCGCGATGGTAGAAATATTCGGCATTTTACACAAGAGCTAGAAATATACAAAAAAAAAAGGTTTGAAAAAATACAACAAATAAATGTCACCAAGACAATTTACTAACCGGGTAAGTTTTGTGCGTGTTTTAACACATTTTAAAACTTTCTTTCAAAATAAACATTGTCCATTGTTCAGTTACAACGAAAAAAAAAAAATGGCGAACATACGTTTTGCACGAGGACTCTTGATATTTTCTCCAAAAATCGGTAATAAAATAAAATACTGGTAGAACATTCCATCTTCGCGCAATCGGTGACATTTATTAGATGTGTTTCTATCCGTATTTTGTTTAATTTTCGAATTTTGAACGATTATAAAGAGCCCACATTCAAAACTAATGGTCCATATTTTCTTCTAATTGAACAGAGTGGACACCTCTGCTTATTCTCAATAACAACAAAAAAACGCTTTAAAATATGTTGAGACAAAAACGTTTTATAATATGTTAAAACAATAAAAATCGTTTTATAATATGTTAAAACAAAAAGGCTTTAAAATATGTTGAGACAAAAACTTTTTATGTTAAGACAATAAAAATCGTTTTATATGTTAAAACAAAAAGGTTTTAAAATATATTGAGACAAAAACGTTTTATAATATGTTAAGACAATAAAAATCGTTTTATAATATGTTAAAACAATAAAAATCGTTTTATAATATGTTAAAACAAAAAGGTTTTAAAATATGTTGAGACAAAAACGTTTTATAATATGTTAATACAGTAAAAATTGTTTCATAATATGTTAATAAAATAAAAAAACGTTTTAAAATATGTTAAGACAAAAAATCTTATCTGTGTCAGTCTTTCTTATAATATTTATTTGTTGCATATTTGTTTGTTTGTTTGTTTGTTTGTTTGTTTGTTTGTTTTTGGGGGGGTTGTTTTTGTTTTTGTCTTTTTTTTCACACTATTTTAGTTTGGTTGTTTTGTTCGCTCTTGTTACAAATGCTAAAATAGTTGTTCGCACGAATGCCCCTTACTGTTGCTACTAATCTATCTGTATTTGCTTGCAAAGGTGCTATTAAACCGGATATAGTAATATAGGACTTGAATGATAAAGAAGCAACTTTAGAAGTTAATGTTCCCAATGATGTTGGTTTAAACAGAACAGGGATCAAAAAAAAAAAAAAAAAAAAAAACGATGACAAAATACCAAGAAAGATCTTGTGTATCACATGAAAAGAAACTGCAAACTCAGCAAAATCTCCACCACTTCAGTAGTTATAAAAGTATCTGGACGCATGAAAAAGAATGTCAAAAACTGGCAAATATACCTGGTGAACAAGTGCAAGCGAGATTCAAACAATTACACTTAAGGGGATGGTTAGAATCTTACAAAGATCTCTTGGTTGGAATGTCTGCAATAGTAAGTGAATGCTTCATTCCCAGCTAGAACGAAATAATAAGAAAATTGAAAAAGGGAAGAACAAAAGAATGGATTGATTACCGCTTTCCGAACGTAAAAAAGAATGTGCTGAAATGAAGACACTGATAAATGATAGGATATGCCTTTGATTATAGTACAACAAATGACTTTGCAAAACTGATTTTGTTTCCGACTTAATTAAAAAACTATGAAAAAATGAGTGGAACACAATACCATAGGATCGCTTTCCAGCTGACTGCAACAATTTTAACAGTAGGTGAAGCCTTTTTTTCTTCCATGTAACCGCTTTCCCACAGAAAAGACATTGCGTGTATGTTTCTGCTCTATCGTTTTCATGACAAGGTTTCGACTGAACTTTAATCTATGGTTCCCCCTTGCCAAACTTTCACAAAAAAAACACTCGACTAGCTACAACCACTATATAAAATTTCCCCTACTCTCTATCTGTGCCTAAATTTAAACGCAAATTCCATAAACAAAACTTCTTTCCCAGAATTGTCCGCCTATAAAACACAGTTCCGCTGGCCTGCTTCCCGGATGAATACAACATGATAGCCTTCAAATCTAATGTAAACAAGTTCTTGTTGAGCCATTCCCATAAATAATCAAATTCTACCCAATTTACATCTTTAACGGTTAATACACTACCACCTTATATTCATAACCGCTTATCTTCGAGTGGCATTCCGGCCTTGATAAGTGGTGACTCCCAAGTAGAAAAAAAATAATCATATATAATAATTTTTTTTTAATTGTAAAAATCCACTAATGGTCAGATTTTTATGAAATTTTCTACGCTTATTCACTTTTGAATCAATTGATATAAAAAATAGGTACTCATGCAGAGAGTGATCCGTGCTCAAATAATAACGTTATTATTTAAAAAGCCATTCTTAACATGGGGAGGGAAGGGTGATTTGTACCTATTCTGTACTTTAACCTTACAATTGAATAAAAAAAACATATCATAAAACTTTAATTAAACGTGGAAATACGATTTAAAAAATAGCGCGGATCACTCTCTGCATTAGCACCAACTTTAATTAAACTTGGAAATACGATGAAAAAATAGCGCGGATCACTAAGTGCATTAGCAGCTAAAAAATGAATTCTGAATATGAAAGCCTTTTGTTACGTGTTCACCCTCCTTTATTTCATTTTACAAACAAAATATATTAGAATTGAGTAAAAATTTCAACAAAGCTGAAAAGTTCAAAAATAATTTTAACATTTTATTTTTTATGTACATGTTCTTTATTTTTACTTGATGGAATTCGTGAATAGAAATAAATTCAATGTATTAATGTTTTGTAAAAAAAAATATTTTTTGATAATATATAATATAAGCAGTTGAACTGCGAAAAAAAATCGTCAAAAAATATTTTATTAATAAAAAATATTTAATTAATAAAAAATATTTAATTAAGAAAAAATATTTAATTAATAAAAAATATTTAATTAATAAAATATATTTAATTAATTAAAATATTTAATTAGTAAAAAATATTTAATTAAAAAAAATATGATTTAAATTTGATAATTCCGAACGATCAGTTTTAAATATAAAAATTAAAGTACGGTTTTAGATATTTTTTAAATCTATATATCTATAAAAGTGAGAATGTGTGTGAGGACAATTTTCAACCTATATACTCAATGAACTTTTGATCGACAGACTTGAAATTTTGTACATAGAATCTTTAGACACGTGGAAAACTTTTAATCAGTTTTCATCCGGAAAAAATGGTTGCAAAGTGGTAAAAATAGAGAAATCGGTACATGGGGCGTCATCGGATTTTTATCTGTTTGCTGATTTACGTGAATCTTCACATGACAGATTGTTTATGTTAAGGATAAGTAGGTTTTAAAACACTTTTTAAAGATCGTGTAAAACTAGTCTAATGGTTATCGTACTTAACTCACTGTCTTTAGGTTTGGGTTTCGATTTCAGCTCGAATAGTTTGTCTTTTTATCATTAGGGATATGACAAGAGAATATTCTTATCATTGTTTTGGTTTTGATTTCAGCTCGAGTATTTATTTATTTATTTTGGACTTAAAGGAAGTAAACAGTTTAGACAAAACTAGGCACCGCCAAAAATGGCCGCAAAATCAAGTTGTTGTTGTTTTTTAAAACGAAATTACATTTATTAAAATCCATTATTTCTGAGTAACTTTTTATTTCCAGAAAGATAAGACCCTGAATTTTATCATATAGAAAACAGAATAATGTAAAACTTTTTCTACTATTTTTAATTAAATTTTAAATGTTAAATTTTCCAAAAAAGTTAACAATTGACATTTTTTGTCTTGCACAAAAAACGTACATAAATATTAAAAAAAAAAAAAAAAGGTTTTTGAAATAATTAATTTATTTATTTGTTGTCTAACTAAGATTTAGGATGATTTTCTATGAGAATATGCAAAAATATTATAATATAAGTACATGGATTTCAAATAATTCCACTTATTCATATAGGCAACCAGTTACTTCGCGTCGATCTAGAGTCTAGATCGACAATGTTTACGTTTGTATTTGATAAAAAGCAAACTATGGAAGACCAAACAGGCCAAAAAAAACTTATTTTTCAGTGACGAAAATTTCAATGCATTATTAACGCTGAGGCTGGCCAGTACCAGATGGGTGACCATTTGTATGAGTTTGGTTTTTAATGTGTATGTGTGTGGGGGCCAGGCTCCCCAAAATGGGGGGGGCAATTTAAAGCAGAATAAAAAAAATTATTTCAGCGCGTTTGGTCCACCGTAGTCGAAAGGCGGCAAACGTTTTCAAACGGGATCGAAAAAATGATGCTATTTTTAACACAAAGGGCACAATATTTGTCGAATTTTTTTTTTTTTTTTTTTGTATCGATTCTTCAAAGCATACCCTGTTTAATAATGGTCATGCATTATTCGGCTCGCTAAAAAAAATTGTTAATTTATTTATTAAAGATTTTAAAATGGCTTTTTTCGTATAAATATTAAAAGAAAAATTGTTTTTGTTTTGCTTAACTTAAATTAATTATTTTACTTAACATATTCACCGAATTTCACACTTCAAAACTCAAAAGCGGGATAATTAAACACAATCGAAGTTCTGATATTCAGACGTCAAAATAAGGTATGCAAACAATGTTTTTTTTTAATCTATAATTCTGTCCCATAACAACACAATAGGTTGTGTTCAGTTTCAGATGATTATTTTAAGCATATTTGTACCCCCCTCAAAACAAGGGGGGGGGTTGTAAGCAATATATATATATATATATATATATATATATATATATCGTTTATGAAAAATAAGTTCATTGTTATAAAGTTCAGTCTTCTCTTAATAATCGCTGAAAATTTCGTATTGATCGGATAATTACCTGATTTTTGGTAGATTTTTAAAAAGACGGTCCGTCAAAAAGTACTTACCTGCCCCCCCCCAGTTTTGGCGGTGCCTAGACAAAACGTAATACTCGCATGCACATGTCTCAGTTTCTGTAGGAATTAAAAGAATATTCATGTGTATTTTACGACCGCGCGACGCTAAGTGGCCTCGCTCGGCCTGCTAATATAATAATGACTATTGCCATCTGTAAAATATCGAAATTAACACTAATTTAAAAAAATATTATTGTAAAAATTTGATTTACTCGTTTTCCAACGCATTTTTAACCCCCAGAATATGGAAATCCATACGGGATGTTATTTATGTTCCTATTTACAATGCCTCCCCACGGGACAGACTTAGACACCAGGGTCGTTCTTTAACGCACCGAAAAGCAACAAAAATTAAAAATTGTTTCAGTCGTTAAGGATTTCTCCTCCACTGAGAGAGAACAAGAAATTGAAGAACAGGTACTACACTTTGATCTTGGATAGAAGGCCATATGTTAGCTATAACGTAAATCTCATTAATACGTAAGCCGTTTGAATTCACATGTTTGTTGTATAAAAAAAAAAAAAATATTCACCCAGCGGACAAATAAATACATAAATATTTTTTAATAAATTTTTATTTTTAATAAATATATAACAAAACAAAACATTAGCAAAACGACGCTACTTTGATTATTTTTAGCGGTTTTGGACATCCGTCAAATTTACATACAAGTTTATTTACATACAAAATGATGACGTCACTGATTTTACATAAAGAAATGGAGATGCCTATTTATACTTATCCTCGAATGACCTTTCTGACTTGATCAGCCAGCGGCGACTCGTTAGTACATAATTCTAATTAGTGAGGTTAAATGTCACCAGCCAATAGAAACGTTGTGACACAATAACTATGAAGATGAGGACGACAGTCGGCAAAAGGATGAATACAGAAATTATTTACCTCGTATTAATTCCTATGCAGTATTTGTTTAGAACGATACAAACACACAGTTCGCCTCGCGTACCACGCATTCAAGATACATTTACAAACGTAAACACATTCTAATCAAGATAAACACCTGAAATACACACAAAAAATATTAAAACAAAATAAAACTACAATTAAAGGGAAGCTACTCTATATACATTTTTTATAATTACGTCCCTTGAATTACCAGATTTTTTAAAAAAAATTATTATTATTTAATTCGTTTCCATCTTTGCAAAGACGCTGTTTAATTTCCGCAAATGCCGACGCTTTTGCAATCGTTATCATTGTGCTGACACAAATAAAGCAATTCTTACTAAGAATACGAGAATTTAGAACGTTAATTTTTTTAATTAGACGTAACGTATACGACGATTTCAAACCACTTGGGAGAGATTGGGAAGATAAAAAATTGATAAATGGGGGCCTCATGAATGGAACAACCAAAAGAAATGCCATTATCAAGTGTCATCATCCTTTCTTTTACGCAACAAGAACAACCAGTTTCTCCACCGGGTTGTGACTTGCGATGAACAGTGGGTTCTTTACGAGAACTGGCGACGTTCAGCTCACAAAGCTTCATAACACTTCCTGAAGCTTCGTGCTACTTCCCGAAGCCAACGTTGAACTAAAAGGTCATGCTGACGGTTTGGTGGTCTGCGACCGGTCTCATCCGTTATGGTTTTTTGAATGTAGGTGAAACCATTATGGCGCATAAAGTACTGTCAACAAATTGATGAAATGCATCAGAAACTTCGACAACAGCCAACATTAGTTAACAGGAAAAGCCTAATTTTCCTCCAGGACAATGCTCGACCATATGTTATTTAACTGACCCTGCAGAAGTTTATGCGCGATGCACATGAACTTTAATTCCCATCATGGAAAGTTACCACATCGAACGAGAATTTAAATCTTCCTTTAAACAATTTTATTTCGAACTACCATTCTTACGATATGCACACACACGCACACACACATTGTCTTACATGATTTAGGGACTGTTTTTCTCAAAAGCAATCCAATGGCCTTTAACCACGTGTGACACTCTGATCACAAAAAAATCAGTTATCTCAAACCCTGTGTTATTCTCATAAAAGTCCTTACTTCATTGATCCTTCATAATGAACATTCCGCACAAGAAAACATCTTGGAATAATTTAAACTAATATTCCTAACACGTAAATGTTTATTTTATGTTAATACAGTGATTTTGTGTTCTTTGTCGAGTATCATTATTTTCCGGAGTTTATTTTTATTTTTTGTATGTAAGGATGTGGATTGGTGAAACCTTCCTATTAATCAGCGTTCCTGTAAAATTTACCTTTGACCATCCCGCAGATACACTTCTACTTTCAACTTCAATAGATTGCAACAGATGCAACCTTGGTCCTAAAAGTTGATAAATCTCAATTATAAATTGGTTATCCTACTGAATCACATTCTTACAAATGGTGACTCTGCATATTCACCGAATTTCACACTTCAAAACTCAAAAGCGGGATAATTAAACACAATCGAAGTTCTGATATTCAGACATCAAAATAAGGTATGCAAACAAGTTTTTTTTTTTTTTTTAAAATCTATAATCCCGTCCCTTACAACAACATAATATGTTTTGTTCAGTTTCAGATGATTATTTTAAGCATATTTGGAACCCCCTCAAAACAAGGGGGGGGGGGGTGTAAGCAATATATATATATATATATATATTGTTTATGAAAAATAAGTACACTGTTAAAAGTTCATTCTTCTCTTAATAATCGCTGAAAATTTCGTATTGATTGGATAATTACCTGATTTTTGGTCGATTTTTAAAAAGACGGTCCGTCAAAAAGTACATACCTGCCCCACCCCCCTCCCCAGTTTTGGCGGTGCCTAGTTTTTTAATATAACTTTAGTAAAGGTGTTTTTCGTTTAGACATCTATCTATCTATATAAAAGCCAAGTACGGCCAAGGATGGAATACTGTTGCCATATCTGGGCAGGAGCTGCCAAAAACAGCCTATCATGCCTTGACAGAGTACAAAATAGACTTTGTGGTTTAGTGGGGGATGCCCTTTTCTCTACCCTGCAACGCCTCTCCCACAGAAGAGACGTTGCGAGCCTATCCTTGTTTTATCGTTATTTTCATGGCAGGTGCTCGTCTGAACTCCGATCTCTGGTCCCCCTTCGCCAATCTTTCACGAAAAACACCCGTCTAGCTGAATCCACTGTGAAAAATTTCCCCCACTCTATATCTGTGCCTAAATCAAAACGCGGATTTCATGAGCAAAACTTCTTTCTTAGAACCGCACGCCTGTGGAACTCTGTTCCGTCTGCCTGCTTCCCTCCGGACTACAACTTGGATGTCTTCAAGTCTAATGTTAACAAATTCCTAATGAACCGCCCCCCTAATTAAACACTTCATAAAATCTCCTCACTAACGTGATGTACTTACAATAACCCTTATCCCTGAGTGGCTTCCGGGCCTTGATAAGTGGTGATCACTGTGTAAAAAAAAAAAAAAAAAAATAGACAAAGTAATACATTTTCGCAAATATTTAAAAAAAAATTTTTTTTAGATTCTGTCATCGTTAATGTATAAATACTGAAAATTTCGTTGAAATTGGTTGATTTCTTGACTTTTGGTAAATTTTACATCGAAAGGAAGGATCAAAATTTCGGAGTTTGGCCATTCATCTAATAAACGATTTGGCAGCAATTAAAGGGAGGCAACTTTGTATACAGATTCTTTTAAATTGTCTCCCTTGATCTCTAAAGCGTGAATTCAATACACAATAAATTCCATTCTCAGTCTTGAGTCACTAGCAGGCACACCAGTGTTTCCCGGAAAGGAAAGATGACCTACGTGTATTTCTAATCCCAGTCCCGAACCCCATATTATCAAGTAATTCATAATTGTTAATTTCGATGATAAATTGGTAGATGAGTACGATCAGCTAGAACTTAAAATGATCTGCCAATCGTGATGTATTTTCAACTCTGATAGCGTTTTAGGGCAAGTAATTTTTTTTTTTTTTTTTTTTTTTTTTGCTAAGAAAGATAAAAACATCCACAACAACAAACTCTTTAATCCAAGCAATCGCAACACTAAATCCCCCCCACAATTTCATCCAAAAATAGAATGTATCTCCCTTACAATGGAAATATTTTTTGAAAAGAATTATTAAAAATTGAGTTTTACAAAAAAAGAAACCAGGGAGTCCGAATCGTAAGAAAGGAGGAAAATATTTTCTGAAATCTGAAAATCTTTGGTTAATTTAGCAAACCCTCATTTTCTCTAATTGTCTTCAATTAATAATTAATTTTTCATAATTTTTGGAAATGTTGAATAAATGATTTTTGTAATGTAATTTTGTTCTAATAAAGATGAACCGAAATTCTGGTTAACTGCACTAAAATATTATTCAGTTTGAGAATTGCTTTGAAATGATTTTATGTTAAAATTTATTTGCAAAACTGAACCCTACTCTAAAGTTTTTAATAATTGTGCGGGGAGAGGCTGTTTATCTAATTTTTTTTTTTTTCACCAAGTTTTCCAGTGTGTTTAATAAATAAAAAAAATCTAATTTAATTTTATTTATTTTACGGGATGTGGAGGAGGTGTCTAGCCGATGAGTGCTCATCTATAATAATACTAGATCCATACTTTTGCTGCATTTTCAAGAAAATAAAGTAAAAACGTTGTATTGGTTTGTTGTGTATGTGTTGTTATGACACGGTTGGAAACTTTTACTCCAGCAAAGTTTCTTTTTTTTTTTTTTTCCACTGCAGAGAGACAAAAAAAAAAGGAAGAACCATATTTATATCTTAGACAATCTTTGGATAATTGAAGTTAAGCAACATTCGGTCAAGTTGGTATTTAGATGAGTGACTATTTGAGAATACCAGATGATGTAAGTTTGGAAGTGGCTGTTAATACAAGGTATGAATCTATTCACCCCCATGCACTAGCTATTAGAGCGATATTAGGTTAGATTAAAGTTTCCAACTTTGGTTTACCAACTAGACGAAGGAAAACTCAATTTGATCAGTCAGTATTATTGATATATAGTGTGTCTCAAAAAAATGTACTCACATTTTAACAGTCATCAACGTTGTCTAGACAATAATGCTCAGCAATTTGGACATTTGCAAACATGATTCTTCAATTATATTTGTCTTCTGTATTTCAAACTATTCCATTTAAATCTATGTTCATAAAAAAAAAAAATGTTTTATCATTCTTCAAAGTGTGAGTACATTTTACATTTTCGAGACATCCTACATATAATTATTTTTATTTGTAATACTGACAAACACTTTCGAGAAACATCAGTGCAGGAAGTCATGATTACAGTTGATCGAGGGATTCAAACCCAGGCCACAAACCTACACAAACAAAATGACTGCATTAGCAAAGGACATGTCTCTCAGCCAGTATGAACATTTGCAATCATGATGATTCTAAGCAGCCGCAACTAACAAATAACACCTGAGAGCCCATCATTCAAATTCCTTAGTTTTACATTCGTAGGCAACATGAATTGGAACAAATACATTGAGGACATTGCCAAGACTGCTGCAAAAAAGATGGATTCCGTCTACCATGTAAAAAAACTACTTACACAAGACAGCATTGTAGATTGTTAAAAAGCCACAATTCGCCCATGTATAGAGTATTCTTGTCATACCTGGGCTGGTGCATCTACCACTAGTTCCCCACTCCTCTTCAGGGTCAAAAATGACTTGAATCTAATCTCCAACCGCTGTTCCATCATCACAATATTGCATCACTGTGCCTGTTTTACAAGTAATTTAATAAAATGTGCTCTGACGAACTCATAGCACTTGTGTCACCTCAATGCAAGTACTTCCAACTAAACCAACATCCAGCAAAATCACACCCCTTTACTGTTGAGCCATAATGGGATAGAAGTCTTAAGTACTTATGAGTATCATTGCACTGAGGATTGAAGCTTCAACCTCCACTAAAGTGTCACTTATAAATGAATTTTACCAAGTACTTTATCCATTATGCCATGAGGAACAAAAAGATTCCAGAGTCTACAAGATGCAATTGAACAAGTTTGAAAGTTGTGAAAATAACACCCAAGATGAAAACAGTAGTCTGAAGAATACAAATAATATGGATTGTCGGTTTTTATCCAAAATGCAACAACGTATCAGAAATTGATATATGAGGTGCCTTCAATAAGGTTCCAGACTTTTTTTTGTATGGGCACTTTTATTGATAGCACACACATGAAACTCTAGTCTACTTTGAAGTAATCTCCTTTTGCTGCAATACACTTGTTGTACTGTTCCAACAACTTCTGGAAGAACCTATGAAAGTCCTCTTGTGTCAGCGTATCAATGACCCTCATCACATCTTTCATCTCCTCAATTGTCTCATAAGGACAGCCCCTAAAGTTTTCCTTAAATTTAAGGAATACTCAAAAGTCACAGGGAACAAGGTCTGAACTCTAGCGAGAGTGAGGAACTGTCTTGATACTCATCTTGATAAAATAGTCTGTGACAAGAATGGAGAACTCTTGGGACAAACTTTGCGTAAATTTTTCATATCTTCAGTTGCTCATAAATAATTGTGTATACAGTTTCCACACTGACATCGAACTGTGCCCTTATTGTTTCTAGAAACACATGACACTCCTTATCCATGAAATTCTTTATCTAGCCAATAAAATCTGGTGTTCTGACTTCCTTACTCCTCTCACACTTCACAGACTCCCTGCCATCTTCGAATCTCTTATGTCACTCAAAAACTGATGCTGGATTCATGCAAGATGGTCCAAAATCAGTCTGGAACATTTCATACGTTTCTGTGCCATTTTTTCCAATTTTAAAACAGAATTTTATTGCATATAAAATGTTCCAAATTGTCTTCACGTCCAGATTGCATTTTTGAAATTCATCATTTGAGTATCATCAGACATTGACAGTTAAGTTGAATCTTGTTGTTGCAGTGTTGTTGTTGTGTTGTTGTTGCATTGTTATTATGTTGTTATGTCGTTGTTGTATTGTTGTTGTTGTATTGTTGTGTTGTTATTTTATTGTTGTTGTGTTGTTGTTGCATTGTTGTTGTGTTGTTGTGGTTGCATTGTTATTGCATTGTTGTTGTGTTATTGTGTTGTTGTTGCATTGTTGTTGTATTGCTGTTACATTGCTGTTACGTTGTTGTTGTGTTGTTGTTGCATTGTTAATGTGTTGTTGCATTGTTGTTGCGTTGTTGTTGTTGTTGCATTGTTATTGTATTGTTGTTGAATTGTTGTGTTGTTGAATTGTTGTGTTGTTGTTGCAGTGTTGCGTTGTTATTGCATTGTTGTTGTGTTATTGTTGCGTTGTTGTTGCATTGTTATTGTATGGTTGTGTTGTTGTTGCATTGTTAATTATGAATCACCTTGCATATATATATATAGTCTAAAGAAGCTTACTTTAATTATAAACAAGAAAAAATGCAGTTTTAATTCTTAGAGATCTGACCTAAGTTCAACATATCACAGACTTTTCACTTGTATAAGCTGACCTACCAATAAAAAAATTTACAATTACAAAAAGGGAATTCAACTCTAGAACAGTGAAAAATATAACAAAAAATAAAGTTTCGAAAGAAATACTTTTCTTCTCATCAGAGGGGAGGAATGCAAAATGCTTATATATATATATATATATATATATATATATATATATATATATATATATATTGTTTAAAGAAAAAATAGAAAAAACCGAATGAAATTATTAAAAAATCAACGTTTCGTCCCTGTTTCAGAGGACATCTTCAGGATAATTGAAATAAAAATGTGATAAAAGAAAAAGTCATAGATTGTGCGAAAAAATTCCTTATACATATATATATATATATATACATACACACAAGAGAGAAACATTTATATGCTTTAAATCTATATAACATACATATATAAAACATTGTAACAACATTCTTAAATGTAAAAATTGAACAAAGATTTATTAACAAACAAATAAACAAATTTATTTTGAAAAAAAAAAATAAAAAATAAACACTTTTAATCATTCAAATAAAAAAAAAACAGATAAAATTCAATTTGTAAAATTTTATCAACATTAATCTATATTTGGCCATCGTATTTTGTCAGTGTTCTTTTCATTTTTTCTGAAAATATAATCGCTGACCTTTTATTAATACTGCTGATTACTACACACACACACATATATATATATATATATGACAGAAAGAAACAAAAAAAGATGTATACAATTCTAAAGATGGCGTATAACACCAAAATATTAATTTTAAACAAATAAATATGTTTATTTTCCTAATATTGCATTGTAATTTGGCTTTCCAACGTATGTCGTACATATTTTATTTTAAAATTCAATCAATGCTTCCATCACAGAAAACACAACTGACTTACGTATTTGTTGGCTAAAATTATGAATTTCAACACATTTGATAAATAAAAAAAGTAACATGGAAAAGAAAAGTAAATTCTTATAATTTTCATATTTCAAACAATCCTTTTATCACAAGATTTTGTGATAAAAGTTGAGTAGATTTTAAGTAAAACTGGACGCCTTTTAATTTGTCAAATGACCATTCAAATCTTAAAATAGAAGTCGTATCGTATGAAGTCGTTTGACCAAATATTAAAATTTGCAGTTGTTTTTTAAAATGTTCTTGAACATGAGACCATTTTGTTATAATTACTGCAACGAACAATTCCTTCAACGAACAAACTTTTCTAAATAAAATCCTTACCAATTTGTAAAACTTATATATATTATATATGACTACTTCATTTACTCACATAAATATATGAAAGTATAGATTTATGCGTAAACTTTAATGCGTTTAATTCAACAGTGCTCAATACGTAGGTAGAGCTTGGTAATAAGTTATAAATATATATGGCAATTAAGCTACACAGAATATTCCGCATCAGAAAATTCTGCATTTCATCCACGCTAGGATTCTAGCGTAGATGAAATGTGGTATATTCTGTGTAGCTTAATTGCCATATATATTTTATAACTTAATATATATATATATATATATATATATATTCAAATTAAAGGTATTCAAGAGCACTCTTAATAACTTTGTATAAATATGTACACATAAAATTAGAATTCCCATTATGTAAATCTCAAAGATTCTGCAAGTTGATTGTATCATATTTTAAATGAAAATCTTAGAAAATAATTATAAAGAGGAATCCATTCTCTTTTAGCACTCAATTTAAATGCAAACAGTGAAGAACAAACTCCCTTGTTTATGACCAAACAAATGCTTAAAACTTAATGAATCTTTTTTAAAAAAAAAAGAAAACATTAAAATATCAGACTGCAACTTGTATTGACATTTATATAAGTAAAATATATGTTTAGCATTTTTTATTTGGCCATTAGTTTGAAATTGCCATTAGTTTGAAAGTGTCATTAGTTTGAAATTGCCATTAGTTTGAAATTGCCATTAGTTTGCAATTGCCATTAGTTTGCAATTGTCATTAGTTTGAAATTGTCATTAGTTTGAAATTGCCATTAGTTTTAAATTGCCATTAGTTTGAAATTGCCATTAGTTTGAAATTGCCATTAGTTTGCAATTGTCATTAGTTTGAAATTGCCATTAGTTTGAAATTGCCATTAGTTTGCAATTGTCATTAGTTTGAAATTGCCATTAGTTTGAAATTGCCATTAGTTTGCAATTGTCATTAGTTTGAAATTGCCATTAGTTTGAAATTGCCATTAGTTTGCAATTGTCATTAGTTTGAAATTGCCATTAGTTTGCAATTGTCATTAGTTTGCAATTGTCATTAGTTTGAAATTGTCATTAGTTTGAAATTGTCATTAGTTTGAAATTGCCATTAGTTTGCAATTGTCATTAGTTTGAAATTGCCATTAGTTTGAAATTGCCATTAGTTTGCAATTGTCATTAGTTTGAAATTGCCATAAGTTTGAAATTGCCATTAGTTTGCAATTATCATTAGTTTGAAATTGCCATTAGTTTGAAATTGCCATTAGTTTGCAATTGTCATTAGTTTGAAATTGTCATTAGTTTGAAATTGTCATTAGTTTGAAATTGCCATTAGTTTGCAATTGCCATTAGTTTGAAATTGCCATTAGTTTGAAATTGCCATTAGTTTGCAATTGCCATTAGTTTGCAATTGCCATTAGTTTGAAATTGCCATTAGTTTGCAATTGTCATTAGTTTGAAATTGCCATTAGTTTGCAATTGCCATAAGTTTGAAATTGCCATTAGTTTGCAATTGTTATTAGTTTGAAATTGTCATTAGTTTGAAATTGCCATTAGTTTGCAATTGTCATTAGTTTGAAATTGCCATTAGTTTGAAATTGCCATTAGTTTGCAATTGCCATTAGTTTGAAATTGCCATTAGTTTGAAATTGCCATTAGTTTGAAATTGCCATTAGTTTGAAATTGCCATTAGTTTGCAATTGCCATTAGTTTGCAATTGTCATTAGTTTGCAATTGTCATTAGTTTGAAATTGCCATTAGTTTGAAATTGCCATTAGTTTGCAATTGTCATTAGTTTGCAATTGCCATTAGTTTGCAATTGCCATTAGTTTGAAATTGCCATTAGTTTGAAATTGCCATTAGTTTGAAATTGCCATTAGTTTGCAATTGTCATTAGTTTGCAATTGACATTAGTTTGCAAAGTACAAAAGAAATTAGAAATTGATGATACTACACATTTGTTTATGAAAATCTGTTTCTTAATACTTGACATCCTGTTGAAAATTCCAGAAAAAGAAAAAAAAAAGCTGAATTGTTTTTTTTTTTCAATTCAATGTTCATAAATATCTTTATTTTTTAACAATTTGTTTTGAAAGCTTAATAATATGATCATAAAAACTTTCTTTAATATGATGCTGTCATTTGTACTAAAAATAGTTTTAATCATTGAAAAGATTATTTGAGTTATTATCAAAAACAGACATTTGTAAAGATTTTTTTTTTTTGCATAATATACTTTGAAAAAAAATCATCTAACTGTTAAACACACAATGAGATATTGAAATTATTATTAGTGCATGTATTCAGCTGTCCTACTGTTTAAACAGCATCAGCGCCCACAGCTCTCCAAATTATAGAGCCATGGTAAAGATGGTAGTTACCTGTTGTCTTCCATCTTCATTCAGGGGTGTATATCCACACCCCCAGATATCAACCTGGAAATTTCTACGACTTGGCACAATACATACAGCACCTAACCATTCCCAAATGGTCACCCATCTGGTACTGACCAGGCTCATCGTTGCTTAACTTCGGTGATGTGGCAAGAACTGGTGTACATGGACGTAAATCTCACAGGAACTGATAAAAATCATTTCTTTTCCTTTGAGGACTTTAAAACATATGTAAAATAAATTTAAACAAAAGGCTATCATTTCATGTATATTTCGACAAAATTCATGTTAATCAAGAGTTTCTAATTTTAGGAGGACAGGTAACAATTGCCAATTGTGACCAAGTTTTAAACATTTTCTGTGAAGTTTTTCAGATGTAATCCTCTTTTTGACTCACTTTGCAGTTTCGTTGATTTGTTTCACCCACACAAATGCCACATCTCGATTATAAAATCGTTTAAAATTCTGTCAGTTGTTTTGATTTGAGAAAAAAATGTAGAATTTTTCAAAATAATGTTTCACATAAAAGGTTTGCAAAATATCAATATGTATGAAGGCACTTGGTATTTTCATGAAATTTTTATCAAATATATTTTCAGCTAAAAAAAAATCCTTTAAAATTTTTAAAGTCATTTGGATAAAGGATAACCAGCCACCATGAAATTTCTACAGAGGTAATTGTACTTTTATATCTTTTGTTTTAATAGAACTTGCCTGATATTTCGGCATTTCTATTTCCTTTCACCACATAAAAAATTGTTTTTTGTTTTTTTTTTCACCCCAAACAAGACACAGTGAAACTTTCGCATAAGAAGTTACTATTTTGGACCAAATTTATAGGTATACTACATAGGGAGTTGGGCAGTATCTGTTTACATTACACTTGAACTTTTGCATGTCAATAAAGTCATGGAAGCAGGAACTGAAAAGGGAATTCCAAAGTTTAGCAGTTTGCAAAAAGAAACTATTTGGATAAAGGGATTTCTGACATCTAAGGATTTCTACAGTGTGGAGGGGGGGGGATTTTGCTGCTTGTGAGATTAGTCAACGGTATTTACGACATGGGCGTACAAGTGCTTGGAGTTTGTTGGAGCACATTCCATTAAAATACTTGTAAAATAGGCACAGGGATGCAATATTTCATCAACAGGACGGAGGTTGGAGTTTGGTTGATAGTGTGGGACCTATTAGGTTGGCAACTCTTTTTTGAACACTCTATAGGAGTGAGAGACTAGTGGTAGATACACCAGTCCAGAGTGGCAACAATACTCCATGCATGGGCAAACGATAGCTTTGTAGAGGTACAGGATACTCTCAGGTGTAAGTAATATTCTAGCAGGGTAGAGAGAGCCCACCTTCTTCACAGCAACCTTGGCAATGTCTTCTATGTAATTGTTCTAATTTATGCTACCTGTGAATGTTAAGCCAAAGAGTTTACACAATCTTCAAAAACTAGGAGATGAGGATAATAGTTCGCAATAAATAAAATATAAAAATTCACTCATCTCAATAAGAATTCCAATTAATTAAATAATATTTTTTTCAGGTAGTGTATCTCTTTCCATGGCTATCAGTAGTTAAGAAGGTTTCTTGTAATTAAAGGAAAGAAGCTTAGTCTTGCCAGCATTTTTGACTCAATTCCCCTCTAAGGTCTCAGCCATTTCCTTAAATATGTCTTTATTCATTGTTTGCATAAGGTTTCAATAAAAACCTGGACGGATAACAAACATCAGAGTTGATAAGGGCAAAATTGAGAAAAAAAAAGAGACATGAAATAATGAAAATAATGTGGGTTTTTAAAACCAGATGACGAGTGAAAGAGGTCGCATTTAAAAAATATTTGTAAAAAGTGTGATGATCAAAACTGTTTGAAAAAAAATAAAATAAAATAAGTACACAGCCTGAGTCATGGGAATTATTTGGAATCTTCGGACTACTCCCTGTGATCTTCCACTTTGCAAAACCCTTTAAAGTGTGATTGGGTCTTGCAATGATAAAAAGGAGCAAAAGTATCTCAAAATTATGGCACCCTACTGGGGAGAGTATTCCAGCTAATATATATAAAGTTATGCTAGTTATGCATAGAAGAAAAACTTGCCATAATGTGAAATCCTATTATCAATAATTTACTAAAAAAAACAAAAAAAAAACAGTTGAACTTGTATCAAAATATATATACATGTGCAAGTTTTTTATGAAAAATAGCAAACATAATATTTATTTTTATAAAAATTAATTAAAAGTGGAGGTAAAAATAAATAAAAATGGGGTGAAAAATAAGAAAATTATATACATGTATATGCATATATATATATATATATGTGAACAATTTTATAGATATAATTATTTCTAAATAAATTATATATACACATGTATATATGTAAATATATAAATAAATTATATATACACATGTATATAAAGAAATAAATTGTATATACAAATTAATAAATTATATATATACATGTATATAAAGAAATAAATTGTATATATAAATTAATAAATTATATATATACATGTATATATAGAAATAAATTGTATATATAAATTAATAAATTATATATATACATGTATATATAGAAATAAATTGTATATATAAATTAATAAATTATATATATACATGTATATATAGAAATAAATTGTATATATAAATTAATAAATTATATATATATATGTATACATAGAAATTGTATATATAAATTAATAAATTATATATACACATGTATATATAGAAATAAAGTGTATATATAAATCAATAAAATTATATATAAACATGTACATAAACAAATAAATTATATATAAATTGATAAATTGTATATATAAATTAATAAATTATATATATGTATATATAGAAATTGTATATATAAATTAATAAATTATATACACACATCTATATATAGAAATAAATTGTACATATAAATTAATAAATTATATATACACATGTATATAAAGAAATAAAGTGTATATATAAATTAATAAAATTATATATAAACATGTACATAAACAAATAAATTATATGTAAATTAATAAATTGTATATATAAATTAATAAATTATATATATACATGTATATAAATAAATAAATTATATATATAAATTATATATATAAATAGATAAAAATAAATTATATATATAAATTATATATATAAATAGATAAAAATAAATTATATATATAATTTATATATATAAATAGATAAAAATAAATTATATATATAATTTATATATATAAATAGATAAAAATAAATTATATATATAATTTATATATATAAATAGATAAAAATAAATTATATATATAATTTATATATATAAATTATATATATAAATAGATAAAAATGAATTATATATATAAATAGATAAAAATAAATTATATATATATAAACATATAATAACAGGGCTCTACGGACAAATTTATCTTTAGTTGACCTTTGACAACTAAATATTTTCGTTTACTAGCCAAATAGAAAAGTTACTAGCCAAACCCATACGTTTTTTGGAATATGACATCTTCGTTATATAACGATTATGTACATCATAAAGATTTTTCTGTGTTTTTTTTTTTTTTTTGATAAGTGTAATTCTAAATATATACCGATTTTTATGTTGAGACTTGAAAGTATAAACATTCGACTTTCCTCAGATATTTTTTTTAAGGCAGCCTTTGTTAAAAAAAAGTATATTGTTTTGTTAAACCTTTTATTGTTTAAATTATCTGCCTTTGCTCGTTTTAAATGAAAAAAGTTGAAAAAATATTTTTCACTCAGTAGTGAGCTTTGCAAGAGTGTTGGTGAAAGAAACACAATCATCAAATGATAAGTGTTGCATTATTTCTAGTCGCCACTTTGAAAAATCACTCGCAAATGAGACTGTTTCACTCGCAATGTAGAGCCCTGAATAATAATTAAATAATAATTAAATAATAATTAAACAATAATTGAATAATAATTAAATAATAATTATTCTTTTAACCCAACACAGACGCTAGTGTTTTATGCTTATTCAATCATAAGTGTTGGAGGCGACACTTTCTGCTGTTTGGGAGATTAGAACCCAGTTGTGAAGCCATCTTTGATTTCATTTGCTAAGCTTTTACCTCCAAGACACAAAAACCATTGCCATGGGAATAGAGGAAATTAACAATTAATAAACACACAATTCAGGTGCAGACATTAGACAATCCATAGTGTACGAATGAGTGGAAGGCGTAAAAGTTTCAGAAATGCTAGTTGCCTGCCTCTTAGTTTATAAAAACAATTTTTATTTATTTCTTATTCTCTCTTTTAGATTTCCTTATTGTTTTGATGTTCTGTGCAACTTTTATTAAAGATATACTCTTTTATAACCTAATTGCATTAATAATATATATATATATATATATATATATATATATATATATATATATATATATATATATATATATATATACACACATATACAGGGTGACTCAACTCTAATTAGGCCCTGTTTCTTAGTGTTTTGTCCGAATGAAATGAAACTTTGGTCATAACTAGTTTATTATATTCAAAACATCACATCAAAACACTAGGGTCTTTGGCCTTTTTTTTCTCCGTTCTACAGCATATGTTCTAGATGGCCTCCATTTAGCTTTGCTTTTTTTTGGGGGGGGGTCATCCTGTATGAATAAATAATATATATAATATATATATATATATGAATAAATAATATAATATATATATATGAATAAATAATATAATATATATATATGAATAAATAATATAATATATATATATGAATAAATAATATATATAATATATATATATATGAATAAATTATATAATATATATATATGAATAAATAATATATATAATATATAATAAATAATATACAAGTAATATATAAATAAATAATATATATTTATAGCATATGAAGTAAAAATAAATAATATATAATATATAAATAAATAATATATATATGATATAAAAATAATAAATATATGATAGATAAATAATATGTCGATTTTGTTTTTGCTGCTGATTTTTTTTTAACAATAATGTGGTTATTATTAGCATCTCCAATCATGGAGATCTAGAAAAATATTTTTCTTTAGAAAATCGCCAGTTTAATCTTTTACATAGTACGAATGGTCTGAAGTTTGAATCCTAGAAGAGACAAGCTACACTGACGATTGGTACAATCATAAAACACGTGTTTCTAGATTACTGTTTCTTATATAAATAATATACATATATAATATAAATAATATATACGTGATATATAAATAATATGTAAATTAATATTAGGTTGAGAAGAAAGTTCTTGCGTAATTTTTAATTTTGATTTCAAATGATGTATTTTCAAATAAGTTTTCATTATAATACCTTTACTTTATATATCATTTAAAGGAGCGTTTTTCGCTCTGTCCAATCGTTTAAATTACAATCATTTTAAAAACAATTATGTCTTCTTTTCAGAATGTTGAATACAAGATGGAAAAAAGCAAATTCACACAATTTTTTTTCTTTCAATTCAAGCTAAGCCAAACAGCTGCTGAAATAGGTTGTGATATCAACAAAGCATTTGGCCAGGAACTAGTACTGAAAGCACAGCACAATGGTGGTTTAAGAAATTTCGTAGTGGCGACGAGAGTCTTGAAGATGGTGAGCATAGTGATCAGCGATCGGATGTTGACAACGATCAATTAAGAGCTTTAGTTGAAGCTAATACATGCACAACTGTTCGAAAACTTTCTTCTAAATTAGACGTAAAATATATGATTTCCAACCATTTGAGAGAGATTAGAAAGACAAAAAAATTGATAAATGGGTGCCTCACGAATTGAACGACAACCAAAAGAAATGCTGTAATAAAATGTCATCTTCCCTTCTTTTATGCAACAAAAATTACCCATTTCATGATCAGGTTGTGACTTGCAATGAAAACTGTGTTCTTTACAACAACCGGTGACACGTAGCTCAGTGATTAGATGCCAACGAAGCTCCACAACACTACCTGAAGCCAGAGTTGCACCAAAAGAAGGTCACGCTGACCGTTTGGTGGTCTGTGACAGGTCTCATCCATTACAGTTTTGAATGCAGGCGAAAACATTATGACACATAAGCACTGTCAACAAATGGATGAAATGCATCAGAAACTTCGACAACAACACCCAGCATTATTCAACACAAAAGGCCCAATTCTCCTCTACGACAATGCCCAATCACACATTGCTAAACTGACGCTGCAGAAGTTGAACAAATTGGGCTACGAAACTCTGCCTAAGCTGTCATACTCTCCAGACCTCTCGCCTACTGACTACCACTTTTTCAAGCATCGCGATCAGAATGCAAGATTTTTTGTTACTGGCATGAATACACTTGTTTTGTGTTGACAAAAGTGTGTTCATTCTGATGGTGCTCTTCAGTCAATAAATTTTTGTTTGAGCTGAGATATGTTCATCTGAATTTAGTAAGAACTTTCTTGTCAACCTTATATATATATACACTTGTGCCCGATATTATTCATACCCCTCCTTGAAAATTGAGTTTATTAGGTGTAACTTTGTAAGAATTTATTGTTTACGTCCATATTGATACATATTCTTAATAAACCTCTTCTGATCATTTTCGTCATTTTAAAATCTCGGGATACTTGTAATAAAAGAAATATACAGCTATTTATAAAATCTGCAATGTTCAAAAATAATCATACCCCCCTTATTTTTTCAGTATTAATCGAGTTTCTGACTGTTTGTTTCCTGTTTGATTCTTATTTTGAATGCTTTTATACAACCTTTGATTAATTTCATTTCGTTTTTTGCATTTTTCAGAAAATAAAATGATGTCAACTGAAAACCAATAAAAGAATAAAAATTATTAGAATGGGGAAGAAAAAAGAGCTTAGTAATGATCTTAGGACTAAAATTGTGAATTCACATAAGGATGGTTTAGGTTACAAGTCAATTTCCAAGAAATTTGAGGTTCCTACAGCAACAGTACAGAGCATCATCAAAAAATTCCAGAGCCACCACACAACAAACAACTTGATTGGTAGAGGAAGGAAAAGGAAACTGTCTGCTAGAGCCACCAGGAATATTGTAAGAAGTGTTAATGCAAATCCAACCACCACTACTAAGGACATTTTAGAAAATCTGGAGTCTTCTGGCATAAAAATATCAAGGCAAACATTGCAAAGGACTCTGCATGAAAATGGTCTGAAAGGAAGAAGACCAAGAAGGACTCCATTGCACACCGAAAACACCTTGCAGCACGCCTAAAGTTTGCTAGGACCCATGTGAATTCTTCAGAGTCCGTTTTCTCAAGTATTTTGTGGACTGACGAAACAAAAATTGAATTGTTTGGCCATATGGATGCTTCTTACGTTTGGAGGAAGAAAGGAGAAGCTTACAACCCAAAGAACACCATACCCACGGTGAAACATGGTGGTGGTAGCCTAATGTTTTGGGGCTCCTTTTCGGATAGTGGTCCAGGTAGTTTGGTCAAGATAGATGGAACCATGAAGAAGGAGCAATATTTGGAGATACTCCAGAAAAACATTAGACAGGATGCGGAGAAGCTCCATTTAGGACCAAACTGGGTCCTTCAACAGGATAATGATCCAAAACATACTGCCAAAATACTCAAGAAATGGTTTGAGGATAATCAAATTAATATTTTGGAATGGCCTAGCCAGAGTCCCGACCTGAACCCTATCGAAAACCTCTGGCACATATTGAAAACTGAGGTTAAAAAGCGGAAACCTAGAAATTTGAGGGATTTGGAGAATTACTGCATTGAAGAATGGTAAAAAATCAGTGTTGATGCTTGTAAAAACCTTGTTGATAAATATCCAAAACGGTTACAGGCAGTTATTAAGAATAAAGGGCATGCTATTGACTATTAGTAAGAGAGGTATGAATAATTTTGAACTAGTGCCATTATTGTTTTTCTTTGTATACTGTTTCAAACTTGCATAATTTATTTATTTGTTGAGTTTAAATTAAATGCTTATGCTTGATTTATTGTTTGAAATCCCTTTAATATTGTCTACCTTCTGGTTTGAGCAATATTCTTATAGAAATGTCAAAGATCCGAGGGGTATGAATAATATCGGGCACAAGTGTATATATATATATATATATATTCACAGAGGTTTAATACCAATCTATGAAATCAAAAGTGACTTTATGACTGGATTTGAATCCCCTGTTTGACAGTAATTACTATTTCCTATACTTATTAGAACATACGTTCGAAACATGTGTCTGTTAATTTTAAAATAATTATTAATATATAACTACTCTCATCTTGAGTGTTATTCCATTCAAAATTCCGTACATGCAAACTTTGTTCATGGAAGTTCTGTTTAGTTTTTGGTACACAGAAGAAATGAAAATTATTAAAATTGTTAGACAAAATGAGAGCACATTACCCACATGGATTAAACGAAACGGTTCAGCTTAAAATTCCATGCTGATTCAGTGTGTTCGACAAGATACACCTGAATGTTGGAGATTATGTCGTTGATTGAAACGTTGTAAAAATGACGTTCAAGATGAAAAAATTAATCCAAAGAACCCAAATAATACGAATGGATCCAAGTTCTATTTTGAATCTTGTAGATGAGTTAAACTTATTTTTCAAATCCTTAAAAATTCATTTGAATAAAGGTGAAAGACATTTCAGTTTTAAAAAAATCTAGTTCATTTTTTTCTTAAAGCCATTTTGTTTGAGAAATCCACAAAAGATCAAATCTGGACAAATATAATTCAATCGATTTGACTTATTACATTTCAATTTTTAAAACAATGTATTTTTTAAAACAATGTATTTTTTTAAACAATCTATTTTTTTAAACAATCCATTTTTTTAAACAATCTATATTTTTAAAACAATGTATTTTTTTAAACAATCTATTTTTCATATTATCTAAAGTGATAAAACAGTCTATGAATAAATAATTAAAAAGAAATAAATGACAATCAATATTTTTCTTAAAGAAACCCCAGAACAAAGTAAGGGTGTATACTTGGGCTAATGAATACTGTCAAGGATTATGGGATCAGCTATACCAAGTGAAGATTCCTATCGGATCAATTGTGGTTCAATCTGCCAATTATGACAGTTATTTTATGAAAATTATCCCAGACAAGATATGAAGTCACTTAATGTAAGGAACTAAAAAAATTTGTTATTTTTAATTAATATTTCAAAATCTAAAACCAGTCAGTGAGATAAAAACCAGAAAACAGCAATTCTTTCCCTTTGCCAGAAACATTGTTTATAGAATATGAGGACTAAAGAACAAAATAAGTTAGAGTTACAAGGTTCACTTTCCACTTTCTGTGACTTATTTATGTGCATACATCAGAGAACTTCTCCACATGCTAGAAAACAAAATTCCACCAATTATCAGAATTTTGGGCTAGTCATTCAGCTATTAGGAGCAGCGTGCTCGTCTTAATTCAGATCTGATTGACTTATCTCTTTGGTTATCATTATCTTGATTTTTTTTTTTTTCAATGGAATCGTTTTCAAGGGTTTTTCTTTATGTAGCTGGAGTCCGATTACTGGGAAACAAGTTGAAACCATGTTAATCGATTTTTTTTTTGTTTTTCAAACAATCTCATTGACGTATCTGTTAATGTTCACCTTGTTTCTGATATTTGTATTTCTTTGTCTCGCAAAGTTTTTCCAATGTTAGTTTGTAAAGATACCATTTCAAAGCAATAGAAACTATCAAGAAGTTTATATTGTAACATGGCCATTACATACAAACAAAAGAAAGAAAGAAATAAAAATCCGAATCGGCATTTTTTCTTTCTTAACAAAGGTTTATATCACCATTACTTTCCCGTCTCAACACCACTTTGAAGTCTCTCGCCATCGTCCATCTTGCCCGGAGTACACTTTTCTTCATCCTCCGACCACATGCCGGCTACAACCAGCCTATTCTCATCCTCGACCCTGAACGCCCATTTTCTTCGGCATCAACTTTCTTTTTGGCTTGAGCACGTACTGCATTTTTTCTCCTTTTTTTCCTTTTTCTTCACACACTTCCTAATTTGCATATGTGTGTTCTTTGGCTGCTGCTAATCTCTTCACACACCAGCCATCCTTTGCTGCTGCTGCTATTTTCCCATGCACTCATACGCACTATGCTACAAAATATCCTTCCGGCACGATTTTCTTTAAACGTCCAAATGCAGAAGTTGTTATTCCTAATCTCCTGCTAATGTCCGCGACTGATCCTGGAATAACTAAGCCAAAACAACACAAAATTTTTAAATATGTACATACAGATACAGACATGTCTCCATCTATCTTGAAAAGTTACGCCAACGACGTAAACATTTCAAAGGCATTAAGCTGTCAGTTCAATGTGTTCAATTGCACACTAATACTGTAGGAGGAGGAGAAAATATGAATCCACAATTTGGCCATAGCTGTGCATAAAATAGCAACTTGTGTTCAAGCAAATGTATACAATGAATCGTTTACTATTAGAGGATACAGGTGGCTGAGGACTGCCTGTGAATTTAATATTCCTTTGACACTTCATCCATTGGAAGAAGCCAATTCAACCTGTCTAGGGGGAATGCTGTACAACAAACAAACAAGGGTTGTGTTTCACTATTAAATAATAACAAAAATATGCTATAATGCAAACGAAACCAAGTAAGGAGTTATTCACAAAAGGTTCTGCTTGTTTAACAGCATATTAACACATTTTTTTTTAATTATTTAATGTTGAAACACAAACTTTATCTGTAAATGATTTATTGAACAAAAGTTGCTACTATATCAATGTCTCGGGAGAGGAGTAATTATGAGTTCATATCATCCCAATCTGTATGAGGAGATGAATAAAATAAATGGATCAGCTCTAAGGAGCAAAGTGTAGTATCTGTTCTGATATGACACGTCACTTTTTATATCCTCAGCAAGTGAAGGAGCAATCCTTCTAGACTGAGGCAAGTTTCATTCTCACACCCCAATCTACAGTGCCTCTTGCTTGGAGAACTGAATTTTCCTCACCTTAGCAATTGGTCTTGTGTCTAACTCTGACAAGTAAATAGTAGTCGAAAGCAACTAAAAGACTCCCTTTCCATAGGTTACTGCACTAAAATGTAGGTGAGGAGACAACTCCTTTTCCTGAATTACTCCGCTTATCCTTGATCTTCACCTTGTAGCATCGAATATTAATCAAGAAGGCATCAAGTACCATTTTTGGGTATCTTTGGAATGACTCGACCAAGGATGGAACCTTGGCCAACTGATTCATTAACATTCTAAATATTATCTATACATAAATACGATAGCGTGCATGTTATTTTGTGTGTCACACTTGCATCTTTTGTCTGTCATTTAATTGTTATTTATTTCCATTTTTTGCAATAAATAATTTTACCAAGAATCCTTCATAAGTTTTGGTTTTGGTTCCAATTATAGCTGATAGCAATCAAGTTGTATATATATACATATATTACCTTTTCTTCATAAGTTTTGGTTTCAGTCTCGATTCAAGCTGATGCATCAAAGTCATATGGATATATGTTTTTATTTTTGATATCATAACTTTATAATATATAAGAATTGATAGAAAATGGACTATAATAATATATACGAAATCTGCATAAATTAAAATATCATATTTAAGTATATTTTCCAACCGGGCTATGCCGGGCATCCCTGCTAGCTCAGATAAATACTTTTGCAGTTTTAACAAAAGAGCTACAATAATATCAGGGTGTCTCCATTTATGCTGAACATCCACAGAATGCCAACATCAATATATTACAGATGAAAAAGTCTGCTCTGGAATTTCCACAGGTTCCACTAGTGCTAAATAAATAACCAAATGTATCCAAAAGGATTTTTAACTCACCATAACCGATCCCATAGTCAATTATTGCATCCACTAAGCCAATCATGTATCTTCCTTGATATTTCAGCATTAAATAATATAAAAAAGAATAAATAAAAAAAATAATTAACAGGTACTGGTTTCGGCATTAAAAAAAAGGGTTGATATGCCGTAAAACAAACAGAATAAATAAAATTTTTAGGTTAAAATAAAGCTCTGTCCGTCTTTGTTTACACTCTTCGTCAGCTGATCTAATACATATGAATGCCTTGGAAAAGTCACTTCTGATTAATGTTTACCAGTATGAAAAAATGCTGTATAATACATTATATATATATATATATATATATATATATATATATATATACACACACACATAAATAATAAATATATAAATATGATATATTAATAATATATATACAGGGTGAACCAAAAGTAGGTGGACAGTAAAAACAGACATTTATTTAGAGATCACGTATACATACAACTATATGTAATAAGACAATTATATGAAGAAAATTACATGTTATTTATTAACGCAAGTGTCCAAACTGTTTTCCTTCTTGATTTACATAGCTTTGAAGTTTGCCTCTTACACTTCAACTTTTGGCTCACATTGTATATAAAATATATAAATAATATATATAAGATATATAAATAATATATATGTATGATATATATATGATATATAAATAATATATAAATAAATGAGTGTAAACTATAGATATATTTTTACATATTTTTTTCATAGATAAAATAGTTAAACAATAGAGTTCCATTCAGGATAAAATATACAATAACGACAATAAAAAATATTCAATAAAATAAAAAATGTATAAAAGATGAAGAAAAGTTGTTTTCAATTAGGACGATTTTTGGATGGGTAAGAAACGGGTATTATTGCATCATCTTTTGACATGTGCAGCATCCTGAAATCATTTTATTAAAACTGAGAAACAGTGTAAACTATAACGGACGGAAATTTATTTTAACCCATTATTAAATTAACAAAATATCAAACTAAATTCTCAAAGCCATCAATAAACAAGGTCCAAAAAGTTCTTCATCGGTTTTGGAAGCGGTAACTTTTGGATGGCGGCTGAAATTGATTTCGTGAATGCAAGGTGCTTGCGAATGGCCACTTTGCATAGCATAAGAAGTCGGTGTTGCTGCATAAACTGGCTGAGCAGCCATGTGATGAATTCCTCACCGTTCTCATTCTCCGTGTATTGCACTGCTGCTTTGATCCAGTCCGGGTCGAGGTGTGCCCCAGCAGACACCAAACACTGCATCACATTCTGTTCTTTACACAAATCTAAGGGGGCAAGACAGCTGTTGTTCTGCACCTGCGTGTTTGCTCCAGCATCTATCAAACTGCGGATTATATTGATATTACTACCCCTAAACCTGACGCATAGATTTTGAAAACTCAGTGTAGGGATTCGCCGTTTTCTTTTGTAGAGGTCCTCTGAGGTAGAAAGTACAACGTATACTTTTTCTCGACGGAATCGTGAGCAGGCAAGGTGAAGAGCCGTGTCCCCTGTGTAATCTTGTAGATGTACATTAGCACCTTTAGATAACAACAGCTGCACTATTTCCAAATGGTTATACATGATGGCGCCGAAAAGTGCTGACCAACCATATTTGTCTTGGTGGTCGATTTCAGTCCCAGTTGTCAATAAGGTTTCAGCAATTTCTGTAAAGTTGCGCTCAGCAGCGAAATGGAGAGCTGTACGCTGGACAAAATCCTCCGTGTTGAGATTTGCGCCATAAGAGATGAGTAGCTTGGTAATTTCAATGCAGCCATAGATTGCAGAATACAAGAGTGGCGTCATCCCGTTGCCATCACGGGCCTCAATGTTGGCGCCGTGAACAAGAAGCTTGATAACGATGTTGTACAGGTTCTTGAATACGGCTGTGTGAATGGGCTGACGAAACCAGGCACTGCGTTCTGGCTTGTTTGGGTTGGCACCGGCAGAAATAAGATAGCTGGCAATGTGCTCGTGTCCTTGCTCCATCGCATGGATCAGGGGTGTCTTTACGAGCAAGATGACACAATCAACATAAACACCATTCAAGACAATCTTCTGCACCTGGTTTAAATCGCCAGATTCAATTGCGGCAACAAGACGGAACTGTAATTCTTTCTGTTTGCATTTTGCTGTGAAAAGAAAAGAAGAAATATAAAATATGTGTAAGCATAAAATAAAATGTGCATATTAAAATATGTGTAAATAAATATATGTAAGCATAAAATAAAATGTGCATATTAAAATATGTGTAAATAAATATATGTAAGCATAAAATAAAATGTGCATATTAAAATATGTGTAAATAAATATATGTACGCATAAAATAAAATGTGCATATTAAAATATGTGTAAATAAATATATGTACACATAAAATAAAATGTGCTTATTAAAATATGTGTATATAAATATATGTACGCATAAAATAAAATGTGCATATTAAAATATGTGTAAATAAATATATGTACGCATAAAATAAAATCTGCATATTAAAATATGTGTAAATAAATATATGTACGCATAAAATAAAATGTGCATATTAAAATATGTGTAAATAAATATATGTACACATAAAATAAAATGTGCATATTAAAATATGTGTATATAAATATATGTACACATAAAATAAAATGTGCATATTAAAATATGTGTAAATAAATACATGTACACATAAAATAAAATGTGCATATTAAAATATGTGTATATAAATAAAATATATGTACGCATAAAATAAAATGTGCATATTAAAATATGTGTAAATAAATATATGTACGCATAAAATAAAATGTGCATATTAAAATATGTGTAAATAAATATATGTACGCATAAAATAAAATGTGCATATTAAAATATGTGTAAATAAATATATGTACACATAAAATAAAATGTGCATATTAAAATATGTGTATATAAATATATGTACGCATAAAATAAAATGTGCATATTAAAATATGTGTAAATAAATATATGTACGCATAAAATAAAATGTGCATATTAAAATATGTGTAAATAAATATATGTACGCATAAAATAAAATGTGCATATTTAAATATGTGTATATAAATATATGTACACATAAAATAAAATGTGCATATTAAAATATGTGTATATAAATATATGTACGCATAAAATAAAATGTGCATATTAAAATGTGTAAATAAATACATGTACACATAAAATAAAATGTGCATATTAAAATGTGTAAATAAATATATGTACACATAAAATAAAATGTGCATATTAAAATGTGTAAATAAATATATGTACACATAAAATAAAATGTGCATATTAAAATGTGTAAATAAATATATGTACACATAAAATAAAATGTGCATATTAAAATGTGTAAATAAATACAGGTACACATAAAATAAAATGTGCAAATTAAAATATGTGTAAATAAATATATGTATGCATAAAATAAAATGTGCATATTAAAATATGTGTAAATAAATATATGTACGCATAAAATAAAATGTGCATATTAAAATATGTGTAAATAAATATATGTACACATAAAATAAAATGTGCATATTAAAATATGTGTAAATAAATATATGTACACATAAAATAAAATGTGCATATTAAAATATGTGTAAATAAATATATGTACACATAAAATAAAATGTGCATATTAAAATATGTGTAAATAAATATATGTATGCATAAAATAAAATGTGCATATTAAAATATGTGTAAATAAATATATGTACGCATAAAATAAAATGTGCATATTAAAATATGTGTAAATAAATATATGTACACATAAAATAAAATGTGCATATTAAAATATGTGTATATAAATAAAATATATGTACGCATAAAATAAAATGTGCATATTAAAATATGTGTAAATAAATATATGTACACATAAAATAAAATGTGCATATTAAAATATGTGTAAATAAATATATGTACACATAAAATAAAATGTGCATATTAAAATATGTGTATATAAATATATGTACACATAAAATAAAATTTGCATATTAAAATATGTGTAAATAAATATATGTACACATAAAATAAAATGTGCATATTAAAATATGTGTAAATAAATATATGTACGCATAAAATAAAATGTGCATATTAAAATATGTGTAAATAAATATATGTACGCATAAAATAAAATGTGCATATTAAAATATGTGTAAATAAATATATGTAAGCATAAAATAAAATGTGCATATTAAAATATGTGTAAATAAATATATGTACGCATAAAATAAAATGTGCATATTAAAATATGTGTAAATAAATATATGTACACATAAAATAAAATGTGCATATTAAAATATGTGTAAATAAATATATGTACACATAAAATAAAATGTGCATATTAAAATATGTGTAAATAAATATATGTACACATAAAATAAAATGTGCATATTAAAATATGTGTAAATAAATATATGTAAGCATAAAATAAAATGTGCATATTAAAATATGTGTATATAAATATATGTACACATAAAATAAAATGTGCATATTAAAATATGTGTAAATAAATATATGTAAGCATAAAATAAAATGTGCATATTAAAATATGTGTAAATAAATATATGTACGCATAAAATAAAATGTGCATATTAAAATATGTGTAAATAAATATATGTACACATAAAATAAAATGTGCATATTAAAATATGTGTAAATAAATATATGTACACATAAAATAAAATGTGCATATTAAAATATGTGTAAATAAATATATGTACACATAAAATAAAATGTGCATATTAAAATATGTATAAATAAATATATGTACACATAAAATAAAATGTGCATATTAAAATATGTGTAAATAAATATATGTACGCATAAAATAAAATGTGCATATTAAAATATGTGTAAATAAATATATGTACGCATAAAATAAAATGTGCATATTAAAATATGTGTAAATAAATATATGTACGCATAAAATAAAATGTGCATATTAAAATATGTGTAAATAAATATATGTAAGCATAAAATAAAATGTGCATATTAAAATATGTGTAAATAAATATATGTACACATAAAATAAAATGTGCATATTAAAATATGTGTAAATAAATATATGTACGCATAAAATAAAATGTGCATATTAAAATATGTGTAAATAAATATATGTACACATAAAATAAAATGTGCATATTAAAATATGTGTATATAATTAAAATATATGTATATTTAGGCAGCATTTTTTTCTCAATGGCATATTTCATTAAATAAAATAGACGTTTTTTGTCTATTAATTCTATTTGCGGTCCTTTCCAACTTCCGAATAACAGTTTTCTCTTCTGGCGGGAACTAGTTGATGCAATCACCATATTTAGTATAAGTCTGAGTACTTTCCAATCTTCAGGATTCATCATCAGGGATAAATTAATCTAACTGATTTTGAACACTTTATAAAGGTTTTTTGTTTTTATTCTCATTGGTTAATGATTTTATTTATCCTTTTTTTCCATTGATTAAAATTAATAACATCCTGAAATGTTTGCAAAGCTATTAAAATAAATAACTCTACAAACACTTCAGGATGTTATTATTATTGCTAAAGTTTATTTTATTAATAGTTGTTTTTAGCTTTTATTAGTAATGCTTCTAGTATTTCAAGTTTCCATTTATTAAATAAAACACGTGCATATAAAAAATATGTGCATATAAAAATATGTGCATATTAATATGTGCATATAAAAATATGTGTATATTAATATGTGCATATAAAAATATGTGCATATTAATATATGCATATAAAAATATGTGCATATAAAAATATGTGCATATTAATATGCGCATATAAAAATATGTGCATATTAATATGTGCATATAAAAAATATGTGCATATTAATATATGCATATAAAAATATGTGCATATAAAATATGTGCATATTAATATGTGCATATAAAAACATGTGCATATTAATATGTGCATATAAAAATATGTGCATATAAAAATGTGCATATAAAAATATGTGCATATAAAAATATGTGCATATTAATATGTGCATATAAAAATATGTGCATATTAATATGCGCATATAAAAACATGTGCATATAAAAATATGTGCATATTAATATGCGCATATAAAAATATGTGCATATTAATAAAATAAGTTCATTTCTAGGCGCATTTTCTATAGTAGGGTATAATATAGGAAACATATATTTATATATGTAGTAAGTAGTGTAATAACATTGATTCTCTGGTTCTCGTAGGATCACCAGTTAAGCAACATTGAGCCTGGTCAGTACCAGGCGAGTGACCGTTTGGGAATATCAGGTGCTCTATGTAGAAGGATGTCGAGACCTCTCAGCAACAACTTCAAAAACGTAACGTAGTCATCTCCCTTGACCAGGGGTACATATGTGACTAGAGATTGCTTGTGAATTTATTATTCCCATGACACTTCTTCCTTTAGAGGAAACTGGTTTAACCCATCGAGAGTGATTGGTGCTGGCACGTAATATTAGAAACTTCCATTATATCTTATCAAATAATCGAAAAGACTTGATTTCAAAAGGAAGAAATGGAATGAAAAAAGGTGACCATATTAAGCAAAAGATTTGCATAATCTGGAAACCGAGTTCAATCACTGTAGACGACATTATGGTTTTATTGTCTTTTCAAAAATCATTGAAAAATAAACTTCATTAAACAAAACAAGAAACTGGAGATGTGATTTGCATTGTATTAGTTACATTATTGCTATATTATATTATCATTATATTATTTATAGTTATATTTCTTGAACGACTATTTTCATGTTACGTGTTACTTTTGTTTCGGTGCATTTTTTTTAAATTTGTAAATCTTTGTCAAATTCAGGAAAATTATATAGAATTTCCAACCACAATTCTTCTCGTTTTATCAGTGACAACTGGGTAGAAGTGGTAAGCAATTTTTATTTTTAGTTATTATCGCCTGCAGTCAGGATTGAATCTTCGCCCTTCAGACATTTTATATTATTTACTTTTATTAATGGTGTTTCAATCTATTAATTATAATAATTGGTTCTCTTATTTCATATTGATCTACTTTGGAGGTCATTATTTAACATTGATCTACTTAAGAGGTCATTATTTAACATTGATCTACTTAAGAGGTCATTATTTAACATTGATCTACTTAGGAGGTCATTATTTAACATTGATCTACTTAGGAGGTCATTATTTAACATTGATCTACTTAGGAGGTCATTATTTAACATTGATCTACTTAGGAGGTCATTATTTAACATTGATTTACTTAGGAGGTCATTATTTAACATTGATCTACTTAAGAGGTCATTATCGCCCAACACATGCACTACTTCTTTCATCTATTCTTTATTATTGTTCGATAATTTTAACTTCATCCCACAAGAGTGGATGGCTTTTCCTTTCCCTCCATATGTGGTCAATCATCCTAGAATTTAATATTACAGCTTTCTAATATTCTCTAAGTCTTATTTTTAAGTGAGTGTCAAGTTTCACCTTTGGATATGGCTCCACACCAAAAATGGCATCTGGACAGTACTTGATCATAATAGTTTTGTAGGAGGGGGTGGGATGATTCCCACAAGACATTTCCAGAGAATTGATTTGCTCATGAATTCTGTTTTGATGTTGTGGTTAAATTCGACAAACTGCTACTCCAAAAATTTGCTACTCCAAGACGCAATGCTCCACTGTCAAAACCTCTCAACTCTAAAACCTGACACACTGCAATAAAAAATTTGCTACTCCAAGACGCAATGCTCCACTGTCAAAACCTCTCAACTCTAAAACCTGACACACTGCAATAAAAAATTTGCTACTCCAAAATGCAATGCTCCACTGTCAAAACCTCTCAACTCTAAAACCTGACACACTGCAATCAAAAATTTGCTACTCTCAGATCAAAATCCAAGTCACCCGAGTCTCTGAAAAACCAAACTTTTTATTTAAACTGGAAACGTCTCATTTGTATATGAGATGACAAGATCGCAAGCAAGGCAGAACTGCTTGGCCAGCAATTCTGCCTCTAATTCTACCTTAGAGCCAACAAACAACTCCCTCCCAAATTTTCCTATGCAGACTGAAACCACACTAGATGTAAAAATCATCCCTTCTCATGTCCGTGATATCATAAAAACTTAGACACCTCCAAGGCATGTGGGCCGGATTTCATTCCTACTATACTAATTAAGAAATGCTCAGTTGAGGTAGTCCCCATACTTTCTAAGCTCTACAATCGCTGAATCTTGCTTCCTTAATAGCTGGAAATGGCCTTTGCGGTACCAGTGTACAGGAATTCTGGTGAAAGGATTAACTCTCTCAATTATCACTCTACCAGCTTCCTCCCCCTCTTCACTAAAATCTTCAAGACCTTAATTAATCAAGCACTAATCAACCACCTCACCAAAGTTAATCTTCTCTATGACAAACAGTATGAATTTAAGCAATGTCTTTCTACGGCAGATATTTTAACAGTCATCTCTGAACGCATATATACTAGATAAGGTGGGTGTAGTTGTAGCCGTTGATATATCCAAGGCCTTTGACAAAGTCTGGCACGAAGGGCTGCTAATGAAAATTAAATTGTACAGTATATATTCGCTGACTGTAGTGATATGCAGAAGTTTAAATGTAATGCAAAACAAAATCTTGCTAACGTTTCCTAGGCATCGTCCCAAATCGTTCAATTGGGGATATACCTTGTTTGGATTGAACATAAATTAAAAAAAAGAAGAAAAAAAAAACATCATTACGTGTGTAATAACTGAAACAGCTAACATTGGATGCTCCTTGCCCGCTGGAGTCCCCTTCTCCATTACCAGCCTCTGATATGGAGCTCCTCTTTGTAGGGCTGAGTGGTGGAGGTGGCGGCGGCGGAGGTGGCTGAGGCATCAATGCAAAGGGGTCAGCCATAAAGCAAAGGGATAGCTGGTTCAAAAGGAAAAAAAAAATATTATTTTCTATATAATAACAAAGAATTATAAAGACAAAAAAGCAGATGTCGAATGAGTAAAGATTTTCAAAAAGATTTTTGTTCAGCAAAAAAAAAAAAAACTTGAAATGGTAAGAGTACAAATACACTCAGCACAATAGATAAGAGAACACAAGGTAGTTAATATATAACTAGCAAGACCTGTGTCTTGGAATTGCCTAGGGAAAATGTAAAATATTTAAACGGAAATCAATAGTAAATTATTAAACAGAAAATAAAGTTAAAAAATTAAAATACTTTAATTTTTTAACTGATTAAGAAAAAGGCAAAAAAAAAAGGTTTAGGACGAAAATGTAAAATGTTGCAGTCCATGTGGATTTCTCTTTATTGACCGTTGCAAGAATAGATTTAATATTGTAACAGATACAACACTATAACATTAATTATAATTATGAAACAATAAACGAAAACACAAAAATAGAAGTTTTAGGACAAAGAGTAAAATTGCCAAAGTCAAAAAGTGATCGATGAGAGAAAAGATTGAGTAAAGTATCAGAACAGTTACAACACTTTTAGTTTAATTCGAGTTTTAAAAAGGAAAACGGGGGGGGAGGGGCAGATTTTGCTGGACATAAATGAAAATTGCCGCAGTGTGAAAGCAACCCGATGCGGTAAAAGATTTAGCATTGTGTCTGAATTGTAACAATAATTTCATTTTTTTTTTTTTGGCAGAATGATGTAAAAAAACCAGAACAAACAGAGTTATTATTGCCTCAGTCTTGAAGGATTTCTTAATAACTGAACAATGATATAAAAGCAGAGCTCTATGGACAAATTTATCTTTAGTTGACCTTTGACAACTAAATATTTTCGTTTTCTAGCCGAATAGAAAAGTTACTAGCCAAACATACATGATTTTTAGAATATGACATCTTTGTTCTGTGACGAGTATGTATATCATAAAGATTTTTCTGCATTTTTTTAAAAATAGATTAATTCAAAATATACACCAAATTTCATGTTGATACTTGAAGGTATAAACATTCTAATTTCTTCAGATATATTTTTAAACAGCCTTCGTTAAAAAAAAGATTATATTGTTCTATTAAACTTTCATTTATAAATAATTTAACTTTCTTCACTTTATTTTAAAAAAAAAAAAAAGTTGAAAAGATATTTTTCACCCAGTAGTGAGCTTTGGAAGATTGTCAATGAAAGTAATACAAGCGCCAAAAGATAAGTGTTTCATTATTTCTAGTCGACACTTTCAAAAATCACTCGCAAATGTGACTGTTTCAATCGCAATGTAAAGCCCTGAAAAGTTTAAGTATAGTGTCTGATCAAAACTACAATATAACGAGAATTTGTTTTTAAAAAGTGAAATTATTGTGAAAAAATAAAAAATTGCCACAGTGAAGACACAATATTTGCAGTGTGAATAAATTCATCATAATATATCTTCTAAGTTTAGAGTGTTAAGAAAATGAAAAAAAATATACTGTTTACAGAAAATGGCATCAGTTATGCCAAATGAAGTGAGAGGATTGGTAAATATGTTATTCACTGAGGATCAAAACAAACATGCTATTGGTATTCATAAATGTATGGAAGAATGTAAGTGCAATAATATTTTAGCATATTATTTATAACATTTTATAGATGAATACCATACCGAAGCGGAACAAACCCTAGGTCAGTTGAACCTTTCACAAGCAGTCCCCAGTCATATGTATATCCTGGTCAATGTAAGGTTTTTGCAGCTTGTGCAAGGAGGTATCAATGTCCTTCTACACTTCGCATCTGGTATTTCTAAATGGTCACCCATATGATCTGACCAGGCTCAACATTGCTTAACTTTGGTGACCTAACAAAAACAACCATGTTAACATGATTACGCTATATCTATTATACAGTGATGACTTTGTAATAGTCGAATGAAATGTAATAATTATGAATTCTATGTTTAATGTAATAAGGGTAATGTAGTAATAGTGTTGTAATAGTTTAACCAAACGTAAAGATTATGGTATGTACGTTTATTGTAAATCTGGGCATCCATACATTTGAGAAGAAGTGCTGTAGACAAAATGATACTTGTTAAGAATCTTCTGCCAATGAAACGAGGGGAGTGAGAGGACTTAATGGATAGAAAGTGAAAGTGTTTGAAAGTGTGAGAATATATATTTTAGAGAAGCAGTTTGTTCAGAATAAATGTAATAATTTGTATACAGGGCCAAAATGTAGCAATAGTTTCAGGAAACATGACTTAAAAATGCTGTATGTACTCATTGTGAAGGATTTGTTTCAGAAATGTTCATTTATTTTCCTGTTGGAATTGTGGATTCAAGAGAAAATTAATTTTATATAATTATATAGATAATTCTTTACTTTGGTTTTATATCATGTCAAACTTTTTAAAAGTCCCTAGTTACTTGGCTTCCCATAAAGGCTGAGTTAGGGACAATGTCGTTTTTTAATTAGGGGAACTCTACATTGAGACAAAATTTTAAATTACCTCAGTCTAGAAGAACCTCCCCTTCTTTGACCCTGGGGAGAAAAGATGAGGTGTAATTTTCAAATAAAAGGCTACACTTTCATCTTATAAAAAAGGTCAAGGACAAATCTCATGCCAAATCTAGATAATTGAGTAAAAGTTTTATGCATCAATGTTTTAATATTTTCAAATATTTGATAAATTGGTATGGTGACCTTGACCCCATAACAAGACAATTTTATTTTGTACTCAGAGAAACTCATCTGGACTTTCACTTTTAGAAACGTGCCATGAAAAATCTATCACATCGTCAGGATTAAATCAAATTTAGTCGATACTAAGAAATCCACTTTAATCCGGATTAACAAAGGGAGATGAGGGAGGGGGAGAGAGAATGTGGATGATTATAAAATAAGCAGAAGTGAAAACGATTTTTGATAAAATTGTTTCAAATGGTATTTGCTTTTTCTTTTTAATCTGGCATATTGCCACCAAATAAAAAAAATGATTGAAAGCAGTGAGTAGGGGAATCTAATGCATACCTCCATTCTTTTATTATTATTTTTATTATTTTTTTTTTATCCCAAACAAGGCACAGTGCCACTTGCATTTAAGGGACTATTATTTGAGACAAAATCTACAGAGATACTATGTAGGGAGTTGAACAGTGGTATTGAGAGTTCACCTTCCTTACAGCAGAACAGCTGGGAACGACCTCAATGTATTTGTTCCAATTCATGCTGCCTGTGAATATTAAACCAAGAAGTTTGAACAAAAAACTTTCAGATAGAATATTATTAGTTATAATGTGAGCTAATTTCTGTGCATATAATAAAATGATCTCATTTTTCTCTGTAACTTCAGCAATTATAGGCAAATAATCAAACGCTAACACTATACACATCTTTTTCACTCAACACCATCATCATTTCCTACAGGTTTCAGAAAAATATTTCAACATTTTTCCTTATTACAAAAAATATTACATTTATTCAGGGATTATTGCAGCCCCCCCCCCAAATCGTCTTCTAAATGGAGGGTAGCAAGCATTTCCCCTCCCTATAAAACATCTACTAACATGCCAACACTTAACACTGAATTAATATTTTACATAAAAGAAAACAATTTCAGTCCACTGCTAAATTCCATAATTCTGGTATTTCAATTCTTTGATTCTGACTGCTTGATAATTATGTTTTGAGCAACTACATACAATTTAAATGAGCACACATTCGACACTTTCACTTAACAATCATGTACAGTTCATACGTTGATCATTTCAATTTCAATTATTTTCCTATAAACATCTATAAATAATACAAACACTTTTCATTTATTTAGTTATGCAGTTACCATGGGGGTAATTCATATCATTACAAAAATAAAACAATCATTTCTTCATTATATACCTAATTAAATTATTACGCAAGTCATTTTTTTTTTTTTTTGTAATCTATTAGTGTAAGCACCCTGTATTTTCTTTGGTATATTGCCAAAGTTGTTATACAAAAATTTGTATAAAAAAATTTTGATTCCAAAATGTTACCTAGAGTAAAATATTAAAAAAAGTTGATTTTAAAGCGAACCAAGTTATTATGCAAACAATTGTATAAACATTTCTTTCAGGTATAATATCACAATAAAACATCAAAATCAGTACAATCATTATCAAAAGTCATAATTACCATAGCCAGTGGCTGAGAAATCTGTTTTGAAACAATGTGATGTTCTCCACTTGGAGAAGAAAGGAGGATATATCCTCTTTTCTTCTCCATCAGAGAAAGAAATCTGTCGTCCATCGATGATGTTAAAATTTTCGATTTCAGTGGATTTAATGGATTTTGCTTGCCTTCACGATAGCCTCCCATGAATCATCTCTTGGTGTATACTGTTTACCATTTTGATAAACCTGCCTTTTCAAGATAGCCCACAGGTTCTCTAGGAGATTTAAATCAGGAGAGCAAGCAGGCCACTTCATAACAATCTTTTTGTAATCCTTTCAATGCTAACCACTCAGCAGTGGTTGCAGATGCATGGCCAAGTGCATTATCATGCATAAACCTCAATGTCTTATGTTGAAAAGCAGTTTTCTTATTTAGGCAACTTAGGAAATTTTTTTCTAAAAGTTGGCAATAGTTAACTGAGTTCATTTTAATTCTCTCAGCAACTCGAAATGAGTTCATTTTTTATGATCGCTGCCCAAATCATCACTCCACCTCGACGTTGCTGTTGTCCTGAACTGCAATGGAGCATCAAATCCTTCAACAACCCAACCACTTGCTCAACCGTCGGGAATCATCAAGACTGATTCTCATTTTATCCATCCAAATTACTGAACTGAAAACCAATTCTATGAATTTTTTGCACCAAGCAAGTTGTTGTTGATTCATTAATGTTTTGTTTTTTTGTGCTTTTTAAACTTTTTCCAAGCATTTTCAGAATACGATTTCAAGAAGTCTTGGAGCTTTCACCAAGACCAACTGCAGAAAAGATGCTGGAACTTGAGCCAAATGGTTGCTTTGTCATTTCACTTTTTACAGCAGATTTATCACAATCTGTCGGTTTTCTTCTCCGGGTCTTATTACATTTTTTTCTTGCTTTTTCTCCTTTTGTAAGAAAAGGTTTTGATGATCTTATAGTCATGCCCTAATAAGCGAGAAATTTCTAGAGTAGAAACGCCCCTCATTCAAAAATTTCTAGAGTAGAACACCTCTCATTCAAAAATTTCTAGAGTAGAACGCCCCTCATTCAAAAATTTCTAGAGTAGAACGCCCCTCATTCAAAAATTTCTAGAGTAGAACGCCCCTCATTCAAAAATTTCTAGAGTAGAACGCCCCTCATTCAAAAATTTCTAGAGTAGAACGCCCCTCATTCAAAAATTTCTAGAGTAGAACGCCCCTCATTCAAAAATTTCTAGAGTAGAACGCCCCTCATTCAAAAATTTCTAGAGTAGAATGCCCCTCATTCAAAAATTTCTAGAGTAGAATGCCCCTCATTAAAAATTTCTAGAGTAGAATGCCCCTCATTCAAAAATTTCTAGAGTAGAACGCCCCTCATTCAAAAATTTCTAGAGTAGAATGCCCCTCATTCAAAAATTTCTAGAGTAGAATGCCCCTCATTCAAAAATTTCTAGAGTAGAATGCCCCTCATTCAAAAATTTCTAGAGTAGAACGCCCCTCATTCAAAAATTTCTAGAGTAGAACACCTCTCATTCAAAAATTTCTAGAGTAGAACGCCCCTCATTCAAAAATTTCTAGAGTAGAACGCCCCTCATTCAAAAATTTCTAGAGTAGAACGCCCCTCATTCAAAAATTTCTAGAGTAGAATGCCCCTCATTCAAAAATTTCTAGAGTAGAACGCCCCTCATTCAAAAATTTCTAGAGTAGAACACCTCTCATTCAAAAATTTCTAGAGTAGAACGCCCCTCATTCAAAAATTTCTAGAGTAGAACGCCCCTCATTCAAAAATTTCTAGAGTAGAACGCCCCTCATTCAAAAATTTCTAGAGTAGAACGCCCCTCATTCAAAAATTTCTAGAGTAGAACGCCCCTCATTCAAAAATTTCTAGAGTAGAACGCCCCTCATTCAAAAATTTCTAGAGTAGAACGCCCCTCATTCAAAAATTTCTAGAGTAGAACGCCCCTCATTCAAAAATTTCTAGAGTAGAACGCCCCTCATTCAAAAATTTCTAGAGTAGAACACCTCTCATTCAAAAATTTCTAGAGTAGAACGCCCCTCATTCAAAAATTTCTAGAGTAGAACGCCCCTCATTCAAAAATTTCTAGAGTAGAACACCTCTCATTCAAAAATTTCTAGAGTAGAACGCCCCTCATTCAAAAATTTCTAGAGTAGAACGCCCCTCATTCAAAAATTTCTAGAGTAGAACGCCCCTCATTCAAAAATTTCTAGAGTAGAACGCCCCTCATTCAAAAATTTCTAGAGTAGAACGCCCCTCATTCAAAAATTTCTAGAGTAGAACGCCCCTCATTCAAAAATTTCTAGAGTAGAACGCCCCTCATTCAAAAATTTCTAGAGTAGAACGCCCCTCATTCAAAAATTTCTAGAGTAGAACACCTCTCATTCAAAAATTTCTAGAGTAGAACGCCCCTCATTCAAAAATTTCTAGAGTAGAACGCCCCTCATTCAAAAATTTCTAGAGTAGAACGCCCCTCATTCAAAAATTTCTAGAGTAGAACGCCCCTCATTCAAAAATTTCTAGAGTAGAACACCTCTCATTCAAAAATTTCTAGAGTAGAACGCCCCTCATTCAAAAATTTCTAGAGTAGAACGCCCCTCATTCAAAAATTTCTAGAGTAGAACGCCCCTCATTCAAAAATTTCTAGAGTAGAACGCCCCTCATTCAAAAATTTCTAGAGTAGAACGCCCCTCATTCAAAAATTTCTAGAGTAGAACGCCCCTCATTCAAAAATTTCTAGAGTAGAACGCCCCTCATTCAAAAATTTCTAGAGTAGAACGCCCCTCATTCAAAAATTTCTAGAGTAGAACACCTCTCATTCAAAAATTTCTAGAGTAGAACGCCCCTCATTCAAAAATTTCTAGAGTAGAACGCCCCTCATTCAAAAATTTCTAGAGTAGAACGCCCCTCATTCAAAAATTTCTAGAGTAGAACGCCCCTCATTCAAAAATTTCTAGAGTAGAACGCCCCTCATTCAAAAATTTCTAGAGTAGAACGCCCCTCATTCAAAAATTTCTAGAGTAGAACGCCCCTCATTCAAAAATTTCTAGAGTAGAACGCCCCTCATTCAAAAATTTCTAGAGTAGAACGCCCCTCATTCAAAAATTTCTAGAGTAGAACACCTCTCATTCAAAAATTTCTAGAGTAGAACGCCCCTCATTCAAAAATTTCTAGAGTAGAACGCCCCTCATTCAAAAATTTCTAGAGTAGAACGCCCCTCATTCAAAAATTTCTAGAGTAGAACGCCCCTCATTCAAAAATTTCTAGAGTAGAACACCTCTCATTCAAAAATTTCTAGAGTAGAACGCCCCTCATTCAAAAATTTCTAGAGTAGAACGCCCCTCATTCAAAAATTTCTAGAGTAGAACGCCCCTCATTCAAAAATTTCTAGAGTAGAACGCCCCTCATTCAAAAATTTCTAGAGTAGAACGCCCCTCATTCAAAAATTTCTAGAGTAGAACGCCCCTCATTCAAAAATTTCTAGAGTAGAACGCCCCTCATTCAAAAATTTCTAGAGTAGAACGCCCCTCATTCAAAAATTTCTAGAGTAGAACGCCCCTCATTCAAAAATTTCTAGAGTAGAACACCTCTCATTCAAAAATTTCTAGAGTAGAACGCCCCTCATTCAAAAATTTCTAGAGTAGAACGCCCCTCATTCAAAAATTTCTAGAGTAGAACGCCCCTCATTCAAAAATTTCTAGAGTAGAACGCCCCTCATTCAAAAATTTCTAGAGTAGAACACCTCTCATTCAAAAATTTCTAGAGTAGAACGCCCCTCATTCAAAAATTTCTAGAGTAGAACGCCCCTCATTCAAAAATTTCTAGAGTAGAACGCCCCTCATTCAAAAATTTCTAGAGTAGAACGCCCCTCATTCAAAAATTTCTAGAGTAGAACGCCCCTCATTCAAAAATTTCTAGAGTAGAACGCCCCTCATTCAAAAATTTCTAGAGTAGAACGCCCCTCATTCAAAAATTTCTAGAGTAGAACGCCCCTCATTCAAAAATTTCTAGAGTAGAACACCTCTCATTCAAAAATTTCTAGAGTAGAACGCCCCTCATTCAAAAATTTCTAGAGTAGAACGCCCCTCATTCAAAAATTTCTAGAGTAGAACACCTCTCATTCAAAAATTTCTAGAGTAGAACGCCCCTCATTCAAAAATTTCTAGAGTAGAACGCCCCTCATTCAAAAATTTCTAGAGTAGAACGCCCCTCATTCAAAAATTTCTAGAGTAGAACGCCCCTCATTCAAAAATTTCTAGAGTAGAACGCCCCTCATTCAAAAATTTCTAGAGTAGAACGCCCCTCATTCAAAAATTTCTAGAGTAGAACGCCCCTCATTCAAAAATTTCTAGAGTAGAACGCCCCTCATTCAAAAATTTCTAGAGTAGAACGCCCCTCATTCAAAAATTTCTAGAGTAGAACGCCCCTCATTCAAAAATTTCTAGAGTAGAACGCCCCTCATTCAAAAATTTCTAGAGTAGAACACCTCTCATTCAAAAATTTCTAGAGTAGAACGCCCCTCATTCAAAAATTTCTAGAGTAGAACGCCCCTCATTCAAAAATTTCTAGAGTAGAACACCTCTCATTCAAAAATTTCTAGAGTAGAACGCCCCTCATTCAAAAATTTCTAGAGTAGAACGCCCCTCATTCAAAAATTTCTAGAGTAGAACGCCCCTCATTCAAAAATTTCTAGAGTAGAACGCCCCTCATTCAAAAATTTCTAGAGTAGAACGCCCCTCATTCAAAAATTTCTAGAGTAGAATGCCCCTCATTCAAAAATTTCTAGAGTAGAATGCCCCTCATTCAAAAATTTCTAGAGTAGAATGCCCCTCATTAAAAATTTCTAGAGTAGAATGCCCCTCATTCAAAAATTTCTAGAGTAGAACGCCCCTCATTCAAAAATTTCACGATAGATTTTCATTGCTATTCAGATCCTTCTTTTTATCCCTTTTTACTTGAAACTCGTCATGACGTACAAAATTGTTATAGTTTGTAAATTCGCATAATTTGGTTCATCTTATTTTCAGTAGAGTCCATTTTTATTCAAAATATAGCTTCTGACCTTTTATTGTATTTTCATGATAAAATATTGAATAAAGATTGTTTGGATGCCACTGGATCCCAATCAGAACATTTTGGTACATAAAAAATTTAAAAAAGAAACGATTTGCATAATGAATTGATTTGCACTGTAAACTAATTTCAGTTTCAAAACTAATTTTCTCAGTTTTTAAATTTTTCTTTTGAGATAAGGAGTGGTTATTCGTATTATTTGGGTTCTTTGAACTACTGTTCTCATCTTGAGTGTCATTTTCACAATGCAAGGATCCGTGGAAAAATTTAGTTGTAAAATTAACCTTCTTCTGAAAGGTGAAGGTTCAGTCCTCAGTGCAAATTACTTAGGACTCTTTCCAGTCATGGCTGACAGAACAAGAGCATGATACATCCATGAATTAAATGAAGGATTCCGCTTGAAATGATATGCAAATTCCCAACTTTGACAAGATACACCTGAACAAGGTCAGAGGTCAGCGGTTACATCGACCAAAATGTTGTGAAAATAACACTCAAGATAACAGTAGTTCGAAGAATCCAAATAATTTTATATGAACTGTCATAACTAAACATCTTTACATAGCCTTTCAGCTACAGTGTAGTATCTGTTCCAGTGCTGCACTTCATTTTTTTCTGTTCTCGGTCAGTGAAATAGAAATCCTAGATTGAGGCAATTTTTATTTTTGTCCCAATCCAGAGTGTTCCTTCTTGACGAGCTGGATTTTCCCCACATTAAAAAGCAGCCTTGTGTCTATCTCTGCCTTGTGGGGAGGCAAGTCGGTAGGCGCATACATATCGATACATTTGAAGATGTTCATTAATCTTTTCTCATTTACATGTATACGACTCAAAACTATTCAACCGAACATTAAAAATTTTCAAACACAGCGACTAAGCATAAGGAGCAATAATGTGGGCTATATTTAGTTTAATACAAAAGGTGGGGAAAAAGGGTGGATTGTAAATTGCTTATAAAAATTCACACACTTCCAATTGTTGTGAAATGTCAAGATAATAGACATCACTTAATAAATATTCACCAAATTTCAGTTTCTTTGGAATATTTTAAAGGGTTTTAGGAGCATATCCTTCTGTTTGAAGATTCAAGTATTTTAGATCACAATTGAATTTGATCAATAATTATTAGAAACAAATTAAGCAAGATGCTCTCAATTTCAATTTCTTCTTAAAACTCCTTAAGCTTAAGCCTTAAACTTTAGGAAACTTTAGGCATTTTCTAAAATCTAAACCATGTAATGAATTTTAATCAGAATTGGAAAAAGGATTCTAATCATAAAGTTTAGTCGCATTATATCTTAATTTTGTAAGGGAAAATGTGATGCAAAGCTGTTCAGTTTGAAGAATTAATTTTATTCATCCTGCGTATTCTTCTCATTCTTTTAGTTTTAAAAGACAATGGGTACCACCGCACAGGTATGGGTAATCTCAGATTGCACCCCACCCCTCACACTACAGAACCAACCTTGTTGGCATCTAGTGTTAAGGAGAAGTTGCCTTTTCTTGAAAAGAAGAAAAATAAAATGTAACATGAACAAATGAACACATTTTGAAAACATTTTATTAGTGAATTTTTAATACTTTAACCCTTTAATTTTTTTTTTTTTAATTACATTTTCACACCAAACAAGGCATATTGCCATTTTTTTGCAGGGGGCTACTATCAGGGACATGGGCATCAGGGGTACTGTGTAGGGAGTTGGGCAGCAATATGTTGGTTCACATTGCACTTGAACTTCTGCATCTCAGTACAGTTGGGGAAGCAGGAACCCGGAAGGGCCTATCCTTGTTTTATTGTTATTTCCATGGCAGGTGCTCGTCTGAACTCCAATCTCTGGTCCCCCCTCGCCAATCTTTCATGAAAAACACCCGTCTAGCTGAATCCACTGTGAAAAATTTCCCCCACTCTATATCTGTGCCTAAATCAAAACGCGGATTCCATGAACAAAGCTTCTTTCTTAAAACTGCATGCCTGTGGAACTCTGTTCCGTCTGCCTGCTTCCCACCGGACTACAACTTGGATGTCTTCAAGTCCAATGTTAACAAATTCCTAATGAACCGCCCCCTTAAGTAAACACTTCCTCAAATCTCCACACTAACGTAATGTACTTGCAATAACCCTTATTCCTGAGTGGCTTCCGGGCCTTGATAAGTGGTGATCACTGTGTAAAAAAAAAAGAAAAAGGGAATTCCAAAGTTTAGCTGTCCTGGGGAAGAAACTACTGGAGTAGAAGGCTCTCTTACATCTAGGGATTTCTACTGTGAAGGGGTGTGATTTAGCTGCTTGTCGGGTTTGTCGGGGGTATTTACGTCAAGGGGGCACAAGTGCTTGCAGTTCGTCAGAGCATTCACCGTTAAAGTACTTGTAGAAAAGGCAGAGGGATGCAACATTTCGTCGATGGGACAGGGGCTGAAGTTTAAATGACAGTTCAGGACCTATCAGATTGGCGATTCTCTTTTGAACCTTGTCTAGGAGCGAGAGACTAGTGGTAGATGCACCAGCCCAAATATGACAACAATACTCCATACATGGGAGAATGGTGGCCTTATAGAGATATAGGATTAGGATACTTTCGGGCGTTAGTATCTTTCTAGCACAGTAAAGAGAATCTACCTTCTTCGAAGTGGTCCTGGCGATACTCTCGATGTAATTGTTCCAACTCATATTTCCTGAGAGCGTTAGGCCGAGGAGTTTAAAGGATGTACTTTCAGATAAAGAGTCATTGGCCATTGCTATTGGTGGTAGAGAAGGTTTCTTGTAATTATTGAAGGAAACAAGTTTTGTCTTGGCAGCATTGAATGTGACAATCCATTTATGTCCCCATTCCACTACAGATCGGAGGTCATCCTCTAGTGCTTCTGCCATTTCTTTAGATATGTGTTCATTGTTTTCCTGTCGTGTCTGTTATAGAGTGTGGTGTCATCAGCATATATACCCATCTCACAGGCAATTTTGTCAGGGAGGTCATTTATGAATGTTAGGAATAACAGAGGTCCCAATGACCTGAATTATGAATTATGATGTAGACGATTAAGAAAATATTTGTTAATTTTAATTAGTTTAAAGGGTAATGATAATAGTATCATTACCCTTTAAAATTTAAAAAATTGTCTTCAAACTGAAAAAATTATGAAGTTCAATAGTTAAACTATCACTGAGAATTTTTGCATTTCATAAACTTACCTCTATTATTATCCATAGTGCTTGAAGAAAGTCTGTTTATGACAACAAACGAAATCTTCCACTGAGACAGATAATGACATACTGAATGTAAGGAATGGACAGTTGCAATCTGGAGGTATCTAGCATCTATCCAGATATTTAACTAATACATATAAGGTGTGTTTGAATCAATTCACACTTTATTTGTGCCGTTATATTCATTTATTTATGACTGAACGAATTAGTTCAGCCAGGTTATAAAGGGTTAATTCTTTAGAATATACAGAAATTTTTCAGATTTCTTATTTTTAAATAAAAAATCTGAAAAATTACTTGTTAAAATCTTAGCAGTCTACTATGCCCAGTGTATCTCATCGAGTACGTTTTATATAGACAACTTTTGTGACAACTTTTGACAGCAGATGCCGTTCTTAGACACTTATACTTGGAGTTGGAATTTGAGGTCAACTTACCTTTCAGGTAACTGCACTTTTTGTGAACCCACACTAGGCAGAGGACTCAGAATTATGATTGAAGAACAGTAAAAATCAGCAAGGGAAATAACTCATATTTCTAAATGAAAAATATTTTCAAAATTTATATTATTTTGATTATTCGAAAAACTGTTCTCGTCTTCGACGTTATTTGTACAACGTTTCAGCCAATGTAGCCTCCAATCTTCTTCAGGTGTATCGTGTTGAAGTCCGGAATTTTTCTGGCGAACTCAAAAATTTGTATAGAATTTTAAACAAAACCCTTTATTTAATCTGCAGGAGTAGCTTGCTATCATTCCATCAACTATTATAGGGTAGAAGGATTAAGTAATTTGTAATTCTTTGTATTGACTGAACTGAGGATTGAACCTTCAACCTCCAGAAGACTTTTACTTAATATTTTGTCTGTATCCATGTGAACACTTCTACCTATTCATATTTCAGATTTGTATTATTACTGCTTATTACTAATATGTATATATATATATATATGTATATATATATAAGATCTGCTGTTTATTTTTTTTATTAATGATATAAGTAGTTTTGAAACATTACTTATTTGTATTTAGTTTTCACTTTCTAGGCTATGAAATGGTTGCTAAAGATGATTGTGTCATCTGTATCTTGAGAAGCTGAATCGGATACTCCATGGATGTCTTCCTTCACCACAACCACCACGTCTCACTAATAATGAATTAAATTGCCCCTATTTGCCTTCTTATGGCAAACAGGCACAAAGTAGTGTTTTAAGGTTAATTTCTATTTCAGTCCCTAAATTATTTCAAGCCAAATGAGTTTCAGGATTAAAGTTTTTTTTTTTTTTTTTTTTTTTTTTATTCAATTTTCACCCCAAACAAGGCACAGTGCCACTTTGAAGCAGGGTGCTACTATTAGGGAATTAATTAGCGGGGTCATTATGAAGGGGGAAGAGTAGAAAGATGTTTGTTAACATTACACTTGATCTTCTGCATATCATTGCAGTTGGGAAAGCAGAATCTCGGAAGGGAGTTCCAAAGACCCGCAGTTCTGGGGAAGAAACTATTGGAGTAAAAGGCTTTCTTGCACCTAGAGATCTCTACTGTAAAGGGATGAGACTTAGTAGCTTGTCGGGTTTGTCGGGGGTAGTTACGTCGGGGAGGTACAAGTGTTTGCAGTTCGTCAGAGCATTCACCATTAAAGTATTTGTAGAACAGGCAGAGGGATGCAACATCTCGTCGATGGGACAGAGGTTGAAGCCTAGATGACAGTTCAGGACCTATCAGGTTGGCGACTCTTTTTTGAACCCTGTCCAGGAGCGAGAGACAAGCAGCAGATGCACCAGCCCAGATGTGACAACAGTACTCCATACAAGTTTTACTAAATCCGTGTTTTATTAAAAAGTTTTAAAATAAAGTACAGTTGCATAATAGACATCCAAGAAACTACATCATTGTTGATGACGAGTTTCATCGAACACTTCTGAAACTGGCGAATGATTACAAGTTTTGCCAAATCATCTGATTGAACAAAGTGATTGTTTTTTTTCTATTTTTTTGGTATTTGTGTAGTTTACGGACCATACTGAAATAATCACATTTTTATTTAGAAAGCCATTCTTAACATGAGGAGGAAGTGGATTTGTTATCTATCTGATAAGATATGTCACATGCATTTTATTCGGCTTTCTCTGTTGATAGTAGGAACCAGTTGCGTCATACCTACGTCACGCATGCCAATCTTTGCGTGTCTATAATGCAACACTAACAAAATAAGGAAAAATATTAAGTTATAGTGTGTTTCATTGTACAGGCTAGCTAAGAAGAATGATAATTCTAGTTGGTAATTTTCTAGTCAAGTCACGTTTAGTATTATTGTTTGCTTTACTGCAGTTAAACATATCCAGATGATATAATGTTCAACTGAACTGTATATTTTTATGGTACTTCTGCAGTTTAAAACCCATTTTTCCATGAGTCTCACTCAGCAACTCCTGGTGGACAACGGAAACTGATGGATTATACCGAGCAAATGAAGTCAATAAAAAATTAACAAAAGAGGAAAAAAATAAAAACAATCTACCGCAATAATTTCATAAATTTTACTTTTTTTGATTTATTTCTTATGTGCTCTGTGTCTTTTTCTGTGTCTTTTTCTGTGTCTTTTTCTGGTAATAAAAGTTTTGTTTCTTTGAATTAGTGGACAAAAATATTTTGTTGTTTTGTTTGTGTATGGAAAGTTATTTTGGTATATTTTTACAACCTGCCCCAGCGTAGTATAAACTCACCCAAGCTCCCCATGTTCAGAACAGCTTTCAGAATAAACACCTTCAACTTACTCATGTTAAGAATGGCTTTCAGAATAAACATCTCACATCATCCCACATGAACGGCTTTCGAGGTTGGGGATGTTTATTCCAAAAGCCGTTCTTAACATGGTTTGGGGTGTTTACACTACGCTGGGGCAGGGCATAAACCCTACCTCTCAGTTGCCAGCAGCTGGTTTTCCTGACAAAACACGAGGACCGTTTCCAGTGAATTACAAATAAATTCCAGCCTGAAATTATTCCTTTTCCTTCTTTGTCACAAGACTTGTTACTTAAAGAAGCACAATGACACTCTGCCCTTTCTTTTCTTTTCCTTTTAAACTCTTTTTTTCTTCCGATTTTTACCAGCTGCTTGCTCACGTCTCTTTTTGCTCATTCGGTATAATCCAGTGGTTTCCGGCATTCGTTGGGCATTGTCAAGCGAGACTCACGGAAAAACAGGCTTTAAACTGCAGAAGTATCATTTTTATTTACCAGTATTTTTGTGTTATTTTCGATTTTTTGAGCAATCATTAAGACTTTGCGTGATTGGCTAATGTCACCTAGATTTTTTGTCTCATTTGTTCCAACTGGAGTCCCTCAAGGGTCCATCCTGGGCCGAACTTTCTTCCTGATCTACATCAATAATTTTCCAAATCTTAGATCATTCGTACACTCATTAACCCTTATCCTCGAGTGGCCTCTAGGCGTTGATAAGTGGTGAGTTCTATGTAAAAAAAAAAACAAAAAAAAACTTGACACAATTGACACTAATTGTGCATTAAACCACCAAAAGATTTTTGTTCAGAATTAAACTTAATTAAAAAAATAAAAATACAGAAAACTCTTTGTGATGTACATATCTGTCATAGAATTAAGGTGTCATATTCCAAAAAGCATGTAAATTGATCAAGTAGATTTATTTTTTAACTAAGGAAATCAAATTTTATGAGTAAGCATGAAGGGACTGTCTCGCATTTTCATCTTGAAAAAACAAAGGCAGATAACTCCACAATAATTCAAACTTGTGAGAGCAGTCTTGCAATGCTAATAATATCATATTAATAATTTAAAATTGTTTCAAAGTGATTTTCCTTATATAAAACACTACTGGATCAATTTATATGATTTTTTGGAATATGACATTACCGTTCCGTGTTGACTACATACAAAATACAGATTTTTCTGTATTAATTTTTTTTTTTTTTTTTTTTTTTTTTACGTGGAACTTTCAAAACTGTATAAAATAAGCTAAAACAAAAACAACAAAAATTATCCAGGAAGCTAGAAAAGTAACTCATCTTGCGTTTGGTAACATTTATTTTTATGTATATTCGGAATATACATGGTTTTTTGGGGGGTTTTCATCCCTTTTTTTTTGTTAACTACAATTAAACATATTCGAAAAAAATTATGAGTCAATGTTATATTTGGCACACATTTAAGATGCTTGCAAAGATATGCGCACGCTTGCGCGTATAACAATGGCCACCAGCCACCACCTATAACAAAGAATTATATTGCTTAATATCCGGAAAACTACTTATTTGCGGAAAATTCGTTTTCATCATTCCCGAGAACTTTTAAAAGTCGTCATTTAAAAAAAAAAATTAACTTCATTATCTTGAACAAATATGGCCGCCGCGTTACATAAAACATCGGCCCAGCTCAGTATAAACTCCCAATAAGAACGGCTTTCGGAATAAACACCTTCAACCTCCCCATGTTAAGAACGACTTTTGGAATAAACACCCTCAATCTCTCCATGTTAAGAATGGCTTTCAAGGTTGGGGATGTTTTCCGAAAGCCGTTCTTAACATGAGAAGGTTAACTACGTTGGGTTAGGTCTCACAAAAATAAAAATACCAAAGTATCTTTTCAGTATCGTGAAAACAAGTTACAGATCCCAATTTTAAATGCGATATTCGTTTTCAGCACATCCGAAACCCTCTAGGAGACAAGTTTTTTTTGTTTTTTTTTAGTAGGTTTTGTGCGGTATACCAGGCCACAATTACCTTACTTGCTTTTCGAACCGAATAAACATTTTACATAAATTAAAAACACTAAAAACTTATCCAGTTAGGTAGAAAAATAACTTATCTTGCCTTTGGTAATATTTATTTGTTATATATTTGTTTTTTGTTTTGTTGTTTTTTTAACATTTCGTGCCTCTGTGGATTGTAAAACAAACCTGAAAGCACTTTCTTGGGTTACATACTACACCTTTGAAACCCCAAATAGCCCTCTCGCACTGTCTCCTGTGATATTTTCTGTGAAAGTATTTCAATTCATCAATTTCAGCAACCACTGGGTCTTCATCAGCATCTATGCCACCAATTTGAAAATGCAGTTATCGTGACTTTTCTAGGGCTTCCATCGTGAAGCACAAATATCAGTTGATGAAGAATGTAAACAAAGATGATCGGAACTTGATTTTAACCGTTTTTTAAATACAAAAACAATTGGTTTAAAACTTACAGAAGTCGTGTTCAATGGAATTTATGCCCATTAACCGGTAATGCCTGGGAGTATGATCGGAAAACGAACCGAATTACTTGAGGGTCTGAACGTAACCTTAGAAATTACATTTTCTAACAAATTGGATGAACAAAAAAATCTCTCTCACCTTTGAGCAGTTAACGATTTAAATCGTCCTCAATCATTTAGTTTTTGAAAGAATTCAACCATGTTTCTCCGCTGATTGGTTTACGAAGGAGAAAAAATTAACGAACGGAAGTTAAAAAGAAACGGTGTTAAGTAAAAAAAAAATGTCCCTTCCTTAATATTTTCTCACGGCTTAAATCTGCCTCATCTCTCAGCCACATTTTTTTTTATCAAGTTTTTGTTTGATGTTTGTCATCATTGCCTTATTTTATTCTCGCGGTGAAAGTCCAGGATTCAGCCTAATTTAAAAAAAAAAAAAAAAAATTTAAATACAGAAAAATCTTTATGATGTACGAACCCGTCACGGAACAAAAATTCCGTAAATTAATCAAGTATTTTCTTCTTTTTTTTTTTTTAGCTAATAAAATTCAAATTCTGTGATTTTTAGTGATTTATAGTATTATCGTAGTCGTTAGAAGGTATATTTTGATCTCTTATTTCTGGAAAGGTTGTTAAAGGTAACCAGTGATGAATTTTAAAGATGGCAGACTGAGACACACAACTCGCTTCTCAATATATTTTTTTCTCAGTTAAAATACAAACTTAATCAACTTATGTGATTTTTGGAATATCATATCTTCGTTCCGCGACGGGTACATGCATAGCAGTATCAGAATTTTTGTAGGAATTTTTGACACCCCTAACACGAAACTGCGAATACAATATAAAAATCTCGTAATTTCTCTGTTAAAAGTGGGTTATTTATTTTCTTTATGGATTATACTTCCAAAATAAACTATTACAGTTGTTTTAAAAGTAATAAAAATATTTTTATTTTTTTTTAAAACAGTAATGAATTTTCCGAACTCAATATTTTTCAATTTTTAAACTCAATATTTTTAAATTTTAAAAATCTATCAAAATTTTTCTATTGATTCTATTTTTACGATATTTTCAGGGTCAATGTGAAATTTTATGTTCTTTCCAATAAACCGAATATAATATTTTAGACAAACGTTTTTTTTAAATTCACGCCCACCCATTTTCACGCCCCCTCATTTTCACGCCCCCCCCCCCATTTTCAACTTTCTCTTAAAAAGTAAATAATTAATTTATGTTTAATAGTTTTATATATCACAAATTGAAGAGAAAAGGTCAATAAATAATATATTCAAATTTAAAACAAAAAAAAAAATCAGTTTTTTAGAAATTTACCTGTAAAGTCCGAAGTTTAAAACCTTATTTTATAAGAACACATTTTTTCTTTTTGTCTTTTTTTTTTTTTTTAATGAAACCTTGGTCCTTGCTCCTTTAATTGAAAAAAAAATTAGGGCTTGAATTACATTTTTCGAGGAGTTATAAGCTTAGAAAGATAGGGGGTCGAATAATTTACGCCTCTCATTTTGAAATGTCTATTAAAAAGTAAATAATTAATTTATGTTTAATAGTTTTATATATCACAAATTGAAGAGAAAAGGTCAATAAATAATATATTCAAATTTAAAACAAAAAAAAAACAGTTTTTTAGAAATTTACCTGTAAAGTCCGAAGTTTAAAACCTTTTTTAAAAAAAAAAAACACATTGTTTTGTTTTTGTTTTTTTTTTAAATAAAACCTTGGTCCTTACTCCTTTAATTGAAAAAAAAAATTAGGGCTTGAATTACATTTTTCGAGGAGTTATAAGCTTGGAAAGATGGGGTGGAATTATTCACTATTTTCACGAAATTTCTGACACTGTATCATAAAAAAAAATTTTTCTGTACTTTTGTTTTTTTTAATTAGATTGAACCTTGGACTTGCACCATTTTCCCAGTCGACCAGTATTTTGCCGACAAGTCTCTAAACAGTAATGTAGGTCTCCTTTAAGTGATCAAACCATCTACTGTGTACCATGATGCCTTTTCGTTTTAATGATAGCTTCATGTAAAGACTTAAGAAAGTGAGAGCAGTTTTAAATAACATGGTTTAGGGTCTTATATACCCAAAAAAAAAAGATCGTAGAGCCTTCATTATTTTGAGTGATTAGCATGAGCTAAGTGGTACAATTCTGTGTGGCCTTGCTGACAAACTTTTCTCAAATTTATACAAGGATGGTTGATTATTTTATTTTTAGCCAATAGTCTTAAGTCGAGTTTCTAAAAGTTGAAAGTCTTAAACAAAAAACCCTTACCCTGCCATTAACCCTAAGTAAGAGTGGCAATAGACACTATAAAAGATATACAGCATGACAGGGCCATTAAAATTAAATTTATGGTTTACGAACATTAAAGTTTGATATTTCTGAAGTTTTGAGAAGAGATGTGCACCACTTATGTCTTTCCTCTTATCCTCTCCCAACTGGTTGTATTTCCTCTGCCTGTCAATTACGTGAAATCCCCCCAGTACCTCCTGTCCTCACTTCTTTGAGACAAAGGTAGGCATTGGATTCACAGACAGGTCTGTATTCAACATCCATGTGAAGGAAGCTTGGGACTACTTGACTTGAGTTGTCATCGAGATGCCAAAAAGCTGGCTTTCCTAAGTCCAGCCTTGGCAGAAGAGTCTGCATGGAACTCCACGATTGATGATGCCTTTCCTAACATCGTCTGCGACCACTCGGTCAAGGCTTGTCGTAAGGCATGGGGTGATATGCAGTTCATCAGGGAGTGTAGAGCTGTGCTCAGGAAGCTTCCAAGGTCCAGCGACCCTTCATGGCTTTCGAGAAAGGAACTGTATAGTAAATTAGTGAGAAGGTGGTGGGTCACTGCTAACCCTCTTGTTGAGCATTTGGGGTTGTCAAAAGAGGAGAACTGCTCCCAGTAGAGCTGGGTGCCAGGTTCAAGTCATCTCAACAACTCTGAGTTTTCCTTGACCTACGATTGGCCCAAAACTCATAACCCTTCAAGGCAATACAATACATTACTGGATTAGTGAGGTCACCCGGGTGTCCACATTGCAGGACCCTAGCAGAGGAAATACCAGAACATGCATTCTTCAAATGCAATAAATTCCAATGTTACTGGGGATATATCAACAAGGTGATGGCTCATATCGATCCTAAGCATCCTCACCTGCTTAACGCATCCTATGCCATCCACAGCACCGAGCCTTTTACTGATCAGGATCTGATCACATTCTTCAAGCGATGTGATAGGAAAAAATTATATCCTGCACCTGTGACAGAAGATGGATCAGAATTGCGAGCTTATGTGCACGAAAAGATGCCAAGTTGGAGCATGGCGCACATAGTTCTAGGTCTTGTCGGACCCCAGAACCTTTGTGGTAAGCCTCTTGTCTTGTTTAAGTTCTTAGTTAGTTGAGTGAATACCCCCTCCCCTTCCTACCCCAATAGGAAACTGCCAAGATGCCCACACCGCAGCTTTTCTTTTCATTCCTGGCCACCCAACTAATTGATCTCATCTTGGAATGACATCCACCCCACAAACTTCCCACCTCATTGCTTGTTTTCAACCCCCATCAAGTCGGGAAACAGTAGGCGGTCTACTATCTAGAAAGGGTTGGGAGGGCCTTACTAACACTTTTTGTTTGTTTTTTGGACCTTTTCCCCACCCATGCCTGTAACATGATCGACTTGAGGGAGCGATTTGCTCCCCATTGGGGAGGTTGACACTCCCCTAAGACCTGAGAAAAACCGGTTAAATATGCTAAGATTGTCTAATTGAATCCCGGACAATGGCAGATATCAAAAATACTTGAATTAAAATATATAGATATATATATTTCTTTTATTGTTAAAAACAGATATATATTTTATTGTTGAACGAGATTTGTACTGGCTAACCTGGAAAAACACTCATTCAGACTGGCTTTCTGAATGATAGGATTTGACCTCCCAGGTCGTGGGAGGATGATTTCATTTTGGTCTCAGATTGCAAAACTCTAGACTATTGGGGAAGTGCACACATGCAAATGTATATGGGAATTCTCCGGGAAACGTATCGCTGATTGGTTGGGTGGATCGTCTGACCCACCCCGTCCCTGAATATAAAAACAAGCGCCCAGTTTTTTTTAGACAGATTGAAAATTGGCGTCAAAATCTCGAGAGAAGAACAGCCCCTGATGCCCTCCCCTCTCTGCCTCTCCGCCACCCTGACTAGTAATCCAGTGACCAAAGAAAGAGATTTGTGAACTTAAAATGTGTTAATAACTGAACGTTGTATAAATGTAAAAAAGATCTGTAATTTTTGTGAAATTAATTTTTAATAGATAGAAAACCCTGATTGCCTGTCTTTCTTTTGCCACATGCAAGCTTCATGTTTTGCTTTCAACAGAATTCTACACAGAGGCGTTGAGAATTAATGTGGACATCTCCCGGATGACTAGACATCATGAGCCACAGTTTCCGAAGGAAGTCAGAGGTCAGTTGCTTGACCTGAGCACGGGAGTCTGGCCACATGCCAATGAAATTTTGTTTTTTAGTAAAATGATTTTTACAAAATTTTATTTTTACACATAGATTATATATATATATATATATATATATATATATATATATATATATATATATATATATATATATATATATATATAATAAAAAGTACAATTAAATTTACCAAAATGATCCAAGATGGTAAAACTAAAGCATATTATAAATATTAAAGAATTAATATTTATAAATTAATCTCAACCAGATGTAAAAGCTTGATAAAACCAAATAGGTGATAGAGCTTATAATAAGAGCAAATAGTTAATAAAACATGTTAAATAAACACTTTGAAAAAGAGTTAAAAACATATTTAATTTGAAAACATAAAATAAGTGGATAGTCCTTAATCCACGGAGTTTCAAAGAAATACTTTCCTTCTCATCAGAGGGTAGGAATTAGCAAAATGCGCGATCGGATTTTGCTTGCAAAAGTATTTGATGAAACTGCAAGTAAGTCAAAGATCTTACTTGATAATAAAAAGTGAAGCAGAGGGAAAAGGGTGAAGAAAAAGGTGATTTCACGTGAATGGATAGTCTGGTGAAAGGTAAAGTATCCAATGACGGTAAAAATCCAAACATGTAAATCTAAGAAAGTTAGTTAAATTTCCATTCGCACAAGTAAAATCCAAGGGAATTGCGTAATTGGAAGAAGATCCAAAATAATCCAAAAGGTCGAAATTATTGGAATAAATCACAAATGTTTCCTTTTCAACTTAAACATGTTTTTAACTCTTTTCAAAGTGTTTTCAACATGTTTTATTAACTATTTGCTCTTATATATATATATATATATATATATATATATATATATATATATATATATATATATAATTTAAAAAAAAAAAGATTTGATTTGGGAATCTTAAGTAGGATGACCCCCGGTATGTTTGTGGTATTATGGTAAATGAGACCAACGAAAGGTACAGTGACAAGGATGATCATAGCCCCCCCCCCCGTTCCCCAATTTTTTTATTGCCCTTGCACCTAATTTTGTTTTGTTAAATTTCTTTGACAAAATAAAATATATAAATCAAATACAAGATAAGTTACTCTTCTATCTATTTACCTAAGTTTGTCTTAACTTATTTTAAAGCGTTTATTTAGTTTTGTCAAAGTGATATTTATTGGGTCGGTTTCTATCAGTATTATAATTATTAAATAACCCGCATGTTATTTCTTCTGCTTTTCACATCAACAATTCCTTGGTTAAGTTTGACACTGTTGTCCAAACTTCCAACTTCCAAACTTCTGTATAGGTAACGCATCTTCTCTCAACTGCAAAAGCACTTCTGCTGATCGAACTTATTTCTTCAAAATCAAACTTCAAAATGAACATGCTCTCTGAAAATCAACTGTCTTTTATCTCCAACCGGGTTATTTAATTATAAGCTATTTCGGCCCTTGGTGGGCGGTGACTCAAAAACCATGAGGAAAAAATGCACAGATTCAACTTTCGCTTGATACCTGACGAATCTACCAACGGGACCGTCCATCGTCGAATGGGTTGAGAAGGCTGAGAAAATTTGTGAACTGTTCAAAATGAACATGACATGCTCTCTGAAAAAATTTTTCTAGTTAGGTGAAGAGCATTTTATCTTGCCTTTGGTAACATATATTTGTTATACATTTGTTTTTTGTTTGTTTGTTTTTTTGTTTTTTGTTTTTTTGTTGTTTTTACCATATTTTAGTTTTTGTATGTACTGCAAAATATTCAAATCCGGAGTTTCAGCAAGACCGTCTTAAAAGACAAGAAGGCCACGGTTTCAGACGTTAAGATCCGGTAATAAAAAAAGAGGGGGCAACTTATTGAGTTACACCGCCAGCGTGAGTTTCGGAGAACTTTTTGTGTTTCAGTTTTACTTTGTAGTCAATATTTCCTAACTTTAAGTTTTAGTTTTAGTTTTCTACTAAAATAATCCTCCTAAAGAGGAATCGGAGTATTGTCTGTTTATTTAAACAATGTTTTCGCTTTAATTTTTTTAATTGCATTTAAATGTTTATGATGTTGAGGTCATTGATGGTCATGAATCGCGCATTTGTTGTCGGCGGCGTTAAACTATTTGGTAAGTTAAACGAATTACAACAGCCTTAACCCTAACCTTAACCCCATATAAATGGGTACTTCAGCTCTTGTAAGGATGTCGATTAAATAAATAAAAATAAAAGGAAAAAAAAAGACACAATTTATTTCGAATTCGACTTATAAAAAATACAGACAATGCAAACACATTGTGCACGTACCGTAATGGAACAAAGATGTCGTATTCCAAAAATCACGTAGTGTTTGTACAATAAAAGACGACAGATCAAACAAAATATGAGGAAAATACTAAGTATTAGTTTACTTTAAGGCTCGTCTCACGTTCGTATTGAAATTTTTTTTTTTTTTTTTTTTGTAGATTTCGGTGTGCTTTAAAAGCATATAATAACCGTTTCCGTCGCAAATTTACCGGGTAATCGTGAAGAAAGAGAGAGCCTGTTTCCTCCGTTTGACTATAGGTGGCGTTACTGTCTGTCCACCCAGTTACGGAAGCACAAAATGTATATAATGGCACCTTTGAAATAAAAATAAATGTTTTTGTTATATTTTCATTTTAAACGTTTTTTTTTTTTTTTTTTGCAAACATATTTACGTTTTCTTTTTTTTTTTTTTTTTTTTTTTTTTGCAAACATATTTAAGTTTTATTTTTCCAAACATTTACGTTTTGTTGCTGGTTTATTTTCAAACATTTACGTTTTTGTTTGTTTTTATGTTTTTTTATTTTTGCAAGCATAAACTATGTGTTTTTGCTTTATTTTTCTTTTAAACATGTACAACCGTTTTTCCGTGAGTATTTTTTACGCTCTTATAATAAAAAAAAAATCAACGTTTTTTCTTTTATCTTTTTTTTATGGACCCCCCCCCTTTTTTCTTAAATTTTCTGCACTTATTTTACCTTTTCCGCGAGTATTTATATATATATTTGAAAAAGGATATTGTAAAACCTTATTGAAACTACTATTAAAAAATAGCGCGGTACAATAAGTGCATAAGCAAACTTTTCAAAAAGAAAAATATTTCAAAAATATTTAGTTTGTGCTTGCAAAAAAAAAAACAAAAAAAAAACGTAAAAACAAACAAAAACGTAAATGTTTAAAAATAAACAAATAAACTTAAATATGTTTACAAAAAAAAAAAAAACGTAAATATGTTTGAAAAAAAATAAAACTTAAATACGTTTGCAAAAAAACAAAACAAAACAAAAAAAAACATGTTTAAAATTAAAATATAACAAAAACATTTATTTTTATTTCAAAGGTGCCATTATATACATTTTGTGCTTCCGTAACTGGGTGGACAGACAGTAACGCCACCTATAGTCAAACGGAGGAAACAGGCTCTCTCTTTCTTCACGATTACCATTTACCGTTTGTATGGTATTAACCCCTGAACCTTGGGACTATTTTCCGATATTCACAGCCTTCGTTTACGCTATGCCCGAGCGCATAAAAGAGGGATATTGAATGTGCGTTCGTGTACCAAACTGCCTTCTCACATAGTGTAGTAATCTTTGGCGAAAATTTAAAATTAAACGAAAAACAAGTAGTTTACCAGATATTAAGCGCTGTAATTCTATATGTTATCAGTGGTGGCCATTTTTGTACGCGCAAGCGCGCGTATATTTTTGACGCGCACATCAAAAATATACGCGCGTTTGCGCGTACAGATGACTACCAAAACCACTGATAACATATAGAATTACATGGCTTATTATCTGGAAAACTACTTGTTTGCGACAAAAATATGCACGTTGTTGGGTGAATAGAAATGGTCACCACCACCACCACCACTGATAAGATAAGGAATTGCTTAATATTTGAAAAAGTAATTTCTTTATATCATGAAACTATTTCTCTGTGACGGAAACGGTTAGCAGATTTGTTTTTAGCTTATCGAAATCTACAAAAAAAAAAATTCTATACGAACGTGAGATGGGCTTTATAAAGTAAAATTTTACCAAATACTGGGACATATTTAGGGGTACACAGCCTATAAGAATGCCATTTGATTGGCTATTGAAATTGACGTAATTATTGTAACAGAATTTAAAAAATATATATATATTATTGTTGTTAAAGAATTTGACGGACCTATACGAGAGTGCCCTCATAAAAATGCGTGTTTTTCACTTAAAAAAAAAAAAAAAATTTCGACAATTATCATAGATTACAAACTTTTCTTTAAAATGACGACCCATGAAGGTTTTCGACTATGTAGAATAAGAAAATCTGATTTAAATTTTGCAGAAAAAAGTAGTTTTCGGGATATAAAGACCTGTATTATGCACTGTAACTCACTGGCCACCAGGTTTGTACATGCGCACGAAACAAACAAATTCTCTGCAACTCACGCTGCCACCTAGCCGAAATAAATCCACTTTTCTATGACTGACACTAACCCCCCCCCCCCGCCTCCCAATTTTTTTAATAGTATTTGCAGGTGAATATGCTGACAACAAATATCACAGTTAAATTTCGGGCAAATATTTTTTCATCCCACCCACCCCAAAAATGGGGTGATTATTCAGATAGCCGTTCTTAACATGGGGAGATTGGGGGTGTTTATTCTAAAAGCCGTTCTTAATATGAAATTACTCAAGGAAGTGAAAAAAAGGCGTAATTGTTTTGTTTTACACTAATTTCTCGGTTATAAAAAGAAGTGGATTTGTTTCCACTAGGTGGCAGTGTCGGTTGCAGAAAAGTACATTTGTTTATTGCACATGCGTACAAACATGGCCGCCAGTGAATTACAGGGCATAATAGCGGTCTTTAAATTTAGAAAACTACTTGCAAAAATTTAAATGAGATTTTCTTATTCAGCATAGTCGAAAACTGACAAAAGTCGTCATTTTAAAGAAAATTGTGGAGGTGGGACCCCAAAAAAATGCCAAAAAGATAATTATGTTCAATCTGCATTTGTTGGGATTTTTGTGACCGAGAAGGAAATCGAGTCGGGTATTTCCTCATGTATTATTATGTATCCGAGAAGAATATCATTTGTAATTATGTTTGTTTCTGTATTTAATGAAAATCATTTAATAAACAATTTAATTTAATAAAAGTTTTGTTTTCTAATAGTGTTTCAATTTAATTTTATTACGTCAATTTCAATATTGCTTCATTTTACAATAATTACGTCATTTTCAATAGTCAATCAAATGACATTCTTACGAACGGTGTAGCCGCAAATATGTCCCTGTACTTTCCTCATATTTTGGTTTATCTAAACTGCAAGACGGCCAAATATTATGAGAGGATTGAAAATTATTAATGAAATAGACATAGTTTTATTATTTATAGGAGTGCTTTATGACACGTATGTGTTAGCTTTCGATTTGATGACAACCGTTTTGTAATCTCCAAGGAAGTACTCCCATGGTAATGTGTTTCACAGACGTGAAGTTCTTGGAAAGAAACTTTGTTCATGGAAATTCTATGATGATCACTTCTATCTTCTACAATCCCTTTGTCACGTAAGAGATGTTGTTAGTCTTTCTCTACTCTATCATTATTTCTATTGAAAGTACTCGACTTTGGCTCCTTCTTGTAAGACATTCATAGCAAGAACTCGTCTAGCTACCACAACTACAAAAAACAATTTCCTGTCTTTCTCAGTATGCCTAATATTGAACAAAATTTCTATGAATAGTTTCTTTCCAAGAACATCCCATCTGTGGAACTATTTAAAAAGCTATAACAACAACGGAAGACGACTTGCTAATTTGTGTTTTGTTTTGGAAAGGATTAAAATAAAATTTTGTCTTTAGCAACAAACAAAACGTTTTTGCCAACTATGACAATGGAAGACGTCTCTTGCACTTTTGTCTTAAAAAGGAAACAAAGAGAAAATACATCTTGTTTTTAACCAAAAAGGGATTGTTAACTTCACCGCTTAAAAATAGATATCTGTAAAAGTGAGAATGTATGTGTGTGTGTGTGTGTGGACACTTCTCAACATAGATACTCAAAGAATTTTTTATGTACAAACTTGAAATTTTGTAGATAGAGTATTCAAACAGGTGGAAAACATTTTAATCGGTTTTCATCCAGAAAAAAAGTGTTACTAAGGGGTCAAAATTGAAAAATTGGTACTTAGGGTCGTCGGATTTTTATCTGTTTGTCAACTGTTTCTACGCGTGTGCAGTCATGAAACATGACAACTTCCTTATGTTAAGAATAATTAAGTTTTAAAACACTTTTTAAAGATCATGGCAAGCTGGTCTAATGGTTATCGTACTTGACTTGCTGTCTTTAGGTTTCGGTTTCGATCTCAGCTCGAGTATTTTTTTACTTACAAGAAGTGAGCTGTTTAGAAAAATCAATACCCGCATGCATGTCTTAGTTGCTTTCCATTTTTTTTTAGTACATTTTTTAAAGGAATTTAACATTATGTTAAATACCTACGGTATTTCTGTTTATAATAAATAAGAATTCTGCATTAATTAAAATATAATTATGTGTATTTTATAACCGAGCAGCCTGCTAGTACATACATATATATATATATATATATATATATATATATATATATATAATGACAAGGAAGACATGTCATTAACTTGTGCTCTTATTTTAAAAAGAATAAGAAAGAAAATACATTTTTGTCTGTTTTGTTCAAAAGACGAATTAGAAAATCAGAAAAAGGCGAATATAAATATGTATCTGCTACTTCCATTTTATTGTTGAGGAATAATCACGTTTACAATGAATGCTATTACGATCTCAGTATGATAAAAGATAAAATCAAGTATTTTCTGGTTGCTTCGAAATGCTTAGAAGAGCAACATGTCCAGTCAAACCCAAACCAACAAAAACCTACAGTTAAGTGTACTGGATTTTCAGTTGTGCATGGATGTATTTGTATCCCTTACTGAAGATGATTGTTGAACAGTTTATTCCGCAAAAGGAAACTGACGAACTGTCCTAAACCACACCAGTTCTCCATATTAACTCTAGATCTGTAAGGGTTAATCTATCTCCCACACCAAAACTATGTTAAGTGTCTTCATTAACTCATTAGCCTGTCTCCTAAATGCAATAGTACCAAAACAAAAAAGGGGAAGTCTGACAAAAGACACAGATAACTTAAGACCACGTCTGCTCATCTTCAGTCAACACTCTGTGAATCACAAACCTGACGTCGTCATTTCATTGACTCATCTGTCTACTGAATGAATATTTGCCCATGTTCTATTCTACCACCCCCTAGCAGCACTAAACACTCTCCCATTGTTTCCCCTGCATAAGCTAAATATAACTCACATTCTGACCCTCACACCTAACAACTGTATTCCAAAGTTCATAATTATTTATAAATTAATTTAGTTTAGGAGTGAATCCTATACATATAGGGTGCTTTCAATAAGTTTCCAGACTTTTTTTCATAAGGTCACTTTTATTGATAGTATACACATGGAACTCTCGTCCACTTCAAAGTAATATCTGGCTGTAATGTACTTGTTGTACGATTCCAACAACTTCTGGAAGGCCCCGTAATACCCCTCTTGTGTGAGCGTGTCAATAACCTTTGTCACAGCCTCTTTCATCTCCTCAATTGTCTGATAACAATAGCCTCTAAAGTTTTCCTTGAGCTTAGGAAATAATCAAAAGTCACACGGAGCAAGGTCTGGACTATAGGGAGGGTGAGGAATTGTTTTGATGCCCATGACGACATCTCTCTTTCTGATCTACTCTGAGCACTCTTGGAACAAATTTTGCACAAATCTTTTGTATCTTCAGTTCCTTATAGTGAATAATTGTGTGTACAGTTCCCACACTGACATCAAACTATGCACTTATTGTCTCTAGACACATGACGGTCCTTATCCATGAAATTCTTTATTTGGCCAATCAGCTCTGGTGTTCTAATTCCTTACTCCTCCTACACCTCTTATCATCCCTCACAGATTCCCTGGCTTCCTTGAATCCCTTATGCCACTTAAAAACTGATGCTCAATTCATGCAAATGATTGAAAAAGCAGTTTGACGCATTTCATACTATATTCCAAAATTTATAATGATCTGTTAATTAGTTTAGGAGTGAATCCTGTGCATACAAATGCAGCAGTCACAAATAAAATAAGATTTATTTTCTTCAAGGGTGTGAATTCCATATAGAAACGTTGATTTAATTTGAATAAAATAAAATATGCATCAAGTGCACTTGAAAGCCAAATCACAACGTAATATTAGAAAAATAAACAAATATTTTACTTGTTTGAAATTTATAACATAAATATATTTCGGAGCGAAACTCCATCCTCAGTATGTTGTTTTCTTTCCTTTTTTTTTCTTCTTTCTCTCCATGTTGTAAAGTTGAAGATGGAGTATATCTCTGAAATATATTTATGTTATAAATTTCAAACAAATAACATATTTGTTTATTTTCCTAATATTTCGTTGTGATTTGGCTTTCTAGCGCACTTGATGTGTATTTTATTTTATTCAAATTAAATCAACGTTTCTATATGGAATTCACACCCTTGACGTTATTCTCGCGTTGCCTACACACTGTTCCAACATTTCAAAATACAATCACTGAGATACTACACGCGGATCTTTACATTTCTTTCTCAAACTTTACAACATGGAGAGAAAGAAGAAAAGAAAAAAGGAAGAGAACAACATACTGAAGATGGAGTATATCTCCGAAATATATTTATGTTATAAATTTCAAACAAGTAAAATATTTGTTTATTTTCATAATATTTCGTTGTGATTTGGCTTTCAAGCGCACTTGATGCGTATTTTATTTTATTGATTTATTTTCTCTCGTGAAAAAATGTTCATGCGAAACGATTTGGCCACACACTGACCAATTGGCTTGCAGGGTACATGGATTCCATCTGTCAACTAGGGAACCTCTTTAGTTTCTTTGAGAATCATGGTCTGTTAGCAGGGAGAACCTGGCAAGCGTCAAAGGAAAATTTCTCTTTTCTTTCTCTTCTCTCCAGTATCGGCAATCTGCACTGAAGATAACTGGTGATCGCTTGCAACACCCAAAGCACCTTCAGCTATTCCTTTTTCTCATTGTTCAACTTTCTACAGCCAGAATAAACCTTTTTTATTGTTGTTTTAAGAGGTTTTGTTTTTCATCTTGTGCTATGTTTTCAACTACAAATTAATTTATAGGCATGCAAATTGCATTCCTAGAATGGTGATCCCGGCGTGATCTTCAGACACAGGCATTGGCTGACAAAGAAGATGACATATTATTCAAATCTGACTTACCATGATTCTGAACACTTCAACAAACTCAGTAAAGAACCAACACTGAGTTTTTGACTTCATACTAGCTGTAAAAAAATCGAGCTCAGCAAATATCAACAATATCCTTCAGAGCCTATTAACTCTCTCCAGCAACAAATGCGACAACCAAATCTTCATGAACATTCATAAAGCACCATAAAATTCCCGGATGTCACTCATAACAACTGTGGAAGAAGTTGCATCAGTTCAAGATGCTTTAAGCTGTAACATGCGCACTGACAAACTCAACAATTGGACGTTAGTTGACTCATTCAAGGTATAGTGGATTCAGCTTGAATGACATGCTCCAACACTAGTACAGAGTCATTTGTACTTGGCTCTGTAGACTCACTTGCAAACCCTACATCACTAAGTTTGACCATAGTATACCATCAATCTTATAGAACCAATTCTCTACTGATTATTATATTGTACCCAATATATAGTAGTGATTTCAAAAGATAAAAAAAAAATGACTTGAGTGCAATCAGCTAGAATTGAAACCAAAACATATAGCTCTCCAGTATTATTTATTACCATCTGGGCTAATTTCATACGCAAATCAGAAATTAATATAGAGTGTAGAAGATACACATTTAATCGAATTACATCTGCCAAGTTCCAATTTTTTTATTTTCATCTCTTAATTATTTTTACTGGATAAAAATCCAATCAAATTTGTTCCACAGGTTCAAATCTCCTATAAATCAAGTTTCAAATCTGTAAAACAGAAATTAGCAGAGCAATTTAGTAGGGACCGTTCCACAAACACAAAGACAAGGTCACTTTCATATATTCAAGTATATAGATATATGTATACCCAACATTATATAAATAGAGATAAGACGTTGCATGCTGACTTATTTATTAACCAAATGATGGGTTTTACTAAAAATTTATGACTAAAATTATGCCCGGTTAATGTATGACTGATTGCTCCTGCTGTTTGTCACAGAAACTACATATAAAATTGATTGAATCAGCAGGAGCCGAATCAGACATTTACTCGTGCCAAAATTTAGTCGTACATAATGAGTGTTACAAAAATGTATGACTACATTATGTACGACTATTTGCTCCTGCTGATTTGCTATTGAAGCAACTTCGACATAGACAAACTATTTGGTTTGTCAACGTAAAATATCGTAAAAATCTGCTGTGGTATTATTCAAATGAACAATGAAATGAATTTACTCACAAGTTGAGAGGTTATTTTTTGGCAAAAATATTTTTAGTTTCATATAAAAAGTATTTACAAAAACGAAATTATTTTTTCAAATCAATTTAACAAGATTATATATATAGAGGTGCACAATATTGCAATGGTATAAAATTTACAGCGAGAGTTTGATTGGTTCAGAACACACTGTGACCTATTTGGAAAATTTTCTTTCAAGACATTTACAAAGTAGCGTATATACTTGTGTATAAGTCGATCCTTTTTTCATTTTTTATTCTTTTTGTTTTGTTTTTTTCTTTTATACTTTTTATTTCTCTTCTTGGTGAGAAGATTTGGAATGAGTAGAAAAGAAAAAAAAGGGAAAATAAATAAAATGTGAAAAAAGATCAACTTATACATAAGTATATACGGTACTTCCTCAGGAATTATCGACACATTCTCTGCTGCATTGACTGAGCATTTCACCATATTCTGATGATTTATGTAAGTTGCCAACATACCAACGTGACATCCACAACAAAAACGTGTTCTCTGCATAAGTGTTTATATTTCTTTTTATTAACTATGTTAAATAGTTAGAACTGAACGTTTTAAATTCACAACAAAAAATAATTTTCAATCATTTGTAACGTTATACACTGTGTTCTTTTTAGGCAGCGAACTTTAAATTGATAATTCTATTTTCTTTAATTGTAGATTGGGCAACTATCGGTTATTTTCAGCTTAGTTTGTTTGGCAGTTCATCATGAAGAAACTGACACTCGAGCAGCATTTGCAAATTTTTCAAATTTATTATTGGTGCTAATGCAGAGAGTGATCCACGCTATTTTTGAAATCGTATTTCCAAGTTTAATTAAAGTTTTATGATATGTTTTTTTATTCAATTGTAAGGTTAAAATACAGAATAGGTACAAAACACCCTCCTCTCCCCATGTTAAGAATGGCTGTATAAATAATAGCGTTATTATTTCAGCACGGATCACTCTCTGCATGAGTACCTTATTATTTTTTATTAAAAGAAACGTTTGATGAATGAATAATTTCACGAAATGGCCACCTTGCTTATGCAATTTAACCCTATTAGACTTTTTTTCTTTTTGAGATGTGTAAAAGCGCATGTCTACACTGAAAAATGAGACAAAAAACTGGAAGACAACATTTGATAGGTTATTGTCAAAATCCAGCCTAATTAAAAGTGTACAGTTTGTGGAAATGCACTTGTAGATCACGCAGTATTATGCGCAAGTTGTGGAGGTCCATATGCTCGAAATTGTATTTAAATTATAAATGCCAAAAGTTAATCTTTGGAATCAACCACATATTTGTATAATAAAAATATTTTTCTGTGATTTAGTTTTAGTGTTTAAAGTTCGTCGCCATTAAAAATCACCCGTTCGTTTACATATATTGTATTTGTTAAACATGTTTTGTTTTCTATTCAACATTTAATGTTTTTTTGTTGTTTTGTTTTTTATCTATTTTCAACATTTATAACATTTTAATCGTTAGTGTTTGTCTTGGTTTTACATTTTTAAGACGCCAACATATTTACTCTTTCCTGGTTATATGATCAAGGGAGGTGGATAGGTTGAAATCTGTCTTCAAGTATCAAATGAAAATGGTGCAAGGGCGATAACTTGTCTCCCAAAATACGATCGTCATTTTTCATACTTTATGAATTATTTCCCTTTGATTGTTTCCCCTACTAGCGTAGGATTCCAAGTTACAACTAAAACATAAGCATAGACATAAACAACCGGGCATGTTTTACAACAGAACGAAAACGTGGTCAAAAAACAAGTGTATTATAAGCAAATAAATGTTATCAAAGGCAAGATAAGTTTTTTTGTGACTTAATTTATTTTAAATCGTTTATTAAGTTGGAAATGCAAGTAGTGCTCTCTGGAGAGCGCTTAAATTAAAACGAAAGCAAAGATGGCAACATACGGTTGCCACTTTTTAAGTCTCAAAAATCGCTCAAAACTCGAAAATGAATTTAAAAAATACTGGTAGTAATCCACCAAATAAATATTATCATGACATTAATAGCCCGGATTTCTATCATTTTTGTGTTTTATTTTCGACTTTTGAGCGATTCTTGGGACTCCAAATGTGACAGTTTCATGTTGCAATCCTTGTTTTCGTATTAACGTAAGCACTCAGCACTATTTACGTCTCAAACTTAATAAACGCTTCCAAATAAGTTAAAACACGAAAAACCTTTCCACCTGGGTAGAAGAGTAACTTATCTTGCCTTTGGTAACATTTATTTGTTATATATTTGTTTTCTGATCACATTTTCGTTCTGTTGTATATTGTAAAACATGCCCAAGCAATCCATTAAGTTGTACAAAAAAATGTTGTTTTTTTTAAATTTTATTTCATGTTTTATACAAATGTAACAATTTCTCTTTTGGCAACAATTTGTTCCAGAGATAATTGTTTGTATATGTCGTCAAAGTGCGCCAATTAAGATTAACACGTAATCATCTTTAAAAACCCGCTAAAAATATGCGCAATAACACATCGAATATCATCTTCCAAGTGGTCTATTGTCTGGTTTATCAACATAGACATAGGACTTCACATATCCCCGAAGAAAATAATCTAATGGGGTTAAGTTACACACTTTTATTCAAAAAATCAATTCAGGCAACTTGATTATGCAGTAGAGCTGACATCTATTCAATGTAGCCACTTTCAGCCTCAAACATTTTGTGAAAATTATTAATCAAATGTAAATAAAATAAATTTGTACACTTTTCAAACACTGCTGGAGTGTCAGTCTCTTCATGATGAATTGCCAAACCAAGCTGAGCTCTAAATAACAGATAGTTGCCAAATCTGCAATTAAAAAAGAATGGAGCTATTTAAAGTTTGCTGCCTCTAAAAAATACTCTGTATATGTGTATGTGTTAGATTTTCATCAACAAATAAGATTTGTTTCAGTGACCCAATGACCATGAAACATAATAAATCTCGCCTGTCTGTTTAAATGTATGTATGTATGTATGTATGTATGTATGTATGCCTAAAACTTTTGACAGAGGCAACAGATTTTCATGAGATTGGTATTGTTTTGAAGCTCGCCCCTTTGGACGACAAATATCGAAAAATTGGCTAAAAACATTAATTCCTTCACCCTCAACTGGGCACTTTTCTACAAGGATCGCTTTTTTTGCCGATATTTTCAAAAGTCATCCCCTCTTTTCGATTGACTAGCCTTAATTTAAACCTTCATAACTTCCGGTTTGATGATGGACGCAATGGCAAAGATGTCATTTTTTTTCACATTCTTTTCCTCCTTCGTGGTACGGGTTCGAGCCTGCCTGCCTACTACCACTTTTGCTTTTGGTCAACACACACCTCCAAACACTCGGGCAATGCCGGACACCCAGGCTAGTCAGACATAAGGGCTAGGAGAATAAGCAACAATCATCGTCCACCTCTTTTAGATAGTCTATACCACAACAATATTGTTTTGTTTTTTAAATTTCACATCCAATAATTTTCTTTTCTATTTAATTGTAGGTACATCTACTATTGTGCATCACGTGCTAAAGATGTGCAACTTGCAATCATTACTGGCACATTCTTGCACGGTGACCATCTCCTCTCTTCCCCGAAAAGCCTTGGATGGAAAGCTAGAGAAAGAATGTTCATTTCGTCAAGAATATATGACAAACATGCTGGGGTGCTCCAAGAAAGACACAATAAAATTCCTCCATAATAACCAGGAGTTACTCAAAATGACTTGTGAAAAATTTACCAAAATGATCGATCTTTTTGCTGCCAACTCTATAACAGAGCAGGATGTGTTTACCTCCCCCGACATTTTCAAGCGTAAATATGAAACCTTGAAGGCTCGCTTTGAAGATTTAAACCAAAACACTGACTTGAAAAGCATTCGTCTGTCTATGATAAACTTATCTCAGAGACAGTTCTGCAAACGGTACAAGGTGTATGTAGAAGATTCACGCAACCGAGAGGAGTTTAACGACAAACACGGCCTTCTAACAAAGTCGCTCGGTTGCTCTGAAACTTTTGTAGCGTCACTTGTCAAGACATGCTCATGGTTCGACAACTCAAAGCTATCGACGATCCGAAAGAAAATGGATGTGTATTTGTCAATGGATCCGGAATTTGCCACAATTCTCACAGAACGGATATGGCTTCTAACGTTCCCCATCGACGTCATCGAAACAAAGTTGAATGATCTTAAAAGGTTGCGCATTCCAAGGTTTATTTGGACGAGATCCTTGAATCACCTGATGAAGTCCACTGGTGAGGAATACCAGGCGCATCTCCAAAAAATGGTCCATGAGCAGGCTATCTATGCAGATTGTATGTCTAAAGAGGAGTATCTATGTAAGCAGTTGGAGTGCGGCGAGTCCGAGTTGAAATCAATGATTCGCAAATATCCCACTCTTTTGTCTGTTAGCATCTTCAAACTGCAGAATCACTTGCACATGCTGCACAAAGAGTTTGGATTCTCCAATGCAGATATAATAAAGAATGCGCTTGTGTTTAAGTATAGCAAAGAGAATCTCCAATTCCGATTTTATGAGTTGCAGAAGTATAGCTATGATTTGCCCGATCTATACTATCTGACACTAAGTGGTAAAAATTACAAAAAATATGTAGATAAATTAAAGCTGTCTTCTTTATAACCAAATATTTGTTTGTTTTTATATAATATATACTTATTGACTTACCGAACATTAAACATGAATTTATTTTTATATATATCTTTCATGCAGTGATTCCTTTATGATATAACAATCAGTAAAGATTAAGTTTATTAGGTAAAAGCTTCTGTAAACTTGGAGTAAATATAAAAACTCTGCAGATTGAAGAAATTTTAATTTTATATTTTAATATATCTTTTTGAGTATTTTGTTAAACAATAAATTCATGTAAAATATATTTTTTACAGTTTTTTTTTTTTTTTTTTTTACACAGTGATCACCACTTATCAAGGCCCGGAAGCCACTCAGGGATAAGGGTTAAATTTGTATGCTTATATATATATATATATATATATATATATATATATATATATATATATAAAGGGTACGTCCAGTTTTTGAGAACATTTATTACATTTTAAGGATAATAAAAAAACAAACAACACATCTGTAATTAAATAAAACAACATTTGTACATAACCATCCATAGCTTTGAGCCTCTGGAGAGGCATAGGCCATCCACAACTTTGTAGATGCTTTTGTAGCGAGGAGTTCTATTTTCAGGGTGAGGGTTCTGGCCCCATGTCCAACCTTCCCAGAAAGTGTATACAGTGTCTATCCTTCCCAAATGGTCACCTATCTGGTACTGGCCAGGCTCAACGTTGTTTAACTTCCGTGATCTGGTGAGAACCGGTGTGTCAACGTGATTGTGCCATACATTGGTACATAAACGACAATCTTATTTACTAATTCCATTCAATGAAATCCCCCTTCGCTTCAATGACAGCTTTTATTCAAGACCTAAACTTTTAGCAGGTGCCTATTAGATGGTCATTGTTTATGTTGTCCATTACTCTGACTCTGAATGCTTTCAGAGAATCTGTGGTGGTGTGAGGATGTCTATTAACATCACTCTCAACAATGCCTCACACATAATAATCCAACGGATTATGGTTTGGAGGACTGGTTGCCATAAGTTGGTTAAAGTTCTTTTCGGATGAAAAAAAACCTAAGCATTTCTTGTTCAACAGGATGTTTCAGTTTGTTTAAAAGTCTCTTGGATCTCACTGAACGATTTTCTTTGGTGATCTCAGACATAAACTGGTCTCTCTTCATCACATAGGACTTGTATCAAAAATTCTCATAGACAGTCCTTCAATTTGTGGCTTCAGAGATCTTTTGTAACTGACTTCATTTACTTCAGGAGACTCTTGTCAATTAAATAAACTCATGTGTTCTGATGATGTTAGTGCTGCTGGTACATTTTATAAATTTAGCAACAGGAGAAATTTAGCCGTCATTATCTTCTAACTCTTCGTGAATTTTAAAAGCAAATGATTTGGTGACTTTAAGAAATTGTGTAATTTGCAAATCGCTGTGTTCTGTCATTATTGAAACTATTACAACATATCTTTTCATTTCATGTTTTAGTTTATTATCTCCCTTGATTCTTTGTTTGTAAAAAAAAAAGTAAAGATTAACATGTAGAAAAGAATTAGTAAAATTAGTTATGTTCTCAAACACCAGACGCACCTTATGTGTGTGTGTGTGTGTGTATATATATATATATATATATATATATATATATATATATATATATATATAAAAATTTTTAAAAAATTTATTTTTTATTTTATATATTTTTTTTATTTATTATTTATTTTTTATTTATTTATTTATTTTTTCCATTTAGTGTCTTTTAACAACTCTTGCTGACATTTTCTTAAGTAATAACCTGTACATTATTGAAACTATTACAACATATCTTTTCATTTCATGTTTTAGTTTATTATCTCCCTTGATTCTTTGTAAAAAAAAAAAGTAAAGATTAACATGCAGAAAAGAATTAATAAAATTAGTTATGTTCTCAAACACCAGACGCACCTTGTGTGTGTGTGTGTATATATATATATATATATATATATATATATATATATACTCGGGTTTTTTTTATATTCAAAAGTAATGGACTAATGAATTCAACGAGGTTGTTAGATAGTGCTCAATAAAAAGAGCTGATAATACTTGTTTATTGTTATATAAACATGCTCACATCCCGCTGCCTGATGATATCTGTTGTTTGATTGAAACAAGTGGCTATTTGTAGCAGCGGGATGTGAGCATGTTTATATAACAATAAACAAGTATATATATATATATATATATATATATATATATAAAATTAAAAAAAAATTTATTTTTTATTTTATATATTTTTTTATTTATTTTTTCCATTTAGTGTCTTTTAACAACTCTTGCTGACATTTTCTTAAGTAACCTGTACATTTCAGTTGACCTATTTTTCTGCCCTATATTTTTTTCGCGCCTTTTAACATCTTTTTGTCTGGGTCATTTTAACATTTGCTTTTCTATTTTATATTTAATAATTCTATCACCATTTAATTTTTTTTTTCCTCTTCTTCTTCCCTGATCTTTCTTATTTACATTATGTCTCGGCAGCCGTGTGAAAAGCATATCTTATTTTTTTTTTTTTTTACATGGAGTTCACCACTTATCAAGGCCCAATGGCCACTCGGGGATAAGGTTTATTGTGTGTACAGTAATCAATGGGATAGGGTAGCAATAGTATTGGAGAATTCATAAGGTGTCATTACTTGGGGGGGGGGGGGTTCATCAGGAATTTGTTTGTGTTGGACTTGAAGACATCCAGGTTGAAGTCAGGAGGGAAACAGGCAAGCGGAACAGAGTTCCACAGGCGTGCAGTTCTAAGAAAGAAGCTTTGTTCATGGAATGTATGTTTTGATTTAGGCACAGATAAGGAGTGGGGAAAATTATTGACGGTGCTTTCAGCTAGTCGGGTGTTTTTTGAAAAAGATTGGCGAGGGGGGACCAGAGAATATAGCTCAAACGAGCACTTGCCATGGAAATAACGATAGAACAACGATAGGCTCGCTTCGTCTCTTCTGTGGGAGAGAGGCTGCAGGGAAGAGAAAAGGGCATCCCCCACTAAGCCACGAAGTCTATTTTGTACTCTGTCATGGCAGGATAGGCTGTTTTTAGCAGCTCCTGCCCAGATATGGTAGCAGTACGTACTCCATCCTTGGTCGTACTTGGCTTTTATATAGATAGAGAATTGCATCAGTAGTGAGATATCTTCTGGAGTGGTAGAAGGATCTCACCATTTTCCCAGCGACGTTGTCAACAGACTTGATGTACGTGTTCCATTTCAGATCAGGAGTAAAGGTCAAGCCCAGAAGCTTGTCAAAACATGGGGCTTCTCCTAGACGAGAGCCATCCATTTCAATTGATGGCAGATGGGGATCAGAGCGTTGATGATGTAAGGATAGGAATTTGGTTTTAGATGCATTAAAAGTAACCAGCCACGTCTTCTCCCACTGTACCACGTGCTCAAGATCAGAGGAGAGAGAATCAGAGAGAACTTTGTCATTTACAGCCTTTGATGTGTTGCCGTAGATAGTCGTGTCATCAGCATAGATGTCAATGATGATTTAAGTATGTGTTTAGGGAGATCATTGATGTAGATCAGGAAGAGAGTTGGGCCCAGGATGGGCCCCTGAGGGACTCCAGTATTAATACTGCAGGCCTCTGATTTTTGTCAATCGACCACTACTCTTATGAGCCTATCAGAGAGAAATGATTTAATGAAAGAGAAAACATTTCCAGTTATACCGTAGCTGGAAATCTTGTGAAGTAGGCCTTTATGCAATACCTTGTCGAAGGCCTTTGATATGTCAAGAGCAATTGCTCTAGAAAGGAAGTCTTTATCAAGAGATTCACTAATCCTATGAGATATAACTGTTATCACATCTGCGGTAGATCTTGCAGAATGGAAACCATATTGCGTGTCACTAAAAAGATTATTTCTGCTGAGGTGGTTGACTACTTCTCTATTTAATATGGATTCCAGCAACTTACTCATGACACACAGGAGACTTATTGGTCTGTACTGAGAGGGAGATAACTTATCACCTGAATTCTTAAATACAGGGTATACTGATGATGTTTTGCAGGGTGTTGGAAAGCACTTCTCCTTAAGGCAACGCTTAAACAGTTTCGTAAGTATGGGATTCTGGTTGAAGCTTTTTTAACACTATAATTGGAATGCAGTCAGGGCCAGTTGCTTTACTGTAATCAAGGTTCTTGATTAGCTTGGCGACCTCATGCACAGATATTTGTATGTTACCTAGCGTGTTCTGTGTTATAGGAGGAAATATGGGGAGTTGATGGCCTTCATCGCATAGGGTAGAATTAGCTGCAAAGTTCTTGGCAAATAGTTTGGCCTTGTCTTATGCTGACGAGATGACCTCAGATCCATTGATAATGGTTGGGATAGAACGCACACTTCTGTTCAGGATCCTATTTGTTATTTGCCAAAACTGGTGAGAACCAAGCCGCTGCTCAGCTACTTTGGATTTAATGGACTGAGCATATAGCTCGCTTGCACTTTTTATTACTCTTTTACAGTGGTTGCTGGCGTTCCTGAAAGCAGCTTTAGTCTCAGTACATCTATTATGTTGGTAGCTATGGAAAAAGTGATTTCTCTGCGCGATGGCAGCAGCACATTCTGAGGAGAACCATGGCTGGCTGTTCGGGTTTTGTTGGAATTTCTTGGATGGTTTAATTAATAATGAAGACAACAAAAGGAAGTCACATTTTAACATTTTATAAACAGACTTTTTTTTTTACTTTCGTTAGTAGCTTTATTAGAAGATTACAAGACAGAAACGTGTTAGTAAGAGAGTTCAGTATTCCTATGCGCATGTGTATTATAGTAGGCTTGAAGAGTTCGTTCATAGAAAGTTTTCCATTTAAAGATAGAATTAATATGTTGCCTGTTTGTTGAAGTGTTGCTTGTTCAGTGTTCGTGCGCGCACGTGTATTTAGCTGTTGTGAAGAGTTTGTTGTGTTTAAACGAAGATTAAATATCCAACAATTAGATATAGGTCAGGCCTGCTGAAGGAGAAAGAAAGAGACATATGTTCTTGTGTGAAAATAGAATGTTCGTGTGGGTACAGCATGTGGAAGCAAGTAGGAGTTTGAAGAGAGATATAGCTAGCTCATAGTACTCACGTCCTGCCTGAGGCTGCAGCCCCAGGCGAAGTCTGCTCCCAGGCAGGGTCAGGATCAAAGAGAGTTAATGGTTTCAGATTTCGCCTTTTATATACTCTGTCACATGATAGAGAGCTAACATGTGATTAGACAAGCCAAGAGGAAAGGAAATTCAAATCTTGTGAAATGTAGCTTCTGCCTATTAGAACGGCTGCTACCATGGTATGAATCGGTCTATGCCTACAACTAACCATTTGGTCAGGTCTGATACTATAGAGGACACATCCTTTTTAAATATGGAATGGAGAGGTAGATCAGATATGAATAAGTAATTTAGGTGATTAAAATACTGTATCAATGTTTCAGTGTTGTATATTATATATGGGCGACTAAAATAGTATGTATCAGTGCTTCAGTGTTGTATATTATTTCAAGTAATTTAGATGACTAAAGTAGTATTATCAATGTTTCAGTGTTGTTTATTATATTTTAAGTAATAAAGGTGAATAAAATAGTATGTATCAACGTTTTAGTGTTGTATATTATATTTCAAGTAATTAAGGTGACTAAAATAGTACATATCAATGTTTCAGTGTTGTTTTTTATATTTCAAGTAATTAAGGTGAATAAAATACTACGTTTCAATGTTGTATATTATATTTCAAGTCATGAAGGTGAATAAAACAGTACGTATCAAAGTTTCAGTGTTGTATATTATATTTCAAGTAATTAAGGTGACTAAAATATTATGTATCAATGTTTCAGTGTTGTATATTATATTTCAAGTAATTTTTTATTTTTTTTATTACATTTTCATCACCAACAAGTCACATGTCCACTTTGTTGTAGGGGGCTACTATCAAAGACATAGGCATCAGTGGCACTGTGTAAGGAGTTGGGCAGCAAGATGTCGGTTCACGTTGCACTTGAACTTCTGCATGTCAGTACAGTTGAGGAAGCAGGAACCTGGAAGGGAATTCCAAAGTCTAGCTGTTCTTTTGAAGAAACTACTGGAGTAGAAGGCTCTCTTACATCTAGGGATCTCTACTGTGAAGGCGTGGGATTTAGCTGCTTGTTGGGTTTGTTGGGGGTATTTACGTCGAGGGGGCACAAGTGCTTGCAGTTTGTGAGAGCATTCACCATTAAAGTACTTGTAGAACAGGCAGAGGGATGCAACATTTCGTCAATGGGATAGAGGCTGAAACTTAGATGACAGTTCAGGACCTATCAGATTCTTGACTCTCTTTTGAAACTTGTTTAGGAGCGAGACCAGCCCAAATATGACAACAATACTCCATACATGGGAGAATGGTGGCCTTATAGAAGTATAGGATACTTTCGGCGTTAGTATCTTTCTAGCAGGGTAGAGAGAACCTACCTTCTTTGCAGCGATCCTGGCGATACGCACAATGTAACTGTTCCAACTCATGTTTCCTGTAAGCGCTAGTAGGCCGAGGAGTTTAAAAGATGTACTTTCAGATAAAGAGTCATTGGCCATTGCTATTGGTGGTAGAGAAGGTTTCTTGTAATTATTGAAGGAAACGAGTTTAGTCTTGGCAGCATTGAATGTGACCATCCATTTATGTCCCCATTCACTACAGATCGGAGGTCATCCTCTAGTGTTTCTGCTATTTCCTTAGATATGTGTTCATTTGTTTTCCTGTCGTGTCTGTTATAGAGCGTGGTGTCGTCAGCATATATACCCATCTCATGTTTAAATGTTGTATATTATATTTCAGGTAATTAAGGTGACTAAAATAGTACATATCAATGTTTAAATGTTGTATATTATATTTCAGGTAATTTAGGTGACTAAAATAGTACGGATCAATGTTTAAATGTTGTATATTATATTTCAGGGAATTTAATTGAGTAAAATTGTACGGATTAAGGATTAAATGTAGTATACTATATTTCAGGTAATTTAGGTGATTAAATAGTATGGATCAATGTTTAAATATTGTATATTATATTTCAGGGAATTTAGGTGACTAAAATAGTACATATCAATGTTTAAATGTATTATACTATATTTCAGGAAATTTAGGTGACTAAAATAGTACGGATCAATGTTTAAATATTTTATATTATATTTCAGGTAATTAAGGTGACCAAAATAGTACGGATCAATGTTTAAATGTAGTATACTATATTTCAGGTAATTTAGGTGACTAAAATAGTATGGATCAATGTATATTATATTTCAGATAATTTACGTGAGTAAAATAGTATGGATCAATTATTAAGTGTTGTTTATTATATTCCAAGTAATTAAGGTGACTAAAATAACCGTATAAATGATTCAGTTTTTTATGTTATAGTTTAAGTAATTTAGGTGACTAAAATAGTACGGATCAATATTTCAGTGTTGTATATTATATTTCAGGTAATTTGGTGACTAAAATAGTACAGATCAATGTTTAAATGGTGTATATTATATTTCCAGTAATTTAGGTGACTAAAATAGTACAGATCAATGTTTCAGTGTTGTATATTATAATTCAGGTAATTTACGTGACTAAAATAGTACGGATCAATGTTTAAATGTTGTGTATTATATTTCCAGTAATTTAGGTGACTAAAATAGTACGGATCAATGTTTCAGTGTTGTATATTATATTTCAAGTGTTGTATAATATATGCTTCAGTGTTAAATAGTATGTATATTCTATTTCAACTAATTCAGTGTTGTATATTATATTTAACGTAATTAAGGTGACTAAATAGTATTCATCAATTTTCCGTGCTGTTTAGTACGGATCAATGTTTAAATTTTGTATATTATATTTCAAGTAGTGTCGGTGACTAAAATAGTTGGGATCAATGTTTCAATGTTCTATATTATATTTCAAGTAATTTAAGTGATTAAAATAGTACGGATCAATGTGTAAATGTTGTATATTATATTTCAAGTAATTATTGTGACTAAAATAGTACGGATCAATGTTTCAGTGTTACATATTATATTTCAACTGTTGTATATTATATTTCAAGTCTTATATAATATATGCTTCAGTGTTAAATATATGTATATTCTATTTAAACTAATTCAGTGTTGCATATTATATTTTAAGTAATTTAGGTGGCTAAAATAGTACGTACAAATGTTTCAGTGTTGAATAATATATTTAAAGTTATTAAGGTCACTATAGTGATACGGATCAATTATTCAGTGGTGTATATTATATTTAAAGTACTTCAGGTGACTAAAATAGTAGGTATCAATTTTTATGTGTTGTATATTATATTTGAAGTAATTTAAGTGACCAGAACAGTACATATCAATGTTTAAGTGTTGTATATTAAGTTTCACGTAATAAAGATAAAATTGTACAGATCAATGATTAAATGTTGTATATTACATTTAAGGTTATTAAGGCGATAAAAATAGTACTAACCAATCTTTCAATGTTGTATATAATATTTCAAGTAATTAAGTTGACTTAAATACTATGGATCAATGTTTAAAAGTTGTATACTTTATTTCAAGTAATTTAGGTGACCTAAATAGGATGGATCAATGTTTATGTGTTATATTTCAGGTAATTTCGGTGACTAAAATAGAACGGATAAATGTTTCAATGTTGTATATTATATTTCAGGTAATTTACATAACTAAAATAGTACGGATCAATGTTTACGTGTAATATTTAAGGTAATTAAGGTGACTTAAATAGAATGGATCAATGTTTAAATGTTGTATATTATATTTCAAGAAATTTAGGTGACTAAAATAGTATGGATCAATGTTTAAATGTTGTATATTATAATTTAGGTAATTAAGGTGACCAAAATAGTATGGATCAATGTTTCAGTGTTGTATATTATTTTTCAGGTAATAAAGGTGACTAAAATAGTACGGATCAATGTTTAAGTGTATATTATATTTCAAGTAATTTAGGAGACTAAAATGGCATGGATCAATGTTTAAATTTTGTATATTATAAGTAATTAAGGTGACTAAAATAGTTTTAGGTAATTTCAGGTAATTAAGGTGATTAAAATAGTACGGATCAATGTTTAAATTTTGTATATTATATTTCAGGTAATTTAAGTTACTAAAATAGTATGGATCAATGTTTCAGTGTTGTATATTATATTTCAAGTAAATAAGGGAACTAAAATAGTACGGATCAATGTTTAAATGTAGTATACTATATTTCAGGTAATTTAGGTGACTAAAATAGTATGGATCAATGTTTAAATATTGTACATTATATTTCAAATAATTTAGGTGACTAAAATAGTATGGATCAATGCTTAAATGTTGTATATTATAATTAAGTAATTAAGGTGACTAAAATAGTATGGATCAATGTTTCAATGTTGTATATTATAATTCAGGTAATTTACGTAACTAAAATACTACGGATCAATGTTTCAGTGTTGTATATTATATTTCAAGTGTTGTATATTATATTTCAATGTTGTATAGTATATGCTCCAGATAGTATATGCTCCATTGTTAAATAGTGTGTATATTCTATTTCAACTAATTCAGTGTTGTATATTATATTTAACGTAATTAAGGTGACTAAAATAGTATTTATCAATTTTTCAGTGTTGTATATTATATTTAAAGTAATTTAGGTGGCTAAAATAGTACGTACAAATGTTTCAGTGTTGAATAATATATTTAAAGTTATTAAGGTCACTATAATGAGATGGATCAATTATTTAGTGTTTTATATTATATTTAAAGTACTCCAGGTGACAGAAATAGTAGGTATCAATTTTTATGCCTTGTATATTATATTTGAACTAATTTATGCGATCACAACAGTACATATCAATGATTAAATGTTGTATATAACATTTAAGATAATTTAGGTGACCTAAATAGTACAGAACAGTGTTTCAGTGTTGTATATTATATTTCAAGTAATTTGGCAGACTAAAATAGTATGGATCAATGTTTAAATGTATTATATTTCAGGTAATTGAGGTGACTAAAATAGTACGGATCAATATTTCAACGTTGTATATTATATTTCCAGTAATTCAGGTTACTAAAATGCTATGGATCAATGATTAAAGGTTGTATTTTATATTTCACGTAATTTAGGTGACTAAAATAGTATGGATCAATGTTTAAATGTTGTATATTATATTTCAGGGAATTTAATTGACTAAAATTGTACAGATTAAGGTTTAAATGTAGTATACTACATTTCAGGTAATTTAGTTGACTAAAATAGTACAGATCAATGTTTAAATGTTGTATATTTTACTTCAGGTAATTTATCTGACTTAAATAGTACGGATCAATGTTTAAGTGTAGTATATGATATTTCAGGTAATTTAGGTTACTAAAATAGTACAGATCAATGTTTCAGTGTTGTATATTATATTTCAAGTAATTTAGGTTACTAAAATAGTATGGATCATTGCTTAAATGTAGTATAATATATTTCAGATTTTTAGGTGACTAAAATAGTACGGATCAATGTGTAAATGTTGTATATTATATTTAAGGTAATTAAGGTGACTAAAATAGTACGGATCAATGATTAAATGTGATATATTATATTTCAGGTAATTAAGTTGACTAAAATAGTACGGATCAATGTTAAAATGTTGTATATTATTATTCAGGTAATTTACGTGACTGAAATTGTACAGACCAAGGTTTAAAAGTAGTATACTATATTTCAGGTAATTTAGGTGACTAAAATCATACGGATCAATATTTAAATGTTGTATATTTTATTTCAGGTAATTAAGGTGACTAAAATAGTACGGATGAATGTTTCAATGTTGTATATTATAATTCAGGTAATTTACGTGAGTAAAATAGTACGGATTAATGTTTAAATGTAGTATATTATATTTCAAGTAATTTAGGTGACCTAAAAAGTACGGATCAATGTTCCAGTGTTGTATATTATATTTCAAGTGATTTAGGTGACTAAAATAGTACGGATCAATTTTTAAATGTTGTACATTATAATTCAGGTAATTTACGTAACTAAAATAGAACGGATCAATATTTAAATGTTGTATTATATATTTCAGGTAATTTAAGTGACTAAAATAGTATGGATGAATATTTAAATGTAGTATACTATATTTCAGGTAATTTAGGTGACAAAATTGTATGGATCAATGCTTAAATGTTGTACATAATATTTCAGGTAGTTAAGATGACCAAAATAGTACGGATCAATGTTTCAGTGTTGTATATTATATTTCAGTGTTGTATATTATATTTCAAGTGTTGTATAATATGATTCAGTGTTAAATAATACGTATATTCTATTTCAACTAAGTCAGTGCTGTATATTTAACATAATTAAGGTGACTAAAATAGTATTTATCAATTTTTCAGTGTTGTATATTATATTTTAAGTAATTTGGGTGGCGTTAATAGTACGTACAAATGTTTCAGTGTTGAATAATATATTTAAAATTATTAAGGTTATTATAATTATACTGATCAATGATTCAGTGTTGTATATTATATTTAAAGTACTTCAGGTGACTAAAATAGTAAGTACCAATTTTCATGTATTTTATATTATATTTGAAGTAATTTAAGTTACCACAACAGTACATATCAATGATTAAATGTTGTATATTACATGTCAAGTTAGTTAGGTGACTAAAATAGTATGGATCAATGTTTAAGTGTTGTATATTATATTTTAAGTAATTTAGGTGACTAAAATAAAACGGATCAATGATTCAGTTATGTATATTATATTTCAAGTAATTAAGGTGACTAAGATAGTATGGATCAATGTATATTATATTCCAGCTAATTAAGGTCACTAAAATAGTATGGATCAATGTTTAAGTGTTGTATATTATATTTCATTTACTTTAGGTGTCTACAATAGTACATATCAATGTTTTAGTGTTGTATATTATATTTCAAGTAATTAAGGTGACAAAAATAGTATCTATAAATGTTTAAGTGTTGTATATTATATTTCAGTAATTTTATGGGACTAAAACCGTACATATACATGTTCAAGTGTAGTATATTATATTTCAAGTAAATAAGGTCACTTTAATGTATTATGTATCAATGTTTTTCTGTTGTATATTTTATTTCAAGTAATTTAGGTGACTAAAATACGTATCATTGTTGAGATGTTGTATATTCTATATCAAGTAATTTAGGTGACCTAAATAGTACGTATCAATGTTTAAGTTTTGTATATTATATTTCAAGTTATTAAGGTGAATAAAACAGTGCGTATTCATGTTTCAGTGTTGTTTTTTATATTTCAGGTAATAAAGGGGACTAAAATAGTATGAATCAATGTTTCCGGGTTGTACATTTTATTTCAAGTAATTTAGGTGACTAAAATAGTACGGATCAATGTTTAAATATTGTCTATTATATTTCAGGTGACTAAAATAGTAGGGATCAATGTTTACATGTTGTATATTATTATTTCAAGTAATTTAGGTGACTAAAGTAGTAAGTATCAATTATTCTGTGTTGTTTATTATATTTCAAGTAATTAAGGTGAGTAAAATAGTATGTATCACTGATTCAGTGTTGTATATTATATTTCAATAATTTTAGGTGACTAAAATAGTACAAGGTTTACGTGTTGTATATTACATTTCATTTACTTTAGGTGACTACAATAGTACATATTAATGTTTAAGGGTTCTATATAATATTTCATGTAATTAAGGTGACTAAAATAGTACATATCAATGTTTAAGTGTTGTATAATGTATTTGAATTAATTTAGGTGACTAAAATAGTATGTATCAATGTTTAAGTGTTGTATAATGTATTTCAAGCAATTTAGGTGACTAAAATAGTATGTATTAATGTTTGAGTGTTGCATATGTTATTTCAAGTTATTAAGGTGAATAAAACAGTTTGTTTCAGTGTTGTATATAATATATCAAGTAATTAAGGTAAATAAATATATATTTCAAATACTTTAGGTGACTCAAATAGTATGTATCAATGATTCAGTTTTGTGTATTATATTTCAAGTAATTAAGATAACTAAAATAGTATTTATTAATGTTTAAGTGTTGTATATTATATTTCAGTAATTTTACTGGACTAAAACCGTACATATACATGTTCAAGTGTTGTATATATCATTTCAAGTAAATAAGGTGACTTAAATAATATGTATCAATGTTTTTCTGTTGTATATTACATTTCAAGTAATTTAGGTGACTAAAATAGTATGTATCAATGTTTAGGTGTTGTATATTAGTATCTCAAGTACTTTAGGTGACCTAAATAGTACGTATATTCTATTTCAACTAATTTAGGTGACTTAAATTGTATGTATCAATGTTTTAGCATTGTATATTACATTTCAAGTAATTTATGTGACTAAAATAGTAAGTATTAATGTTTAAGTTTTGTATATTATATTTCAAGTTATTAAGCCGAATAAAACAGTATGTATCAATGTTTCAGTGTTGGTTTTTATATTTAAAGTAATTAAACTTACTAAAATACTATGTATCTATGGATTAGTGTTGTATATTGTATTTCAAGTAATTAAGGTTATGAAAACTATACATATCAATGTTTCAGTATTGTATATTATATTTTAAGTAATTAAGGCAACTAAAATAATATGTACCAATTTTTTAAATTATTTTAAGTAATTAATGTAACAAAAATAGTATGTATCAATGTTTCGGTGTTGTATATTATATTTAACGTAATTAAGGTGACTAAAATAGTATTTATCAAGTTTTCAGTGTTGTATATTATATTTCAAGTCATTTAGGTGGCTAAAATAGTATGTACCAAATGTTTCAGTATTGAATATTATATTTAAAGTTATTAAGGTTACTATAATGATACGGATCAATGATTCAGTGTTGTATATTATATTTTAAGTAATTAAGGCAACTAAAATAATATGTACCAATTTTTTAAATTATTTTAAGTAATTAATGTAACAAAAATAGTATGTATCAATGTTTCGGTGTTGTATATTATATTTAACGTAATTAAGGTGACTAAAATAGTATTTATCAAGTTTTCAGTGTTGTATATTATATTTCAAGTCATTTAGGTGGCTAAAATAGTATGTACCAAATGTTTCAGTATTGAATATTATATTTAAAGTTATTAAGGTTACTATAATGATACGGATCAATGATTCAGTGTTGTATATTATATTTAAAATACTTTAGGTGACTAAAATAGTAGCTATCAATTTTTAAGTGTTGTATATTATATTTAAGTAATTTAAGTGACCACAATAGTATTATCAATGTTTAAGTGTTGTATATTACATTTCAGGTAATTAAGATAAGGTGACTGAAATAGTATGTATCAATGTTTACGTGTTGTATATTATATTTCAAGTAATTTAGTTGACTAAAATAGTATGTATCAATGTTTAGGTGTTGTATATTATATTTAAGGTTATCAAAGTGACTAAAATAGTACATATAAATGTTGAAGTGGAAATTTTTCATTGTTGTTCTTCATATTTTAAGTAATTACAGTGAATAAAATAGTATGTTTTAGTGTTGTATATTATATTTCAAGTCATGAAGGTGACTAAAATTATACGTATCAATATTTCAGTGTTGTATGTCATATTTCAAGTAATTTTTTGTTTCAGTGTTGTATATTATATTGCAGGTTGCTAAGGTAAATAAAATAGTATGCATCAATGTTTCTTGTGTTTTTTTCATATTTTAAGTAATTAAGGTGACTAAAATACTATGTATTAATGTTTTAGTATTACATATTCTATTTCAAATCATCAAGGTGACTAATCAGGATGCCTCCGTTCAATTGAAAGACATGATTCCCACTGTGGGGGCAGTTGCACATGTGATTGTGAGGCAATGGTTGCCCAATTCCTAACCACACCTCTCCTGAACGAGCACTATTGTAGTCCACTGGCAAGGAAAAATCCAGGACGACTGGAAACAATGCCGAGATAAGCAAAGAGCCAATAAAGCAGCTGGAATTCCCAAATAGTCACCCATCTTGTACTGACCAGGTTCAATGTTGCTTAACTTCCAGGATGCAGCAGAAACCAGTGTGTCAACAAGATTATGCCATATATTTTGGGGACTAAAATAGTATGTATCAATTTTTCTGTGTTGCATGTAATATTTCAAGTCATGTGGGTGACTAAAATAGTATTTATCAATATTTTAGTATTGTATATTATATTTCAAGAAATTTAGGTGACAAAAATAGTATGTATCTAATTTTTGGTGTCATGATGGTTACTAAAACAGTATGTATCAATGTTTCCATGTTATATATTATATTTCAAGTAATTTAAGATAGGCCGTCATCCGTAGCCTATAAAATCCAATAGTTTTTGGTAGTTCAAGGAATAGTTGGCTTTCAAATTGTGTGCCTCTGTCTGTTATGACATAGAGTGGAACACCAAAGCGAGTAATTCACGTGTTAACAAAAGCTTCTGCTACAGTTGTAATCTCTGCTATGGGTTGTGCTTCTATACATCAACTGGTTTGATCTATACGTGTTAAAATATACCGACATGGATTGTTGTAAGGATTGTTGGAGCTTTTTGCTGGGGGTAGTGGTCCAGTTATGTCAATGTGTTCAGTATGGAATTTTAATGATGGTATTTCCAACGTTTGAATTGGTGATTTTGTTTGTCTGTATATTTTTGCTTGTTGACAAGATGTGCATGATGCACATAATTTTTTGATGGTTTTATCCATATGTAACCAGTAAAATCTGGCCTTAATCATTTTGATAGATTATTTTATTCCAGGATGTGCTACTGAATGTAAGCTGTCAAAGATGTGCATGGTACAAAAGGTCTAGGGTATGATGTTGATGTATCACATAACACTAATTGATCTTTTCCAGATAATGTAAATTTCTTTAAATTTGGAAAGGACTGTATTTTAGTGTCTGATTTTTGTGCGTCTGTCAGTGCTGGGAGGTTATAAATCTCCATTTGTACATCAAATCTTGGGCAAGATAGACAATCTGCAACTATATTTTGGTTACCCTTCACATGGGCTATGTCTGAAATTAATTCTGTAATAATTGCTAGCTGTCTTTGTTGTCTATCTGATTTTGTAGGGTTTAGACTGTGGAATGCACCGCATATTGGCTTATGAACTGTCAGAAGTAACACTTCCTGGTTTTCTATGAGGTGGCAAAAATGTAATGCCGCTAAATATGCTGCTAAAAGTTCACGGTCGGAAGTGGAATATCTCGTCTGTGTTGTCGTCAGCTTCTTTGAGAAAACTCCTATTGGTGTTGGAGTTTTATTTATGACTTGATGTAAGGCAGCACCTACAGCATATTTGCTGCTGTCCGTGACCAGTTGATACTTTGTACAAGTTGGTTGAGGATTGGGTAATTCTGTTAGCTCACCAAGTATTTTTACAATGTTAGAAATGATTTTTTTCAAAAGTATTCAAGGTGATTAATCCTCTAGGTGTTAGTGTCATTCTTTTAGATAGGGGTAAAACTAACTTCGCAAATCCTGGTATTAATTTTCTGTAAAATCCTACCTACCATTATTATGTGTAAGCTTTTAGCATCTTTAGTATACGGAAAAGATTCTATTTCTTTGATTTTATTATCAGTTGGCTTGATTCCTTTGGAATTAATTCTGAACCCTAGGAAGTCTAATGATGTTACATTGAAAATAGATTTCGATAATGATATTTTTAGGTTATTTTCTTGTAAGATTCGAAAAACTGTGTCTATATCTCTCTTGTGGGTTTGATCATTGTCGCTGAAGATTAAGATATCATCTATATATATATATATATATAAAGACGCAGTCGATATCCTGAAAAATCTTGTCCATATATCTTTGAAAAGTTGCCACAGGCAACATATGTATCATTGGTTTCAGGGCTAAGAGTGTACTGCCTACTCGCCTGTCATGCTGGCTAGGGATTGGTTAAGGAAAAAGGGAGGGGGATGAGGAGGGACTCTGAATAGCAGTTCCTGGTTTGTGTCCGGTTTATGAGAAAAGAAAGAGAGGGGCTAAGAAACTATTATTTCTTGGGGAATGGTATTATTTTCGTCCTAATTCTTGGCTTTTAAGGGTGACTCAGGTCAGTCTTACAGTACGTATCAATGTTTTGGTGTTGTATATTTTATTTCAAGTAATTTAGATGAGTGTGTTTTTCTTTGAATAGTGCTTTGGATGGCTAATCGCCAGTATTGCGTTTTTGTTGAACTCATCTATTCAGTAAACAGCTATTTTTTTTCTCTTGGAAAAAAAATTATTTTTCAGTGAAAAGAATTTTTTTTTTTTTTTTGAGATAATTTTGACACGGGAATGTTTCTTGTTGTAGAAAATATTAATGCCACGTGTGTAAATGGTGTCGAGTTGACCCATGTTTTTGTTGTTGTTGTTGTTGTTTAAATATCCGTGGTGCGCATATAAGGCAAGTAAAAAGTTGGTAATAGAAAGAGTTAGCATGAAAACAAATAAAAATCAAGGTTTAAGAGTGTTTTCGTCTACAAAGAAAGTGTTCAATTTTTTTCTTCTTTGTGGCCATTTTGAAAGAAAAGATGTTTTTCTTGGTTTTGTTCGTTTGTTGGGAAATGTATCCAGTTGAAAATTATTTTCTCATTTTAAGTGAAAATGTGTCCAAGCCAAGTATGTCCTAGCCAAGGCGTAGATGCCCAGCATGTATGCCATCTTGACTAGATGTCTGAGCTGGCTGGGCCATGTAAGCCAGATAGATGATGGACGAATCCCTAAAGACCTTTGTTTGGGGAGCTTGCCTCTAGCACAAGATCTACCAGCCAACTGGCCATCCGCTACAAGGATGCTTGCATGCGTGACCTGAGAGCCGGCGCTTTCAGCCCTTCAAAGCTTGAGATTGCTGTCTCAGACCGTGAGGGCTGGTGGACCACCATCTGGTATGTGGCTGAAACATCCGAGAGGAGGAGAACCATACGTTAGCAGGAGAAGCAAACCCGTAGAAAGGAGAAGACAGATCTTGCTTTGACTCCAGCCGAGGTAGAGAGAAAGAAAAGCTACACCTGCAGCAACTGTGGCAGGTTCTGTGGCTCCCGCATCGGCCTGCACATCCACACTACAAGCTGCAACCCCCCGACTGAATGAGGATGTGCAATTTCATGATCTCTCGAGAGCGACGGAGCCAACAACAAAATACTGTTGCTATAATGTTGTTATACTGTTGTTATAATGGAGCAGCAGCTATTTTCAAATTTTGTTCAGGAACTGACTTCTTAATTGAAAAAGTTAGTGGGGTCAGTAACAAGCTCGATAAGAGGGGAATCTCTTCTAAGAAAAAATAGTTCCATTGGAAAATTGAACGGATGGTGGCTACAAGAGGTGGGGGAATGATGTAGAATGGTATTTTAGGGTGCTTAGTCAAACAATTCATAAACAGACTCATGTTAAACAATGAAAGTTTAACATGGGCAGAATTGAAGAGGATTCTAGAGAACTACTATGCAATGATCGCAAACACTAACAAACATATTGTTGAATTAGTCAATGTGAGACAGGGTATACAGGACTATATGCAAAGGATAGTTAGATCGGCAGAAGGCGCTTATAGTGGGATAGATGAGGGAAGCGAACTAGTTAGAAAACAGGTACTGGAATTCTTTATAGAGGGCCTTGAGATAGGGAGATGAAGATGTCTGTGATGAGACACGAGCCACAGGATCGTCAAGCGGCTTATCAAAAGCCCAAGCAGAAGTTAAATGGAAGACTCGGCTTGACACAAGCCAGGAGTATGAAGACAAGTCCATGGAGTTTTGTCACACAAGGCGGCAGATTTCAGTTGATACTATGTCCGTCAAGATATGGAGACACATAAAATAGGAAACCAAGTAGAGAGTAGGGGACTAGTATTTAAAACTAGAGAGAAGGAAAAGGGTAGGCAGATAATTAGGTGATACTGTTGTGGCGAGGTTGGCCACACACAGAGATTCTGCAAGAAGCGTATCCAGGGAAACAGGGGCACTCTGTTCGTGTGATGCCCGACGAATGGAACAAGAGCATACTGATGCACATAGTCGGTAACATGGGTGCATCAAATTTTGTTTTGATTAGAACTGAGGGAAAGACTTATAGAACTCTGCTGGATACGGGAGCAGAGGTGTCAGTAATAAATAGCAGCGTTTTTAAAGCACTTAGACAGGAACCTGAACTATGTGATAAAAAAGTTAGTCTAAGAACAGGTAATGGATCCCCATTAACTGTAGAAGAGCTCGCTCAATTAAGAGTAGGGATAGGCACTCAGTCTATCCACCAAGACTTCTTTGTTGCAGAAATTCTCAAGAGAATTGTGATACTAGGCCGCGACTGGCTTAAGTAAAAATGGAGTGATGATGTACTTCGAATTAGAAGCAATAAGAATGTGATGAGTGTATATATACATATATATATATATATATATATATATATATATATATATATATATATCTGGAAGATGATGCCTATATTTCATCAATAGTTAGGTAAGCACAGAAAATTACGTTAAAATCCCAGCATCAGCATATATGCACGGCTGGTGCGGGTTTAAGAAATGGTCAGGGTTAGAATATGAGATAAACCAAATATGCAATGAATTCGTTAGCAATCTTAGCAGAATGTAAGTAACTAATTCAGCAGTAAATGTTGAAGTTTCTGCTGCTTATAATAAACAACACAAACCAAGCAGTCATCTTGAGAAGCAGCTGTCA